>NC_081557.1:107240542-107408987 GCF_022355385.1 Mustela nigripes
ATATTATGTAGTATATATAAATACTATATAAATTATATAGTATATATTATATAGTATATATATTATATATATTATATAGTATATATATAATTATATAGTATATATATAGTATAAATTATAAATCTTGTAAAATAAAACCAAGCCTCCCATGATGAGTCGTGAGCTGGAGGAGCTGAGTGTCATCTTCTCCAGGACTGGCCTTTGCATACTCTGCTAGACTTGCTCTCTCATTCTTAACACTGTTCATTTGCATAGCAGGCAACATTTTATGAAATATTTTCACATCCATCTTCTCATTTGATTATCCACGGTAGGGAAATATAATCTTTTACATTTGCTTGAAATTAATTTTCTGTATGTCCATAAGCATGTTTTGATTACTCCTGATTAAGTTGTCAAACCAAAGAAGTCTGCCAAAAATAAACAAAATGTCCGTAGAGGAGTAAACTGGAGAGGACTGGCTCAGAGAGCCCTGGAGCAGGATCCTCATCTGTGCACAGGGGATTTCACGGGGCATGGTAAGGCTCAAGGGAAATAAAGAGACACACTGAACTTGGCACAGGGTAAATATTCAACAAAGATGATAAAGGTAAAATGTTTTTTGTAATAAGAGCAAGGCAAAAATTCGGTTGTTGGACAGATCAGGCACTAAGGCCCTGAGAAGCTGGGTTGAAGTGACTTTCCCAAGTCCTAGAATGAGTTTGCCTTAAACCCCAAAATGAAGGCCATTCATAGGCCTCAGTCCTTCCAGAAAGCACAGTCTCTGGCATAGTCCTGCCCAGTCCTCACTCAGACCCTAGCTCAAGCTCTTGACCAAAATAGTTCCACACCAGAAAACTTCCTTGCTTTGAGTGGCTCATTTAGAAGTTCTGGTTCAAAATTCGCATTTGAAAGACATAATGTTTTCCGCTGGTTTGAAATTAATTTGCTGTAATTCACACTAGTGTATTTTGATTGCTTTTGATTAAGTTTAACAAACTAAAGAAGTCTGCTGAAATTAAACATCAAAGTAAACAGTCCCTTTTCTAAGGCTCCTTGTGCATAATTATCAGCCTTGTCATTCTTGCTAAATATATCCATTATGTGACAGTCCCTATGCCTGGGTAGTGGTAATTAATACAGAATCCCAAAATCAATTCCAGAGAAATCCTCTAAAATCAAGAAAGCTCATTTACATAACTTCTCAAATGCATGAATGAATTGTTTTGAAACTAGGATGAAAAGAAAGGGGCTTTCACAGGTCAGAGTTTCCATGTAAAAATAAATAAATAAAGCAGGCTGCATATTTAATATTGGGTTTGTTGTAAAGAAAAACGGGTCTTTCGTGGAAAGTGTGAATAAACAGGTAAGTGGCTCTTTGTAGCCGTCACTTTGCGGAAAACGTCGCCAAAATTAATGGCTAATAATTAACCACCCAAGCGACTAATGTGTTGAGGAAAGTTCACAGGCAGCTTTGTTACCTTGCCAAAAATGATGAAAATTAAAGTTAATATCACTTTCTTAAATGTGGTGGAATAATTTAAATATTTTTATAAGGGAAAAAAAAAAGGCCTCCTCATGCCTCCATTTGTTTGCTTATTTTCAACAGGGAAATACAGGGAACAAAACACCAGCTTTGCAGCAGCTGTAAAACTCTTCTCCTTAGAAGCTGAGTGACTCTGGCCATAGTATACAAGCTCCCAGAGCCTCGAGGTCCTCGCAGAAGAGCAGGGACAACTGAGCTGGTCCCATCTCCCTCCGAGGGGCGCCAGGGAGAGGGAAGTGTTTCACTCTGGGATGCCCGGCTTTTCCAACTACAGCTCTTCCCCAGGCACATCCATTATTAATGATAATAAGAAGAATACTTATCAAGAGCTTATCAGACCCCATGCTAAGCACTTTTCTTGCTTTCTCGTTTTTAATCCTCACAATAACCCTGTGAGAAAGTTGCTATTAGTATCATCTTTTTTCTAAAAGCTTTAGCAACCTTTCTAATGAGAAAACCAAGGCAGCCAGCTAGTGGCCAAGATGGTTTCTGAACCATGGCATTATGGGATGGCCCTGGGGGAGGGACCACTAACCTCATGTGCATGGAAGCAATATAATGTCTGAAAATATATGCAAAACTATTGGTGTATGTGCATATTGTGGAAGAGTGGCCAAAATAGTTATCTGATTCTCAAAGGAGTCCTTGACACCCAAAAGGCTACGGGGCCCTGTGCTAGATGTTTGGAATTGAACCAGACTCAGCAGGTAACCTAAGACTGCTTTGCTATTTGAAGTGCAGTCCAGCATCAATATCACCTGGGAGCTTGTGAGAAAATGCAAATCTTTGACCCCATTCCAGACCCACTGAATCAGAAGCAGGGTCTTAGCAAGGTCCCCAGGAGATGGTCACGTCTCTAATCCTGCCTGAGGGAGCAAGGAAGGTTACCTGGAGGAGGTGGCACATGAAATTAGCCCTAAACAATGAGAAAGAATCAGCCAAGGGACAAGGGTGATGGGTAAGAATATTTTAAATAGAGGGGAGTGTGTGAGCAAAGGTGTGAGGAATTCAATCACAGGTGATGGGGTGTAGGGAAATCAATCACAGGTGATCATCTGAGAGTTCCAAGCAGGTTAAATTGCTGGTGTGTATGGTGTGAGGCCGGGGCTCCAGAAGGGTAAGGATCAGGTAAGGATCAGAGGGATGGATCAGGCCACACTAATAGATGCTTGGAATGTATGCAGATTAGAGGGGGGCCACTAAAATGGCTGCTGAAGCAAGAGCCTGGGGCAGTCAGATACACATTCTAGAAAACCACTCAGGTAGCAGAACAGAGGCTGGACATGGCCAACCCTATGGGCATTACTAAGAAGGATTGGCCTACTACCCTCTTCTCACTCCTCTAGCCCTTGTCCCCTCAACCCTAAACCAAACTTATCCACACCATGCTCTGCTTCTATTCCCCAAACCTGTGACCTAGAGTCCTTCTGTATTGTGACGACACAGGTGACCAAGACCACAGCTGATAATATGTTAGACACCATCTCCCTGAGATCAGGTCTGTGACTGCCAGTCTTCAGTCACAGAGGGGTCCTGGGCACTTCGAAAATGCTCAGTGAAGGTTCACTGCAGCAAGGAATAAAAACAAGATTAATGTGTTCTGTTTGGGCAGGAGCCTAGGGTATCAGAGTGCATGGCAAGATGGACCGTGTGCTGCTCCTGCGGGTCTGTAAGAGTGCAAGGAAATTTGGACAGAAATCCTGTTGCAATGTATTTGGCCAGGTAACAGGTTCTGTGAACTTGAAACACAGATGGAGAACTGGTGTGCCCTCACCTCTCAGAGGCTGCAGCCAGGGAGATGGGAGCTTCATGGGCCATTTTTCTTGCCCTTCTGGGCCTCTTCCCTGGGTCCCCTCATGCTCATGCCCATTACACAAGCATTTATATTATGCTTGTCGAGGACAGAGAAGGAGCTTGCTTTCACACGGAGGAAAGAGGCAAGTACAGAAAAACAAAAACAAAAACAAAAAAAACAGAGCAATGTGTACCCTGGCCCCCCTACCCCAAAGCTCTGCACACAATACCTTTGCCTGCCAGCTCCCCTGAGCTTGGGGCTGGCTTCAAGACTCACATGTTTTATCAGCTGCAGCTGTGCTGCAGGAATGGGGAATGTTCACCATGAGCTTGACTGCCTTCTGCATTACTGTCAGGTTGCTGCCCAGCCCTATGCCCTGGTCTGCCCAGGGGGGCACCCCTCTCTAATTCACAGAAAGGTACCCTGTAGGCTAGTGGAGCCAGTGCCTCCTCAAAGGCCAGTTCAGGACTCTGCTTGGAGAATAAAGATGAGGAGGAGTTTTCATTCATGTTGTGAGCACCTGATGTGGCCATGCACTCTGCTGGGTGCCATAGGTACAACCCAAATTCATTCTCATAACAACCGAGAGTGCTGGCTTCTATCTCTGTTGCAGGCTTGGAGAAGTTGTGACTGGCCGAGGGGTGCGGCTGGGACTGAGACCCGCTCCATTCTGCTCACAGTCCCGCTGCCTTCCCCCACCCAAGCTGGACCAGAGTCCCCAGGGTGCCAGCTCCCACCTCCCCTCCAGCTGCCATTTCCTATTCCCTCTTTCACAGTAAACACTAAATGAGAAAGTAAAATCAATGAGAAATAATAAGCATTAAAAAATGACCCCATAAAAAGACAACCTTAAAAGCAGAAAAAAAGAAAGCATGGCTTTAAAAAAATAATTGGACAAAATCATCATGGTGGGGGGGAGAAGGGGAGTGCAGCCAAGAAGTTTATCTGAATTTTTAAATCTCAAATAATAAAACCTTGCCAATATCTGTTGTTTCCTGAGTTATTAATTTTAGCCATTCTGACTGGTGTGAGATGGTATCTCATTGCGGTTTTGATTTATATTTCCCTGATGCCGAGTGATGTTGAGCACTTTTCATGTGTCTCTTGGCCATTTGGATGTCTTCTTTGTCTTCTGCCCATTTCTTGACTGGATTTTTTGTTTTTTGGGAGTAGAGGTTGATAAGTTCTTTATAGATTTTAGATACTAGCCCATTATCTGATTATTCATTTGCAACTATCTTCTCCCATCCCATAGGTTTTCTTTTAGTTTTAGGAAACAGATATTTTTTTAAAAATGGGGGAGGATTTCAAGGTTGGACTCCAGTCCTCATGCTCCCCTCACCCTGGTGGGCAAAATCACCACTCATTGCAGTGGTACAAGAAGGCTTCCTGGAAGAGGTAGCATTTTAGCTGAACTTCGAAGTTAGGCTACCATTTGGAAAGGCAGTCTTGCCAGAAAAGAACTGAAAAAAACAAAGTCATACAGACAAGAGATGATGCAGAATTTTGCAGGGATTCGACGGCTATAGCCTGACCAGAGCAAGTTGTTTCCCTAGGGGAGAAGTGATGCAGAGGACCCAGAATTGACTTCTGACCAACAAGAGGGAACCCTAGCCCACTCCAGGAGTGTGGACCAAGGTGGCTCTTCCCATGGAACAAGGAGAGAGGCCAAAGGGTCCGACCAAGAAGATTCAAGGTCACCTGTGGCTCTTTCCCTGCTAGGGAGAGGACTGAAGGGCAGCATCACTGACTCAAGGTCATTAACCACATGAGAGGCTCAGGCAGGGCCAGGGCCCAAGGGAGCTGAGTCCTTTGTTGAGTAAGGACTTGGCCCAGTTTTGCTTCCTGGAGTGACTGTGTGTCAGGAGAATGTAAAGTCTCCTTTACAGAATAACTATTCTTCCTGGCAGGATGTGAGAAGTCTGGCAGGGGTGCGGACCAGGGGTGGGCCCGGGGGGCCAGCTACACCATGGCATTAGAGTCGGGGAGGGGAGGAATAGAAAAGATGCAAGGGGATGACGGTGGAATGGGGATGGAAGGGGAAAATGTCCCCTATAACTACAGGGGGGCTTTAAGCAAGTCAAGATCCTACCGATAATGGGCGGTCTCCAGCTCCTGCTGCTGTGACTCCCCTTCTCCTCCCATGCCCACCTACATCTTCCCTTTCCCTCCATCCCCAACACACAAATGCACCCAAGCAACACACTCATCCATACGCTCAGAGTCCCACATCCGGGTGTGACATTCACACACTTGCCTTCCCACACGAAGATCCACACTCACAGACACACTCACACATAGGCATAATCCTCTTAGCTTCAGCCAGATTTCTAATGTTTTCAACAGCCTCAGCAAAATGAATAAAACAAGGGCAATGCAGTGAATTTTTTCCAATGCCATACTTATTTATTCAATTTAAAGAATTCCACATAATTCTGAGATTATGTCCCTTCTCTCTTCTTTGGTTTGGGGCAAGAGGATGTCAAAATATCCTTTCTTTTAGAAAGGATGGTGATAGTACATGGTAGTGTTTTTTCTTCATATTCTTTCTTAGCCAAAATACAAAGCTGCTGATCCCTTATCGATTTCCAACTATTATTTATTTATTCTGGCCTGTGAACTCCAAAGACAGGAAATGGCTGCCTTAGGCTGAAACACATAGGTTCTGGAACATGTCAAGCCCCTCCTGCCTCTAGCCCTCTAAGCTGGAAGTACCTTCCTTGTTTCCCTGATGCCCTCTGACTGCTCCTTCCCCCCATATCCTTCCCCTGGAAAACATAAAGAGCCCCAGTGCAATGCTGTGCCCTGTCCTCCCAGGACTTGGGGCCCTGGGAGCGCCCCACTTGAAGCACCACTACTTAAAGGGTAAGTTTCCTAGAGTGTTTGCACATCAGGACAGTCATGAATAACAAAAAGTTCTTCTGATTGCAAAGGACTTCATCTTCCCCAAAGATGGAGCTGGTCTCCTAGCAGTCTGACCTCAGTATGCTGCTGAATCCAATCTCCCTTCCTCTGTGCATAGCAGATCCCTTAATGGAACCTTGAGCAGATTCTCTAACACTCTCTCATTGATTTTGGTCATTAAAAACTCAGTCGATCCTGCATTTTGATCTGCATCTGTTTAAAGCTTTTCTTCTTCTCCACCCTGAACAGCCTTCACCTCCAGAACCAGAAGGAGTAAGAGGATGAGGTCTGGTCTTTTTTGTCTTCCTGTTCCTCTCCCTAGAATCTGGAAGAGAGGTGTGAAGACCACCCAAGAACACCTCCTCTTCCCTTTCCTTGAGTGTTGGAGCAGGGAAGCAGAAAGAGACATGCTGCATTTTTAATTGGCTGCTATCCAGGATCATAGAAGTCTTGTGGACTAAGTGTGTCCCCCAAAATGTGTATGTTATGTTGAAACCTTATCCCCCAATGTGACTGTATGTAGAGACTGAACTTTTAAGGAGGTAATTATGAATAAATGAGGTCATATGGGTAAGGCCCTAATCCTATGGTGGTGTCCTAATAAGAAAAGAGAGAGACACCAGAGCTCTCTCTCTCTCTCCATATGTACAGAGGAGAGGCCATGTGAGGATGCAGAGAGAAGGTGGCTGTCTGCAAAAAAGGAAGAACACCCTAACTAAAAACCACACTGCCAACACCTTGACCTTGAACTTCCAGTCTCCCAAATTGTGATGCCATCCCTGTGGTACCTGGGTGGCTCAGTGAGTTAGGTGTTCCTCTTGATTTCAGCTCAGGTCATGATCTCAGGGTCATGAGGTCAAGCCCCATGTTGGGCTTCTGTGCTCAGCGGGGAGTCTACTTGAGATTCTCTCTCCTTCTGCCTCTACCCCCCACCCCTGCTCAAGCTCTATAAATGAATGAATGAATGAATGAATGAATGAATGAAATCTTTTTTTAAAAGATTAAAATGAAATGCCTCATCTGTGTTAACTTGATGTGGCAGTCTGAGAAGACTGCAGCAGATGTATACCAGGTCTCTCTTGACTCTGACTGGTTCCATAGGCTGCAGGGAACCTCTGCCTGAGCACATGGCTATTTTAAGGCATTTCATGCCAGGGACACCCTAGGGGTCCAAGGTTAGAGAAAACTGTTCAAGATCATATGGCATAGATTAAGGATAGACTTCATTGGAGAAAGAGAAACTTACAAGGCTACTCAGCTAGAGAGAAGAAGGCAAAGGCCCCATGCCTTCATCGCCCCACAGACAGGGATCCCACCACTCCGCTAGACAAGCAAATGTAGTCACCACTGCCATGGGGACTACCACCCCTTCTGCCCTCCCTCTGCATTGGGTAGATGTGGAGTAACACGGCCAGCGGTGGAAGAATTAGATTACTTTGGTGTCAGATAGGCTGAATTTGGGGTGCCTACTATTTACAGGATTGACAGAGGAACAAGACTTCAATACCTGGAAAGTTCCTGGAGTTGGAATCTCTTCCCTAGCAATCCTGCTTCACATGCCAGATTCACTCGGCCCTCCACTGTCGATAACAGAAAAAGGCAAGGGTGCCTTTCCTTAGCTGTTCTGGTAGGTGTATCCTCACTGGGTTCCAGCCTCTCACCCTATCCTCCAGGATCCTTCACACTGACCCTGGGCAGGTCAGCTATCATCCCTAATGTCCAGGCAGCTCACCCTATTTCTACTCTCACTATTCCCACCGACAGTGTGCTCCAGCCAATCTCCCACTACAAGAGACCCCAGGTAAGAAGCAGGCACAAGGGTTGTTCTCCCCCAACTCCTGGCAACACGTGTAACAGACACCAGCTGTCCCTTGAGTTCCCCACTGCCTCACACACCATTCCAGGGATAACACCACAATGTCTGGTCCAGTCCAGTGAGAACTCAGCTGGAGAAAGAGCTTGTATACCTCAAATTCTATGAGTGAATATCTTACCCCTCATCATTGTTTTTGGAAAGGGATGCCCTCCTAGCCAGACAAAAGGGAAGTCTCAGAACATCTCACAGATGAATGAGTACTGATTCCCCAAATCCCTCTGCTCATCTCACAGGTAAAAGTAGGTAGAGACTGAGGTCATGACTGGGGATGGGAGGGACAGCTCTTTTTTACCACTTTGTAATCCCTGGAAGGAGTGTCTGGATAGATCTGGGCTCAAGCCACCAATCCTGAGCAACAGTAGGTGTCCCACTGGACATGGAGCTGTGCCAGGAAGATGGATCACTGAGCCTGTCATCCCCTGAAGCCTGGCCCAAACCCCACAGGGCCTCTGGAACCTACTCTCCATCCTTCCATCTGCCATGGATGAACATGTTCTCATCTGACAGACAGATCCTAACCCCAGAGCGATGGATCACAATAGAAATAGCTCTGTGTTAGGGACTGAATTGTGCCCCTCCAAAATTCATGTGTCAGAGTCATAACCTCCTGTACCTCAGATTACTTTAAAGAATTAATTACTTTAAATTACTTTAAAGAACTAATTAAGTTAAAATGAGGTCAGTACGGTGGGCCTTATTCCAATCTGACTGGTGATGTTATAAGAAGGACAGATTAAGACACAGATACACACAGAGGGAAGACCCTGTGAGGACACAGAGAGAATACAGCCATCTTCAAGCTAAGGAAAAAGGCCTCAGAGGAAACCAACCCTGCCCACACCTTGGTTTTGGACTTCCAGCTTCCAGAACTGTGTTTAAGGCACTCAGTCTATGGTACTCCATTAGGTTAGCCCGAATTGACTAACACACCTCATGATGTGCCTCATGGAGAGACAAAGCTTCCATCCTTTACCTCACTTTACCTCATTTGAACCTCACTAGAGCTCTGGGTAGTCACACAGAGGGCAGGGGCCATTGCTCCCATCCTAAAGTTGAGAAAGTTGAGGCTTAAAGCAGGTAAGTAACCTGAGAGGACACTGGACCCCCCAGAATCCCAACCAGGGCTCCTTCCTCACCATGTTTCCCCTCTTGTCACCATTTTTCCTCCCTGGAACAGCCTTTCTTCTGCACCATGAAGGCTCAGCTGCCTCCCTGGCACTTGCCAGGCCTTTGGGGGAGGCTGGGGGAACATCTCACTCCAGTAACATCCTATGTCCCCCTCCCTGCACTTTCTCCTCAGGCCTCCTGCCTCTCATGTCACCCAGACAGCTTGGGGCCACCTGGACTCAGGCACTCAGTCCCAGTGCCATTGTTTCCATGGACACGCACGTCCACCCGTGCCTGCTGAATAAGCCTGCACATAGCTGGGTTGGCAGCTGAGCTGAAGTTAATAACAGGCTGAGGTGCATCCCACAGATCATCAGGGGTTAACAGCTTGGTTAGGTGATGGGGGCAGCGGATATGTTCCGTTAGTGAAAAAGATAACCTGCGTGCCACCACTGGGGTTTGGAAAAGGAGATCAGGAAGGGAGTGCTAGAAGGGAAAAGCGAACCAAAAGGGGAAGAAGAGGGAAGAAAAGAGGAGATGGGAAGTAAGAGGGGGAGAGGCATGAAAGAGAATGAAGGGATGAGGCTGTCGCCAGTGGGACCACAGCCAGGGCCAATGCAAGTAGTCTTCCACTCCTCACCCAGGTTTGGGGAATGCAAAGAGCCTCCTGGACTTAGAGGTTGTAAGCCACCAGAGTGGGGATGCCTTCTGTGTCTGTCCTCACCTTCCCTCCTCCTAGCACTCCTTCCCATCCCTACGCCCCCTGTGTCCACCTCACTCTTTCATGTCCCCCTCCTCACCACTCCCTAAGGCCCCCATCCCTCCTCTCCCCAGAACAGAGCCACATTTTCTCCTATTGATTTGCTCTCTCTCAGCGTAAAGCATGTGGAACAAGCCCAGCTCATAGTGTTCCTTCTGTTGGGCAGCTGTGCAGCTTGATGAATGTATGAGGTGGGCACGGGCTGCTGGACAACCCTTGGCAACAGCGCATGCATATCTTCACTGTGATGCAGGCAGTTACTCTCAATGGAGTGTTTACATGGGTTGGGACTATTTACAGACACACATGTCCGTAGCCTGTAGTTACAGTGACCTTGGCACTTTGACTCACCATCCAGGGGATCCTCACAGAAATTTGAACACACGTTCTCAAAACAGTTGCGAGAATAGGGAGTTCTCCCTATTTTTCTGAGCAGAGAATGCTCAGAGGCACAATATTGCCAGCTAGTGTTTGTTGAGCACCTATTATGTGCCTGGGCTTCACATATGTATCTTGGGTCTGGTCTTGCTAACATACTGAATAGATATTTATGTCCCTACTTTGCAAATGAGGAAACTGAGGTTCCATTAGACTAAGGAACTATTCACCAGTCCAACAAAGAGTTGGTGGTGAGTCTAAAGCCAAAGCCTGTGCTCTTTCTGATATGTCACGGAAAAGAATTCATATGATCTTCAACAGACAGCATAGCCACAGCCAGTTGGGTCTGTTCATCACCATGAAATCAAACTTTTTCAGCCTTCATACATCTTCGTATTCTCAAAGCCCAGAATGTTCTTCTATTGAGAAGAAACTCAGTAAATGGTCATGGATAATGAGAAAGTCATACAGACAAGCGAGATCTTGATTAGCCAGACTCCTGCCAATGTGAATCTTCAAGTAACTAAAACAAAATCATCAAGCTTCTATTTTAAGTGACACAAGCAAATCACAGCAAAACAGACTTGTGTCTGACTACTATTTTGAGGATTCCCCTTCAGTTCAGTTTGGCAGACTAGACAGCCAGTGGGCTGGGTTGTGGAGTACATGTGTATTTGGAGTGGGGTCAATGTCCTGCCCCCCACAGTCCATAAGACCATCTATTATCTCACTCAGAGAGAAGTGATAAACACAAGTTTGACCCCAAGGCCCAAGAAAACTCTTAATGTTCAGCAGAATCAAGAAGCATGAGGAGGACTTACTATGTTCTGGGCACTGCATTAGGCATCGAATGGAGTCTGGAATTACAATAATGGTCCAAACGTGTGCACTACATTATAGTAACTGAAGCAGGAAAAAAGTCAGAAACTACAAGAAAACTTTCAGGGTGGAAAATAGGGTGGAATAGCGCAGTCTATTGAGTTGACTCTCAGTTAACTTGACAATTCAATTACCCAAGCTAACCAGTCTCAGTTAATCAAGGTTACAATGCAATTGGGATTGACTGTACAGATTACTTATACTCTGATGACCAAAACATTTCATAAATATGTCCTTCCTGGATGTGAAACAGAAGTGTAGCTTTCAGTTCTCATCAGCTTTACAGCCCCTGCCCCCCACCCCCATAGCTGCTTATGCCAGCGGCTCCTCTAATCCCCAGTAACCTCTTTCTGAATGTAGTTCTGAATTTGAGGAGGGCAGTGAAAAGTGACCTTGGCAGTAAAGTTTGACCTTGTCCTTCTACTTTCTTGCTAGCTTTATGACACTGGGAAAGGTGATTTACCCTTCAGAGCCTGTTTCCTCATCTCTGAAGTGGGATGACTATACCTCCTCATTGGAGTTGCTCATTTACTCATGTACATAAGTTTTTTTTTTTTAAGATTTTATTTATTTATTTGACAGAGAGAAATCACAAGTAGATGGAGAGGCAGGCAGAGAGAAAGAGAGGGAAGCAGGCTCCCCGCTGAGCAGAAAGCCCGATGCGGGACTCGATCCCAGGACCCTAAGATCATGACCTGAGCCGAAGGCAGCAGCTCAACCCACTGAGCCACCCAGGCGCCCCTCATGTACATAAGTTTTAAGGAAGCTTGTGTTTACGGAGTTTAGGGAACCATAGGGTAACAAAGTAAAGGTTGAAGCTGACAGAAAAAAAAATTAAGGTAGGGATAAAGCAGAAGCCAGAAAAGAGGCTGGAAAAGTAAAGATGACAAAGATTTAGGAGCTGGCTACAATAATGGCCCAAATGTTATAGCAGCTAAAGTGGAAAGGAAAGGTTGACCATTTATATAATTCACAGGGTTCCTAACAGAGACACCAGACATCAGAGGTAGAGTTGTCCTTGGCACTTAGACTAGAAAATTGTCTCCATGGACACGTCTTCAGGAGAACCCATACATGACACAATAAACAACCACCCCCTTGTGGTAATTTGTTCTCAATCACTCTGTGTATGGGGACAGGGCGCACCCCACCAAAGTCCCATTCAATGAGTGCAGGAAGGTTTGAGGGAAGGGACATGGGAAGGACAGAATGATGAGCTCTTCATGCTCAACCCTAGTACTATGACTTGTTCCGGGATAGACTTTAGACTCTTGAGACTTCAGACCACAGGTTGTCAGTTGAACAATCTCCTTATTTACAATGTTCCTCTCAGCAGGGTTTTACAAAGTCAGCATTGAGAGACAATGAGCTCAGGGTTGTTCCTTCTAAAAAGTGCCTGTGGTGCAGCTAGTTTGGGCTGCGATTTCAGACCCATGCACCTTCACCAGGAGCAAAGGCAAGGGTAGGGGTGGTATCCTTCTGTAGGAGCTAAGCCGAGAATTCCCTCAAGGAGAAAGCCTGAAGAGAAGCCATCCCGCCTTCAACTAGAGAGACCAACAAGCAGGGAATGCCAAGATTCTTTTTAGTAAAAAGTTCTGCCTCAATCTTAACGCATAGATGGATGGGTGAGCAAGACCACCCCATAGAGAATGGCTATAAGAATTTTAGCCTGGACTTTTTTAAGTGGGTATTCACAAGAGCAAGAGTCATGGGCTTTCGTAACAAAACCCTACATATGCCCAGCTACTTTTGGAAATCTACATGTATTCAGTCCTGTAAGCTCACCAAAGAGGTATGTCCTATTCATAGATGAAGATGAGACCTAGAGCCCCACAACTAATAGGTGTCAAAACCTAGACTTGGACTCAGGCAGTTGGAGCCAAAAGTCCACAGTCTTAACCATGCACAATTTTTGTTTGTAAAACAATTGAAGCAGGTATTTACCAAATTTGGTAGATGCTTCTGTGATCATTGCTCTAGAGGTTTCCTTCTGAAAGTAGGCAGAAGGCGTTGTCTTGTTTCTTCAGTCCACTCCTATCTCAAGGCAGCGAAAATTACAGTCTGAATATAAAACAATGTATGCCTTTGCTTTCACCATCGTGGGGGTGTTTATGTCCCATGTATCCAGAAAGCTGTATCAAAGCATTAACAAACAAATTGAAATGATGGGTTCAGAAAACTTTTACTGCTGCATCTACTGATCCCGACTGTTATTATAAAACTATAGTACCAAGCACTTATGAGTATCAATAACTGTGAGTCTTTGATGAGCTCATGTGTTGGCTCAACATCAATATGAAAGCTAGGAAAGAGTCAACAAACACACACATGACCTAATATTATTCCTGGTGGACTTCAACACGAAATGGTAATTGGTGAAAAATATGGTCTGTGGTTGAAAAGCCTTATCTAAAAGCCTGCCTGCTTCTCACATAAAATGCTGTTCTGAAAAACCTAGTCTTCAAGTTAGTTCTCCAAGCAAACATTTTCCATAGGATGTCCCCAAACTAGTAAGTCTGAATTTAGGAGACACAGAGAGATGTCTCTTTTTTTTCTTTTTTTTCCCTTTTTATTTTTTTTTATTTCTTTTCAGTATTCCAGAATTCATTGTTTATGCACCACACCCAGTGCTCCATGCAATACATGTCCTCCACAATACCCACCACCAGGCTCACCCAACCTCCCACCCCCCTTTCCCTCCAAAACCCTCAGTTAGTTCCTCAGAGTCCACAGTCTCTCACGGTTCATCTCCCCTCCAATTTCCCCCAAATCTCTTCTCCTTTCCATCTCCCCATGTCCTCCGTGTTATTCCTTATGCTCCACAAGTAAGTGAAACCATATAATTGACTCTCTCTGCTTGACTTATTTCATTCAGCATAATCTCTTCCAGTCCCATCCATGTTCTCTTTTTAAAGATGGGCTAAACTATGATTTTTGTCTGGCTAGTCAATCGGTGTTCATAGAGTTGGCAAAGTTAAGCAAGGTACTAGGACTGGGGACCCACCAGTCAGTGAGTTCATTGATGATTCTAGGCACAAATGATTTTCCTCTGGCATGTGTTCTGCTAAAGCTTTACACAATGTGAGGGGTCTGCAAACACTCGGGATTTTAGAGTTGGGAAGGCAAGCTGCCTCAAGCCCAACTGGAATCTAAGAACCCGTATTCTTAATCCCCAGGCTTTTGCCTCAGGTAATTATCCTGAAATACATTTTTATTATCAGATATATCAGCCATATTCAGGTCATCTCACTGAGTCTTATTACAACTAAGTGCTTTCCAAGCAAAGTAAAATTTATAACAGACTTTAAATTTGATAAGCTTCCAGTTACATGCTTCTGACATTTTGTTTGCACAAGTCTTCACCAATCCAGCTAATTGGGGTGTGTGTGTGTGTGTGTGTGTGTGTATTTCTGAAGTTTTGCTTTGTTTTGCTTTTAATCATTAACTAGTTCTTGTCCAACTAGGCACCAGGAGGGTAAGGCCAGCTTTTACTGGAACACTTGACAACTAAACCAAATTTTAAGTTTTTTACACTCTGCTAAGTGAAACCTCTACCACAAGGATCTGGAGATAAAATATGTTGAACTTGAAGAGTTTGAAAGGTCTTCGTACTATTCAATCTTTTTTATCCCCCAGCTTTCCCATGATAAAATTATAGACCTGGTGGGTTCTGGAACAGTCGTGTCCCTGGTTTGAACGAGAGGGGCTTCTTCCCTTTCCACCTGATCCAGATTATCCATCCTTTGGATGTTATTAACCCAAGATGGGCTGACTTCAGCAAAGTCAATAATACCAGAAGAGGCACAATAAAGAAGGAGTGCTGCTAAAACTTCCCCCAAATGTATTCCACAAGCTACCATTTGATACCACAGGTTCTATTCTTAAGTGAGAACTTTCACTTTCAATTGGTACAACTGTCTCTATAGATTTGTCACACAAAGAAGTAATCTGCCCATTCCCCACAGTGGCCTCCAGAGGAGCCCAAGCAAAGTTGCTGTCAATCTGGGCACTTGAGACCCTCCAAAACAACCAGTACAAGAGAAGTATATATAAATGAAGTTCAAAATATCATTTTTACAAAACCATGTGTCCAAACATGCCATGAACGCCCTGGCAGGGGAATCTGAGTGTTAAGACAAATCACATCCAGCTTGCCAGGGAACAAGATCAGCTCTAGAAGAAAAATAGCCCTGTCATGTGAGCTAGGTGATCTGACAGCAGTTCCCCTGAGTCTGACCGAGATAAGAGTGGCCAGTCCACTTTTACTTCTGCCAAAGTAATTTTTTCTCTGATGGCTGGAGAGATAAAAGACCTAAAACCATAAACATGAGCAGGTGAATTTGTAAATCCAGGTTCTTTACAAACAGAGAATGTTTATAAAAAAAATTTTTTTTTCAAAATGGAAAAAAACCTCCAAACTATTATCTTTGGGACTTCAAATGGCCAAATTCCCAAAAGGGAATTGTAGTCGTTGTGGAGGCCACCCCAGGATGTGTACCAGATATAAAAAATGCTAACATTGGTTTTTCAGGTTGGCTGGGTACTTTCCAAGGCATATTCTTTCTATGAACCAACAGAACTGTTCAGCAGGCAAAATCATTCTAGTCAAAAACGGAAAGAGGGGGCACCTAGGTGACTCAGGTAGTTAAGCGTCTGCTTTTAGTTCAGGTCATGATCCCATCAAGCTCCCCCATCAAGCTCTCTGTTTACCAGGGAGCATGATTCTCCTTGTGCCTGCCACTCCACCTGCTTGGGCGCTTGCTCGCTCACTCTCTCACCCTCTCTCTCTCTCTGTAAAATAAATAAAACCTCTAAAAGAAAAAAGGAGGGGGTTCCCATGGGTTCAGATCACCCAGGAAACATTAATTGGGAAGTGGACAAAAGATAATGCCCATGGCTATTACCAGGAAGAGAGGAATCAGGTATCGTGCTGGAAGAGCTGAGGGATATTAGGAAGACTATCCCTCAGTTAGGAGTGAGATAAAGAAGGGGTCATGTATTCGTGTTTGGTGGCAGCCGAGAGGAGGGCCATACCACAAACTGGAAAAATCCAGTTGGAAACAAACCATAAGAGGAGATTGTTGCCCCAGCAGGGAACTTCACTGGCACCTGGTAGGTCATTGAGAACATGATCTATGCAGATTGGGAGCTAATGGTGGATTGAGCTACCTTCCAGGGATTTTGTTGTCCATTGGTAGGTAAAGCCAAAGATTCCTAGAGTTCACCATCAAAGCTAACCTCATGCGTCAAGGGTAGAAAAGTGTTGTGCCCTTGATCTAATAGAGGGGGAACACTTTCTCCTCAAAGCTGCCTGTTACAGCCCCAGTCAGGGTGACCTTGGCCCCCGGAACAGGGTGAGGAAACTTGGAAGAACCACACTGCAGATGGCCTTTGACAGTCCTGCCAGGAAAGGAAGTGGAACAACTGAACAATATATTAGGGTGACTTTCAGGGTTATCTTTTGGGAATATCAACACTACATCATTCTTTATCAAGGTCAAACGAGACAAAACAAACATTTCTCCCCTGGGATGTGACTTCCTCTTACCCATCAACCTGAGTCATGACATAATAATTGTCAGCTTGGGCTGCCATAACAAAATCTCATAGACTGGGTGCTTAAACAACAGAAATTTATTTTCTCATAGTTCTAAAGACTAAAAGTCAGAGATCAGGGTGCCAGCAAGGTCAGTTGCTGGTGAGAGCTCTCTTCCTTGCAGATGGCCTCTATCATGCTATGTGTTCACATGGCAGAGAGAGAAGGGGAGAGAACTCCAGTGCCTCTTCTTATAAGAACACAAATCCTATCATGAAGGCCACACTCACATGATCTGATCTAACCTGAATAACCTCTCAAAGACCTCATCTTTAAATATATCGAAGGTTAGGGTTTCAACACATCAATGGCAGAAGGGACACAATTCAGTCCATAACACCCTGTTTTGCCATAAATCCAATCACTCTCTGTTATTGATCTTCATTAACAAATGACATTGTTTCAACATATCAGCCTTGATATTAACTTAGTGAGGCTATGGTTCTATGGAGACAATTAAAAGAGATAATGAACAAAGTGACCAGATAGAATAAATGAATGCTCACCAAATACTTGTCCCTCACCCCAACTGCCCCTCCTTTTTTTCCAGAGCCCATTTTCAAACCCTGTGCTTTTAACTCAAATGTCTTCCAAATTCTCTGCTCCAACTCAATTAAGACACTTGGGTTCTGGAAACTTTAAAAAGGATACGTTACCAGCCCAGAAATCATGTCAGGCACTACTCTGGAAAAAAATTGAAACTGGGAAAGAATAAGAGAACCTCTCCACCCACAAGGTATACAAAGAGCAGAGATCCCAACCATCACCAACATGTATTTTTTGAGACCAGTACTGTGCTAGGTGCAGAGGGAAAGTCATCAAAGAGCTCACATTCCCTTACTAAGGAGGATTGGAATTATAATTTATGTGGTTCTGACTCTAAGTGCTGAAAGGTCTTGGAAGAGGAAGAAATCTGGGTCAACCAGAACAACAGAGACAAATTTATGGAGGAGGACATATGGGAACTAGAATATAAAAGATGTGTAAACATTTTAGAGAGGAGAGGGAAGAATTTATCAGGCAGGAACTAGCATGAGCAGAAGCACAGAGGCAGGGACCTGACACGGTTAGAGGGCATGAGGGGACCTATGTGCTGAAATAGTGGCTAGGTGTTAGGATGTATTCATACATTGCTTATTCTGTCATTCATTAATGAATATTTATTGAACACTTATTATGTTACAGGCACTATTCTTGCTAAAGAGGACTCAGTAGTGAACAAAGAGATCTCTGATTTCATGGAGCTTCCATTCTAATAAGTAAGAAAGAAAAAACAAATAAATATATACCATTAAATGGTAATAAAATTACGGAAAAAATAAGGAGGATTAAGATTTCTAATCAAGTACGAGAGACAATTACCTGCTTGCTTAAAACATTCAAAATATTGACAAAAATATGTAATGCAATGACTTTTAAGATACTGTACATTAGGCAACAACAGACTGATTTCTAAAAGACAAGAAACAAAATGCACCCTACAGTAGTCTTGCTTTGAGTTTCCAGATCAAGGAAACAAGGAAGAGGAATCAAGATGGAGCCCAGCAGATTCCTCTAGTGAGAAGACAGACTTGAGAGTCCAGAGAGACCAAGGAAGTTAAAGTTTCCAAGGCAAAATAAAAGAGGAAAGAGATGTACAAAGAGAAAACCCTGAAGATCAGGAGAAGGGTTCCACTGAGTAGTCAGCTGAGTACTGATCAGCTCATGTATATGTGTAAATAATATCCAAGGCCAGGGAAAGAAGCATCCAAAAGGTTTAAAGGAAAAAGTACCCAGTGTTCACAAAAGTCAAGGAACAATGCTTGCTCTCATCAGTCATACTGTAAAACTTCACATTTCTAGGACTTTGCCTCAAGAGGGGAAGTAATAATAAACACTAGACCAGGCACTGCTTTGGTCCCACCTAGCAAATTTTAAGCACAAGACCCAAAGGTCAAACTATTTCCAGTTTCATCACAGACAGGAGTTCAAGAATATTTGTAAGAAAATAAAAATATCCAGCACCCAACAAGGTAAAATTCACAATGGTTGGCATCTAATCAAAAAATTATCAGGTATATAAAGAAACCAGAAAATACAACCATGTTGAAAAAGAGTAATCAGTTGAAACCATCCCAAACTGACACAAATTTTAGAATTAGTAGACAAGGATATTAAACATCTTTTATAACTGTAATTCACAAAGCTAAATAAAGACATAGGAGATACAAAAAGTTGGACTTAGATGAAAACTACAACAGCTAAAATAAAACTGAATGGTATAGAATTAGTAGCAGATTAAACATTGCAGAAGAAAATAAAACATACCAATAGAAATTATTCCAAATGAAATTCAGAGAGAATAGAGAATTTTTAAATAAACACAGCATTAAGCTATGGAACAATTTCAAGTGACCTTCTGTATGTGTAATTGGAGTCAAAGTAGGAGAGGAAGAAAGAAAAGACAGAAAAACACTTGAATATTGGCTGAAATTTCTTCAAATTTGATAAAAACTGTAAAACCATAGATTCAAAGCTCTCAATAAAGGCCAAGTTCAAGAAACAGAAGAAAACTACACATAGACTTATTTCGCTAAGCATGATACGCGATTCACAGACCTGTACCCCTGGGGATAAAAATATATGTTTATAAAAAATAAAAAATTTAAAAAAAAAACTACACATAGAACAAAATAATCAAATCAAACAGTGATAAATTTAAAAGATCTTAAAAGCATACAGAGAAAAAAGGAAGTTCTGTATACATAGGAATAGGATACTATGACAGCAGATACCTCATCAGCCACAATGCAAGCCAAAAAGCAATGAAGCAACATCTTTAAGTTACTGGAAGAAAAATCTGTCTACCTAAAATTCTGTAGTGTAAACATATCTTTAAAAAAACAAAGACAAAATAATAACTTTTGAGACATACAAAAACTGGAAGAATTCATCACTATCCAGCAAATCTGGAGTATAAGAAATTGGCAAAGAAAGTCTTACAGGAAGATGAAAAATGATACCAGACAAAAATATAGATCCACAGAAAAAAACAAAGAACCCTAATATGGTAAATACATAGGTAAATATATAAAATTTGTTTCTAATTATTTAAATATCTTTTCAAAATAATTAATTATACAAAAACAATCACAATGTAGTATAGGGTTAAACATATGTAGAAGTAAAATATAATGGCAAAACAACACAAAAGATGTTGAGAGAAATGGGAGCATACTGTTGTAAGTTTCTCATATATACACTTAATAATAGACTGGTAAGTTAAATATGTATATTATAAACCCTAAAGCAACCACTAAAATAACAAAACAAAGAGTTATAATCGTTTTATAAGTTTTTCCATCCAAAAAATAGAAAAAGGAAGACGAGAACAAAGAATAGTGGAACAAATTTAAAAATGACTAGCAAGGTAACAAATTTAAACATAACTATATTAATAATCACATTAAGTATAAATGGTCTATATACTCCGAATAAAAAGAAGTGATTGTTAAATTGGAAATAGAAGCAAGACCCACTCTATGATGCCTATAAGAAATACACCTTAAATATAAAAACACAAGTATTTTCAAAGCAAAGGGATGGAAAAAGATATACCAACTAACACTAACCAAAAGAAAGCTACAGTATCTATAGTAATACCATACAGAGTAGATTACAGAGTAAAGTATATAATCAGAGGTAAAGACAGTCATTTCACAATAATAAAATGGTCAATTCATCCATATGACAAACAATTCCAAAAAAGGTGATGTATCTAATAATAAAGTTTCAAAGTACATGAAGCAAAAAACTGATAAAACTATAATGTGACAATTTTAGTCAAAAATTAGTCTCTATACAAAAATATAGTATAAAAATATAAAATATAATGTAATATATTTTATATACAAAATATAAAATATAAATATATATAATATACAAGAATACTCTCTATAATTGAAAAAAGTAGACAGGAAATCAGTAAGAAGATAGAAGATTTAAGCAATGGTACTCATTAACTTGATCCAATTGATACTTAGTGAAAACTCCACCCAGAAAAATAGAATACACGTTCTTTTCAGTGTACCCAAAACACTTCCCAAGATACACCATATTCTGGGCCAAAAATTTAAAGTCTTAAAAATTGAAAAAAATATGTCATACAGTGCAAATTCTCTTGCCACAATGGAATTAAATCAGAAGTAAATAACAGAAAGTTCTCTGGAAAGTCTCTCAATATTTACTAACACACTTTTAAATAACCCATAAATCAAAGTATAAACCAAAATGAGAAATAGAAAGTATTATGAACTGAATGAAAATGACAAAAACACAACAAATTTGCAGGATAGTACTGAAACACTTTGGGGAAATTTGTAGGATTTGTAGGATTTGTAGGATTTAGCCCCTTTTTTGGAAAGAAGAAAGTTCTCCCAAGTTCAGTTTACACCTTAAGAAACTAGAAAAAGAAGAGCAGACTAAATTCAAAATAAGTAGAAAAAAAAGAAGTAAGATCAGAGCAAAAATCAATGAAATAGAAAACAGGAAAACCATATAGAAAAATCAATGAAACTAAAAAATGTTTCTTTAGAAGATCAATAAAATTTATGAGTTTTTAGTTTTTTCAGGAAAAAAGGAGAGAAGACAAAAATCACCAGTATTAAGCATGACAGAGGAAACATCACTGCAGGGTCTGTACTTACTGAAAGAAGAGTGACAGAGTATTATTAAAAACTTTATGCCCATAAACTGACAACTTAAACAAAACGGACATGGTTTTTTTTTCCTAAAAAAAAAAACACAAACTACCAATGTTCAGTCAAGAATTTGATGACCTGAACAACCGTATTATATTATATCTACTACAGACATTTTTCCCCACAAAGAAATTTCCAGGCCCAGGTGGTTTCACTGACAAATTCTACCAAAAGTTTAAGAAAGAAATAATATTAATTCGTACCAACTCTCTCAGAAAACTGAAGATGAGGGAAGAATTCTTCCCAACTCATATTCCAAGATCAGCATCACCCCAATACCAAAACCAGCTAAAAACATTACAATAAAAGAACAGACCAGTATACCAGCTATTAGATGGTCATATGTGTAAAAAAAAACAAAAACAAAAACAAACAAAAAAAACAAAACAAAACAAAAAAAAAAAACCTCCTCCAAACTGCATTCTGACATGATACACAAAAATTAACTCAAAATGGATCATGCACTTAAATATAAAACCTAAAACCACAAAACTTCTAGAAGAAAACCTTTGTGACCTCAAGTTAGGGAAAGATTTCTTAGCTCCAACACCAAAAGCATGAGCCATAAAGGAACACAGTGAAAAACTGGACCTCATCAACATTCAACATTTCTGACCTTTGAAAGACATTAGTAAGAGAATGAAATGACATGTCACAGACTGGGAGAAAGTTATGTACTTCATTCAAAGACATGCATCCAGCTCTCTCTTTTTCTCTGCCATCATGGTGTGTGCAGCTGACTGTTCCTTGCCATGTTTTCTCACACGACTTTCAGCATCAAGAGATTCCTGGCCAAGAAACAAAAACAGAATCATCCCATTCCCCAGGGATTCAGATGAAAACTGGTAATAAAATCAGGTGCAACTCCAAGAGAAGGCATTGGAGAAGAACTAAGCTGGGTCTATAAGGGATCACACATGAGATGGCACATGTATTTATGCTACATGAAGGTCATGTGCTCATATCCTATGAGTCTGTAAACATCAGTACTACCTGAACAATAGACATGTTTCATCAAGAAATGATTTTTCTGTTACTATGCTTCTGCACCAGTTGTTTAGTTCAGTAATAAAAACGTGAGACCTTTAAAAACAATTGCATCTAGGAAACATAAAGAACTCTCAAATTAAATAATAAAAGATAGAAAATAATAAATAATAATAATAAAAGACAAACAAATAAAATAATAAATCTATGAGCCCACCCTAGGGTGACCCCTAATAAGTCGTATCCTTGTATAATCACCTTCCCCCGAGTGCAAGTAGAACCCATGACTTGTTTTTAACCAGTAGATTATGGCAAAGATGATGGAATGTTATTCCCATGATTACCTTATGTTACATAAGACCCTATCTTGGCAGACCTGAGAAAGCCACATGGCAAGGACCTGCAGGCTGCCTCTGGAGCAAGAATAGATTCCAGATGAGATAGCTAGTAATAATCCAGGGTCCTGGTCATACAGCTGCAAGGAAATTAATCCTGCCAACGTGATAAGCCAGGATGTGGGTTCTTCCCTAGTCAAGCCACCAGATGAGAAATCAACCAGAAGGACACCATGTTTGCAGCCTGGGGAGACCCTGAACAGAGGCCTCAGCAAAATTGCCCAGAGTACTTACCCATGGAAATGATGTACTATTTTAAGCCACTAAGTATGTGATAGTTTGTTTTGCCACAGAATACTAATACAATGGATAAAAGCTTTGAACAGACACTTCACCAAATAAGGTATAAGGGTAGCAAATAAGTACATGAAAAAAAAAATGCTACATATAATTAATAACTAGGGATACTCAAATTGCAACTGCAATGAAATAATAATACATTGCTAAAAGTGTTGGCGAGGATGTGGGGAAACTAAAACTCAGAAACATGCCTGGTTGATCTGTACAATGTAACAGCCTTTTCAGAAAGCAGTTAAACAATTGCTTGAAAGTTAAAAATATACCTTTTATATATCTTTTATCTTCATATATACCTTTATATATACCTTTTATCTATATAGATATATCTTTTATCTATTATAACCCAGTCATCACTTTCCAAAGTATTTATCCAAGAGAAAGGAAAGCATATACATTCACCAAAGACTTGTACATGAATATTCACAATACCTTTATCTGTAATAGCCGAAAACTAAATACCCCATGCAGCAACGGTGAATGGATCAGTACACAATGGAATACTACTCAACAATAAAAGGGAATAAATATGGATACTCACTAAAACATGGATGAATCTCAAAATAATTATGCCAAATGAGAGACACCAGGCAAAAGAAGAATATATACCATATTATCCCATTTGTATTAAATTCTAGATAATGCAAACTAATCTATAGTGACAGAAAGCAGATCAGTAACTGGTTATATGAGGGGGAGAAGCAGGAACAGATTACAAAGCAGCACAAGTAGACATTTGGGAGTAATGGAAGGATAAGTCATCTTGATTGTGCTGATGGTTTCACTGATAAATAGATGTGTCAAAACTTACCAAAATGGTGCACTTTAATATGTGTGACTTATTGTGGGCCAATTATACCTCAATAAAGCCATTGCAGTTTTTTAATAAAAAGAAGATTTGGGGGAGAATGACAAAGGTGTATTTTAGATAGGATGTGCATGGAAGGCTCTCCGTGGAGGTGCCATTTGTGGCAAGACCTGAATGAAGTAAGGGCATGAGCAATATGACCTTCTGGGGAAAGAACACTCCATGCAGAGGGAATAGTAGGTACAAAAGCTCTGGGCAAGGCTCTGCTCAGCACATCAGCGTGTAATGTGGCTGGAACAGTGAGCAAAGGGCAAAGATGAGATCGAAAATCAGAAGGGCCGGATCACATAGAGTTTATACGGAGAGAGGTGGGAATGCACTGGATTGTTTGGCACTGAGTTATGACATCATCTGACATGTTTCAAAATTATCATTCACAACCATGGCTATCATTCTCAATTGTAAAGAGGAAGAATGGAAACAAAGAGATGAGTGGGGGGACTATTGTACTAGTTAGGTAAGAGACCATGATGACCTTGCTGCAGGAAGTTTGTGGTGAAGGTCAGGAGAAGGGATTGGAGGCAGGATTATTTCAAAGATAGGGATGCCTCATTCTGGTGACAGGTCAGACATAGAGGAAGAGAGAATTCAAAGATGATTGATTCTAAGGCGTTTGATCTGAACATCTGGAAAAAGTAATTTGCCTATTACTAAAATAAGGAAGTCTAAGTTGCCAGTTTCAAAGATGTGTTCAGCTTAGGGTATGTTTAGTTTAAGGTGCCTGTATACAATCAAGTGCCAATATTGAGCAGGCTGTCTAGATAGGACTGTGATCAGGGCAGAGAGGACAGAGCTGGACCTGGGATATAAATCTGAGAAAGAACTAGAGAATAGGTGGGAGAAATGAAGCAGTGGACACGTAGGAGGTAGTAGTGAGAGATCAGAAAGGAGAGGAAAAAACAGCAAAGACTCATATTGTGAACCAAGGGAGGAAAGTGTATCAAGAAACACCATGATTACCTGTGAGGAATTCTGCTAACAGGCCAACAGGAGGATTCTGCATTGACCACTAAATTTAGCAGTAGACCACCTTGGCAGGAGCTATTTCAGGGAGATGGTAAGAGTGAAGGCTTGATTGGAATGGGCTCATGGGAAAGTCAGAGGTGAGGAAGTGGAAGCAGCAAGATATCAGCAAGTTTCACTGTCAACGCAGGCAGAGAAGTTGAAGAGTAGCTGAAGAAGTGTGTGGCGGTCAAGGGAGGTTTTTTCTTTAAGATTGAAGATATTAATATAGCATGTTTGTATTCTGATGGGAACACTAGCAGAAAATACAGAGGTAAAAATTAATGATGCAAGAGATGGGTCAGGGAGGGAGACAATTGCAGAAAAAGTCCTTGAGCTGTGGGAGCTGTAGGAGAGAAAGATGAAGAGGTGAGAAGAATCCAGCTGTGGCAGGCTTTTACCCAAATCTACCACTCCAGATCCAGGTCCAGGAAGGAACCTCAAATTGATGAGTGCTGTGATACTCCAGGAGACTCTTGGTTATTTTCCTCAACTACCCTGGGAGGCGCTATTTTTAGCCTCACTCTACAGCAACTAAATCTCAGAGGGACGCGATGACCTGCCATATCACACACAGAAACCCCCATGACACCAAGCCTGCAGAGGTTATGCTGGGCACAAGAAGGCTGTCCCCTACCTTCTACACCCCCTAACCTGCTCATCATGATGACATCCAAACGCTGAATCTGACTTGAGGCCAAGACGGTGCAAAGCAGTTTTACTCTCCCCATTTGTGCAGTACTTCAGCGACACAGTGCTGAAGTACTGACCATTGTCAGTTAGACAGTACTGACTGACCATTGGTTTTCTTACCATCCTCTTTTCTCACAAATATAAAAACGTAGAGCACTGAAGCTAAAAGATATTTCAGATATCACCCAGTCCATCCTCCATTTCCATAAAAGGAAACTGAGGCACAAGAGTACCTCAACCATGCTCAAAGGCAAGCAGAGCAAACTGTCATCTCATTGCCCACAAGCTGTCAAACATGATTCCCCCCTTGTCCCTAGAGATGTGAGTGCACACGCCCATGTGTACAAAATCGATTTGAAAATGCAAATCGGCTACATCCAATTTCATCCAACTGTCCTCGAAATTTAAGAGCTCTGCTGACATGCACAGAGCCAAGACTAAATTGTCCCCCTGAGAGAAATAGTCTCAGAAATGGCACCGGGTGTCCCTGTCCAAGGTGCTAGGGAGCAGAGTCTCTGAGAAAAAAGCCTGAGTCTGCCAGGTCCAAACGTATCCTACTTGTGAAAGGACAGCACGGGGCGGGGCAGAGCCTGGAGTTGGGTGGGGCGGAGGCAAACAAAGGAGGGCTCTGAAGTCCCTCTGACTTGGAAATGGATTGATATCTTCACCCAGGATTCCCAGCAGGGTTGTTTTCTGATGCAGATGAATGTTATGTGGGAAATGCAGGACCACTAGTGCTGAGTCCCTGCCTGCTGTGCGTTCAGAAAGAGGATGGAGGAAACAAAGTTTAAAATGACACTGAGTGGCTCAGTGGGTTGGGCCACTGCCTTCGGCTCGGGTTGTGGTCCCAGGGTTCTGGGATCCAGCCCTGCATTGGGCTCTCTGCTCAGCAGGGAACCTGCTTCCTCCTCTCTCTCTTCTGCCTCTCTGCCTGCTTGTGATCTGTCTGTCTAAATAAATAAATAAATAAATAAAATCTTTTAAAAGAAAGAAAAAATGACGCTGTTACTCTCAAAGAGACCCAGCGACATTCCCTGACTGCCCGGGGACTCCAGAACAGGTCATCAGTGCCCCATGACCTGAACTTCTGACTTGGCAAATGGATTCACCCAAAAGTAGATAAGTCAAACTCCACAGACTGATTCAAGCAGTGGTTTTCAAGCAGTCTTATAGCAGCAGAAATGTTGTCTGATCCAGAAGACAGTAAACAAAAAGCTACTGTGGTTGAAGGAGTGGAAGCCTCACAGCCTGCCCTTGGTTGCTCCCAGATCTTGGAAGCACTTAGAAAAAGAGTTGAAAAATCACTAGATTAGGTTCACTCACAAAAAGGTCTGTACATCTCTTCCCAACCTCATTCTTCACCAGGTGAATAGCCCTGCCCAGTCTGAGTCTGTAACAAACGACAGGACCCTCCCATACACACACCATGAGTAATGAGACCTCTGCCCCTTGTACAAAAATTTTTGGTCACTGACAGACCTGAATTACAACACATTTTTTTAATCACACCCTGCTCTTTTCTGTACTGCTTGCAGCTTCCCAATGACCAGTGTGGACTGGCTCCATTTCTAATCTCCACCCTAACCTGACATATACTGGAGGATGACCTCATGCTTCTGCATGAATGGACTTTCTGGTACCTCTCTGTAAACCAGTGCTGTCAAAGTCCTGCCCAAATTCTTATTTTGGTGGCATCTTGCAGCAAGCACATACATCTCTCTGCCTGAGAGCTTCCTTTTGATCTGCAAATCCCCAAGGCAGTCTGGAAATGCTGTGTCAATGTGCCCATGAGAAGCCATCAGCCAAAAATTCTAAGGTAACTCTGAGGAATGTCCTAATCTGTTTCTAAGTGTAGAATTGAGCCCAGGTTCCCATACTAGTAACTTGCACAGTTGAGACACACTTTCTAAAATTCCGCATTCCTCTACCAGTGCTTCCTATGATCATCTCCCAAATAAACTATATGTGTTCATAACTTTCAGTCAGGTAATGGCTATGAGGGGACCCAACTAAATGGCTATGAGGGGACCCAACTAAAATTAAATGGGACCCAACCCATTTAATACTGGAATGGAGGTAGGAAGCAAACCCTCAGCACGAGGTTCTGAAATAGATCACATGCCAGCTAAATGATAATGAGGACTCCCATTGCTGGTAATAAGTGGAAAGGTGACAAGCCTAGCATGCTCTAGCATCACAATTGCTAAAATTCGACTTGTGGTGAGATGAACTGAGGTGAGATACAGACAGAAGGGAAGGTGATGACTTATACAATAGGTCTAGCACAGTGCTATTCAAAGTGCAGTCCATGGGCCAAACCCAGTTCATGAACAGTTTGACACCTCTGACAAGTACAGAAATTGAAAAGAAGCATATGGAAAATTTATAGCATTTGGCAGTGATATTTTATATCTGTTGGACTTAATAATTTTAAAAATTATTCTTATACCATGTATGTCTTATTTATTTAATTTTTCTACTAATTCATCAGTCCATGAAAGATTCTTTTTAACTATTCCTTACTAATAGATAGTCAGAGATGTACTGGGCTAGACTTAAAAACTATGGGAATGGGGGTGCCTGGGTGGCTCAGTGGGTTAAAGCCTCTGCCTTTGGCTCAGGTCATGATTCCAGGGTCCTGGGATCGAGCCCCCCATTGGACTCTCTGCACAGTAGGGGGCCTGCTTCCTCCTCTCTCTCTGCCTACGTGTGATCTCTGTCTGTCAAATAAATAGATAAAATCTTTTAAAACTATGGGATTATGGTGGAGGTGGTTAACTGCTTTTAACTGCAACCAAAGCACTAAAGAAAAAAATATTATAGGCTCAGATCAAACAACAGTCAACTTAAAAGCCAGAAGGCCTCCAGCGGTCCTCACTTCCTATGACTGAGAAACAGACAGAGCTGAAAATCAGGCTCAAAATCTGATTGTAAAAGTGGCAGAGTTACAAAGGTGGTTGGATTCACAGTCCCAAGAAGACTTCAATGCTAACAGCAGAACCCCAGTAAGAAGTGAATGAGACTCTAAGACCCACCAAAGGGACACTTAGGCACCCTTGAGAGCCTTGAAATCCCAGATTTCCTGAATCTCTGGCTAGCAGAAATATCTCCTCACCATGCAAAGAGATAGGTTTTCATATATCTAGATCTATGCAAAAGCCTCACCAACACCAATAGCTTGCAAAATGAGTCTAATCCTCTTCAAAGGGAGCCTACACCTCCCCTCATTGTTTCCAGACCAATATCTAAAACCAACTCTCAGGATGCCTTGACTAGGGAATTATGTTGCTTCTTACAGAATAAAATAGACTACTCAGAAAAAAAAAAAAAAAAAAAAGTTGTTTCAAGCCCAACAGGACTTAAAGACTATGCCTTAGAATGGAACCTAAGGGTGCAGGAGTGGGTTGGTAGAATATAAGGCTGGGTGCAGACAGTTCATTGATTGGAAAGCACTTTCCCATGACTCAGGATTCAGTGCCCTGGCAAGGATATCTAAAGCCAGTTCTAACATACTGTTGCCATGGCTTCTTGAAGCTTGGAAACAATAATAGCCTATAGTGTATGAGGTGGAAATGCCAGAACAGCCTTGGCAGAGTATTGAGAAAGAAAAGGCTCAGAGAGGTACTCTTGTTGGAATGAATGCACTATGTCAGACCAGAGAACACGTTAACTGATGATGTTTCCCAGGAGAGCCCAGAGGACATTCCCTTCACTAAAAGCAATAAAATATTGGGGCACTATGATCAGAAGTTTGGGGATGGTTATTGTCTGAGGCCAGGGAAAATAGTGGGAGATGCTGCCATGGCTCCCAAAGGTCAAGGCAGCTAAGTTTCTGTAATAACCAGGCTTAGTCAAAAGCAAAGTGAATGCAATTACGTGGTAGGCAACAAGGCTGGAATGATGACCAGATGGAGGCCTTGACCTGTTGGGATCTGTTGCAATGACTAATAATCCATGATGTTTCCAGAGGTGAGATAGATGCTCTCTGCCAACAAAGATATTGCTTGACTTATATAATCAAAAATTATCAAGAGGGGGTGACAGAAGGTTGGTGTCAGCCGCCACAATAAAAAATTACAATCCCCCATCCAGTTTCTAGGCCTGAGCTAGTTCTTGGACGCAGAAACGATCAGCGGAGAGAGGCCAGATTCCCTTGACAAAAAAAAAAACTGTGAAAATGACACAGAAAATATATACGGTAGCAATACTTCCATTCCTTCCCTAAAAGAGCTTTTGGCCATTTACCAGATAACCATATACTGGACAAGGGAGAATACCCAGAAAATACAAAGGTTTTTGGATCCAGGGTCTGAGCATATTGATACTGGTATCAAGGGACACTAAATGGGAACACAGAGATGCCATGTAGTAAATGGACTCTTGGATGATGTCCATTTCTTAGTGGGTCCAGAGGTTTGACGCTTCCCTCTGTGATCATTTCCCAGGTCCCTGAGTGCCTAATCCAGATGGCTATACCTCACAGTTGGCAGAATTCTCACACTGCCTCCCTAATCTATGTAGCAGAGCCATTACAGTAGGAAAATCTAAGTGGCAGGCTCTTCTCCTGCCATATACACACATGCCCACACATGCACTCAAACATACCACACATTCACACATACACAGAGACACACACATCCATACCACGAGATGAAGAGAATAAAACTGAAGCTATACTGCACCATAGATGGAATGTTAGAAACTAGTGTCACCTTCAAAGACATCTAGGATGTAAAACAGTGGTCTTAGAATTCTCCCATTTAATTCCTCAGCCAAAGCAGAATGATCATGGAACATGACAATGGACTACTATCAATTTAACCAAGTGGCAGCCTTATTTGCAATACTTTTTGCCACGTATCTTTAATAGAATAGATCCACACAGCCTCTGACACTTTGTATGTGGTTCTCAAGCTAGTGAATACATTCTTTTCAATCCCCTTCAAGGAGGATCAGGACAAATTTGCATTCACTTGGAATGCATATCTTAAATTTTAATGGCCTTGCCCTAGATCAATGAAACTTTTCTGTTCTCTGTTCCTATATAGTTTAAAGGGACCTTGATTTTTCTGAGTATGCCACAGAGCATCAGACTGGCACATTATACAAATAAATAATCTTAACAGGTCTGATGAGAAGGAAATGGCAAATAATCAGAAGCTCTGCTAAGACATGTTCACTGGAGGTGGGAGATAAGTCCTATGAAGACCCAGAGGCCTGCCATATCAATAAATTTTTTAAAGGTTCAGTGGTCTGGAGCATATTGGGATATTTCCTCCAAAGTGAAGGAGAAATCATTGGACACTGATCATCCACCTCTAAGAGAGAGACTCTTACTTGACACCATAAGACCAGGCAGATTCCATGATGTTAGCAATATCCAGGGTTGATAACAATGTAGTTTGGATTCTCTGACAAGCTTAAGCAGGAGAGTCACAAAACAAAACCTGAAGATTCTAGAGCAAGGCCATGCTATCTGCAGTAAAAACCTCCTCAACATTAAAAAAGAAGCTTCAAGGTTGCCATGAGGCTCTAGCCAGGACTAAGCATCCAACCGTAGGACATCATGGAACCATGATATCAGAGCTATCCATCATGATCTGGGTGTTTTCAGGCACACCAAGTCATAAGTTATGTGGACACTGAAGCATCTATCACTTACTTAACAGAAATGGCACAGTAGGGAACAGGCCAAGCAGGTCCAGGGTGCACAAACAGTTGTCACCCCCTTTTGTTGCACCGTCTCCTTTAGCTCCCAGTTGTAGGTAGTTCCCCATCATTAGCTGACAGAGAAGGAAGACCCTGGGCCTGGTTCATAGATAAATTATCTCCATATAATCAATCCCATTTACAATTGCACCAAAAACCATAAGATACTTTGGAATAAACCTAACCAAAGACATAAAGGATCTGTACTCTAGAAACTACAGAACACTTATGAAAGAAACTGAGGAAGTCACAAAGAGATGGAAAAACACTCCATGCTCATGGATTGGAAGGATAAACAATGCTAAAAGGTTTATGCTGCCCTGAGTAATCTACACATTCAATGCAATCCCTATCAAAATACCACCAAAATTTTTCACAGACGTGGAACCAACAATCCTAAAATTTGCATGGAACCAGAAAAGACCCCAAATAGCCAAAGGAATGTTGAAAAAGAAAACCAAAGCTGGTGGCATCACAATTCTGGATTTCAAGCTTTATTACAAAGCTGTAACCATCAAGACAGTATGGTACTGGCACGAAAATAAACACATAGATCAATGTAACAGAATAGAGGGTCCAGAAATGTACCCTCAACTCTATGGTCAACTGATCTTTGACAAAGCAGGAAAGACTATTCAATGGAATAAAAGACAGTCTATTCAATAAATGGTGTTGGGAAAACTGGACAGCAACAAGCAAAAGAATAAAACTGGACCACTTTCTTACATCATACACAAAAATAGACTCAAAATGGATGAAAAGACCTAAATGTGAGACAGGAATCCATCTCCAGGAAATGTGGAGACACATCTCCAAAGACAAAGGAAACAAAAGCAAAAGTGAACTATTGGGACTTTATCAAGATAAAAAGCTTTTGCACAGCAAGGGAACAAGTCAACAAAACTAAAAAGCAACGTACAGAATGGGAGAAGAAATTTCCAAATGTCTTGTCAGATAAAAGGGTTAGTATCTAAAATCTCTAAAGAACATATCAAACTTAACATCCAAAAAACAAAAAATCCAGTCAAGAAATGGGCAGAAGACATGAACACACATTTCTCGAAAGAAGACATCCAGATGGCCAACAGACACATGAAAAAAATGCTCCACATCACTAGTCATCAGGAAATACAAATCAAAATCACAATGAGATACCACCTCACACCAGTCAGAATGGCTGAAATTAGCAACTCAGGAAACAACAGATGTTGGCATGGGTGCAGAGAAAGGGGAACCCTCTTTTTTTTATTAACATATAATGTATTATTTGCCCCAGGAATACAGGTCTGTGAATCATCAGGCTCACACACTTCACAGCACTCACCATAGCACAAACCCTCCTCCATGTCCATTCCCCAGCCACCCTATCCTTTCACCCCTTCACCCCACAGCAACCCTTAATTTGTTTCCTGAGATTAAGAGTCTCTTATGGAGACTTATGGTTTGTCTCCCTCCCGATCCCATCTTGTTTCATTTTTCCCCTCCCTACCCCCCACGACCCCCTGCCTATCAAATTCCTCATATCAGAGAGATCATATGATAATTATCTTTCTCTGATTGACTTATTTCGCTTAGCACAATACCCCCTAGTTCTATCCACATCATTGCAAATGGCAAGATTTCAGAGATTTTTTATGGCTGCATAGAATATATATATATATATACACATACATACATACATACATCTTCTTTATCCATTCATCTATTGATGGACATCTAGGTTCTTTCCATAGTTTGGCTATTGTGGACATTGTTGCTGTAAACATTTGGGTGCGCATGCCCCTTCAGATCCCTACATTTGTATCTGTAGGGTAAATACCCAGTAGTATGATTGCTGGGTCATAGGGTAGCTCTATCTTCAACTTTTTGAGGAACCTCCATGCTGTTTTCTAGAGTGGCTGCGCCAGCTTGCATTCCCACCAACAGTGTAGGAGGGTTCCCCTTTCTCCGCATCCTCGCCAGCATCTGTCATTTCCTGACTTGTTGATTTTAGCCATTCTGACTGGTGTGAGGTGGTATCGCACTGTGGTTTTGATTTGTATTTCAAAGGGGGGGCCCTCTTATACTGCTGGTGGGAATGCAAACTGGTGTAGCAACTCTGGAAAAATAGTATGGAGGTTCCTCAAAAAGTTAAAAAAAAGAGCTACTCTGTGATCCAGCAATTTATCCAAAAGATACAAACATAGCAATTCAAAAGGGCACCAGCACCCCAATGTTTATAGCAGCAATGTCCACAATAGCCAAAATGTGGTAAGAGCCCAGATGTCAATCGAAGCATCCCGAGTATTCACCAACAGATGAGTGGATGAAGAAGATGTGGTATATATATACAATGGAATAATACTCAGCCATCAAAAAGAATGAGATCTTGCTATTTGCAATGATGTGGTTGGAACTAGAGGGTATTCTTCTAAGCAAAATAAGTCAGAGAAAGACAAATAATGAAAATAAAGAGGGAGGCAAACCATAAGAGAGGCTTAACTCGGGGTGCCTGGGTGGCTCAGTGAGTTAAGTGTCTGCCTTTGGCTCAGGTCGTGAACTCAGGGTCCTAGGATTGAGCGTTGTGTCAGGGTCCCTGCTCAGTGGGGATTCTGCTTCTGTCTCTCCCTCTGCCCCCATACCTACTCATGCTTTCATGAAAAAAAAGTTGCTTAACTCTAGAAAACAAACCACGGATTGCTGAGGGTGGGAAGGGGGTTAGAGTAATTGGGTGATGAACATTAAGGAGGGCATTTGATGTAAAGAGCGCTGGGTGTTATATGCAACTGATGAATCACTAAATTCTACCCCTAGAACTAATAATACAGTATATGTAACTAAATTGAATTTAAATAAAGAATTTCTTTTTTAGATTTTATTTATTTATTTGTCAGAGAGAGAGAGGGAAAGAGAGCGAGCACAGGCAGACAGAATGGCAGGCAGAGGCAGAGGGAGAAGCAGGCTCCCTGCTGAGCAAGGAGCCCGATGTGGGACTCGATCCCAGGATGCTGGGATCATGACCTGAGCCAAAGGCAGCTGCTTAACCAACTAAGCCACCCAGGCGTCCCTAAATAAAGAATATTTTTTAAAAAGCTATCTCCAGGGGCACCTGGGTGGCTCAGTGGGTTAAAGCCTCTGCCTTCAGGTTGGGTCATGATCCCAGGTTCGTGAGATCGAGCCCCACGTCGGGCTCTCTGCTCCACAGGGAACCTGCTTTCTCCCCTCTCTCTGCCTGCCTCTCTGCCTACTTGTGATTTCTCTCTCTGTCAAATAAATAAAATCTTTAAAAAAAAAAAAAAGAGTAATTTAAAAAAGCTATCTCCATGTATTTGTGTGAGCCAAAAATGGACTGTCATCTCCCAACATCCTGACACAGAGGTAGCCCTGAAAGGCAGCAGTGAAGGGAAGTCCTCCCAGTGGAGGGAGCCTCAAGTACTTCAACTAATCACCAATCTGATGTGGTAGGACAGAGGGCCTGCGGTTATGGTATTGACACATTCCTGAGCGGTCGAATGGTTTAAACCTAGTTATGGTCAGGGATCTGGAAAGTTCAAGATTGGGAGATACGGACAAATTGTACAGAGTTTTCTCAATGCCCATCACAGAGGGCATTGAACAACCAACTGAACAAGATTCTAGGCATGGTGCTAGGGTAGAAGGCTATCCATTGGCCCTAAAGAACTGACTCCTTCTTATCAGGTTTAAAGGGGTTCATCCCCACCAGGCAAGCAAGAAGAGCAGACACGCTAGCTGAGCAGGCGAAGTAAGAACTAGTGGTGGAAGGGCAATAGGATGAAAATGAGACAGCCTCCATACCAACCACAGCAGCAAAAACTTTCGTTTGTCTCACTAACCTTCTGATTGTCTTCCTGCCCCACCCTTCCAAGAAACTGTGATCAGTCACCATTTGGAGGAAGCAGTGAAGAAATAGTAAACTGAAACAGGAGGGATCTGGGTGGACCCTAGCAGATGCAGTCAGTTCCCTGCCCCTGTTCCCTAAGCACTTCTCTCCAGTCCTTGCTGACAGCATCCCAATGTGCTTGCAGCTCTCCCTCCAGACTTGCCAGACTGCTGGAGAATCAACGCACCCAGAAGCAGCATCAGCCAGTGCTGGAGTGTTGAGATTCATACTCAATTTTCTCACCCTTCAGGTGGGATAACTCTCCAGCATGCTTTGTAGTATTCCCCAGAGGTGTCCAGTGGGAATGAGTCCCAGTTTCCCACAGGTGTCCCCTGCCTAACAATAAGCCCTTTATTGGCTTTCTTCCCTGCCCTGCCTCGTTTCCCCACTCCTGGGATCATCTCCTAAATAAATTTTGGCTCCGTGTTGGCTTTTGAGGAAACCTGACCTAAAACATTCCCAGGTGAGTCCAATTTCAATCTCTATGTTGCACTCTTCCTCTCAGGACCCCAGGTGTTTAGCTAAAGTTCCAAGCTCCTCATGGAGAGCATCTCCTGCCCCTGGTGGAGGCAACTTCTGGGTTTCTCTCCCTTTAGGTTGCATTCCAGACCCCACTGCAATCATGTCTCCCCGCTCCTCAGCAGGGGAGTTCCCGCACCACTGAAGTGTCAGGTCAAGCGTTCAGGAGGAACAGGAAGCCTGGGGTGGCCAACACTCTTCACCCAGGCCCACACAGTGTGTGAGTCCAGGTCTGTGAATTCCCTGGGCAAAAGCATGCATAGGGGAGAACGCATCCTCAGAGATGCCCTCTTGTCCGTGCTCTCTTCCTGCAACCATTCCCCACCGATATCCCAGTGGTCTCTTGCTCATCCTCAAAAACCAGCAACAGATGCCATCAGACCCTCCTGACACCTCTTCCATTGAAAAGCACTCACCATGCCTTTAAGGGAAGGACCCGGGTCACAAAGTAGCAGTTGGGAAATTTCAGGCACCATGACACAGGGTTGGGTTGCTGTTCTGAGTTTGAGGGACCTTCTTGGCATCCCTGAGATCACACCACGTAGGCAGCCATTGATTCCCCCATGCCTATGGTACGTGAGAGAAGCTTTGAGAACTGCGGCCCGTGGGTTCCAGCAATGCAAGAAGAGAAGTCTGCCCTAAACCCAACATCGAAGGAAGGCAATCAACAGAGACCCTGAAGGAAGTGGAGGATGGAAGAGAGGCATCAAACAGAATGAGATGAAATAGGGGAGCACCCCAGTGGGGCTCAGGGGAAGAGGAGAATGGGACAGAAACCAGACACTCGCTCCCAGACAAACAAGACACATACAGACACACAAATAAAGAGAAACATCAGCAGAGACCACAAATGAAATTTAAAGTTGTTATGGCAACCGAAACAGGTGGGTGGGCACTTGTGCCTACTGAATTTACAAAATTAAAGTAAGCGTTGCATTTGCTAACTAATTAAATAATGCTTTCTAAATATTTCTAATCTCCCAGACATCAGGCACAGAGGACAGGGAATGCAGAGAGCTGCAGCTCCTATTTATTTACTGGGGGGTCTAGAGAGCTGCCTCCCTAGGTGACTCTGGGCCTTGGGGAGACCGGTGGAAGCAGTGTGAGGACATCCCTTCCAAAAGGTCAAAGCCAGCTCCTGCAGAGGGCAGGAAAGGCCCAGAGGTCTCCCTCGGAGCCTTCCAGAATGATGACAAAAGGCATCGGGAGGTGTGTCCTCGTGTGTCCTCGGCCCCAGTCATTCTGGGGTCTCCTGCCACCCACCCCCAGCCCCTACGACAGAAAAAGGCTGGTTGGTGTGGGGTCCCAGGGGATGTGCAGACTGGAGTCCAAGCCCTCTGCAAAGGCACTGTGAAATAAGACACTGGTCAAATCAGGCTGCTGGCGGGAGGAGAACGTTTTTCTTTCAGGGTAGGGGGTGGATTGGTTTATTTAAGAAAAAAAGAAAAAGCAACCTCGACTAGGAATCAGATGCGCCATCTTAGCCGATCTTCCCCGGGGAAATAAATTACACATAACACTGTACACAAACACAGCTCCGAACACAAACCCAGCTGGCAGCACGGTGGCACTTCTCTCCCGGGGGAAATTAATTCCAATGTCTATATATCTCTATCTATAGATACATACACAGAAAAGGTCACACCATGTCTCCTTCGGTGCTCCTTTCACTTGAAATTAAACAATAATTGTTTCAGTGTTTAGTCTCCTGCAGAGGACTGGAGCCCCCGGAGTGGAAATCACCCATGAATAGCTCCCAGAAACACAGGCAAACACAAGCCTTCTTATCATGCCCATGGCCAAAGGGAGAGAGGGTGCAGGACACCAGGAGGCGGGAGTGTGTGCGATGGGAGCAGCCAAGCGGGGACCGGGGACGTGTGGATCGCAGGCATCCGGACTGGCCTCCTGTGTTTCCTGTGTTGGTGGTGATGGTGGAGGGTGTCCCCATGAAAGGACAGGTCCTCTGCTTCCCTTCCATGGCGACAACCAGCCCAGCTTGTGACTGCAAGTTCCACTGACTTGAAAAGCTTTGGAGGCAGAAGTAGTCCCATTTGAGAGATGAAAAACTGAGGGCGGGAAGGGGCGGCAGAGATGAAGGTAAACTCCATGAGGACAGCCGTTTGGTCCCTCGGGGTCATGGCTGGAAACAGCGCTTGACTCATAAGGAAGGGAGGAGTTAGGGAAAGAGCATCCTGTCTCCCTGTCCACTGTCCCATCTAGTAAACCCGAAGTCTTCACCTCGGTGGGCGCTGTGCCAGGGGCTGCGACGGTAACAAGGCCATGCTCAGATTAGAGCTGGAAGGCTGGTCTTGGTGCCGCCAGCGCCATGTGGCACAATTCCATCCAGTCTGGGGGCTCTTTGCTTCCCAGCCCTGCCCCGTTCACAGAAGCCTCTGTGTGAGCCTCCGCCGGCGCCCCCGCTGCATGGAGCCCTCCTTCCCTAGCTCCTCCTGTGCTCTGTCCCCCACACACTGACGCCGCACTCTGGACGGCAGGCTCACTCTTGGCTGGTGTGCCTCTGTACCGGCACGTATGGTCTCTCCAGCAAGAGTGCAAGCGTATGGCTGGAGGGGAGCTGTGTGCACCCAAGGTCATTGACAAAGGCTGGGTTGGTTTTCTGAAGGACAGGAGTCACACCCCAGGGACTGAAGGGAACACCAAGTCTGGTTCTGCTGTGGATATCCACTTTGAAGCCTTAAGCCACTTTGGGCACATCCAGATTAGCCGCACAGTTTGAAAGCCCTCCCAGCCACTTCTGCTTCAGCTCAGGAAGTCCCCCGGGCCCACCTTCTCCACACAAGCACTTGACACTTCTCTGCCCAGCTATGTGCTCCCTAGCCCCACTTCTCTGCTCTCAAAGCTTTCTGAACCTGGCTCCAGACGGAGCACCTTGCTCAGACATGGGAATCCACGGTGAGGAGGCTGCTCCCACTGGTTCCAAAAGCTTATACGTGGGGCAAGAGCGTCAATGTCTCCTGGTCCTGTAATCCAGGGTTCAGTCCAGCTTGGATCCCAGAGCCCCCAGCTCCTGTGACTTCAGGGGGAGGAAGAGAGAAGACCACCGGGTAAAGGATCCTCAGAATTGGTTGATTGGAGAGACAGTCCAGGCCCGAAAAGAGAGGTCCCTGCAGGCCCCCATGAGTCGACCCATGGCCCGCTGGCCTCAGCCCTCTTTGTCAGAATGGGCCCAGCTGGTGCGGACTGGCCCGCATCCTGGCAGGGAGGGGCTGCCTGTGCCCTTCCACTGACACACTTGTCCCAGTAAAACCAGGCCTGTCCTTCCCGATCAGCTTCTGGGCCACAAGTCCCCAGGGAAGGAGAGAGAGGGGGAGAGGTCAAGACACAAGATGAGATGTCACTTCCCATCGAGGTCTAGCACCACAAGCAGGCAGAGGGGCTGCCGGAGACTCACTGAACACTGTCATCACTGCCTCCCTTCCCTTTAAGACCCATCGAGGGCACAAGGTCGGGGGACTGCATGAAGCCAGCAGGCCAGGGCACCCGGTCAGCTGCACACCGGCCATCATGCTTGGGACAGGTCCAAGGCCACATCTCACGACAGAACCAGACGAGACCCCAGTGGCAGTCCACTAATCTAACTGATTAGGGCTGTCAGCTGTGTCAAGCTCCGGGATTACAGAGAAGAATGAGAGGGACCCAGGCCCTGCCTTCATGGAGCTCACACTGTAGAAACAGGCAACTCTGTGTCGTGAATGCTTCTACGTGGAAGGACAGAATGCGATGGGAGCCATGGAGAGAGGGCAGAGGAACGCAGGATCCCAGGACCAGGGGGGCAGTTAGGCCCTCAGCAACACTTATAGGGGCCACAGGTGTGAGCCTGCACACACAACACACCTGGGCCTAAATTCCAGCTCCGCCTTTATTAGCTGTGGGACCCTGGGTGAGTAACAAAACTTCCTGTGCCTCAGTTTCCCTCTGTAAATGGGCACGGGGGAAATAAAACTGCCTGTCTCCTGGGGCTGTTGTAAGAGTCAAATGAGAGAAGGGATACAGGAAAGCACCTGGCACAGAGCAAGCTAGTGTTCTACCGTTGTTCCTGTTGCTGACAGTCATGAGAACATCATGGTAGGTGTTGCTCTCGCTGTTGCTATAAACACTGACATCTGCAAAGCTGCCCCACAGCCCCCAGGCTCCTGCAGGCCTGGATGGCCTTGGGCAGGGTTGTGGGAGGGAGATGGGGGAGCAGGCGACTCCTGCAGCACTAGAGAAGGTACCTGGACTGGTCCTTTGGCACATGAAGCAATACATGAGCCCAGTCACCAGGGATATGAGATCAGACTCTGACTAGCCAGGAGGGGACAATCTGGAACACCTTAAATCACTCCCACTTCACACTTACAGTTAAAGTCTTGGAGCCTGGAGACGCTGCCCTGCAGAAGAGCCAAGGGGGACCAATACTGGGTGAAGGAAGGGCCTAGAGCAGGGCCCCCCTGGGGAAAACAGGTGCTGCACAGATATGACCTGGAGACGGGCAGCCATAGGCTTCCAGACACCACTCTGGATGACAGTGTTGGCAGCGACCGTCCGTTTTTCAGCTCGTAACCTTATTACAAGCTTGGAGCAATTCCAAAATCTGATTAACACCTGGATCTTCTCTCCTTGAGAAAGTTAGCACGTATATTTTATATGAACACGCAGGAGTTGAAGGACCCTTGTGAGCTCATGAACACCGCAATGAGAATCTCTCCAGGCACAGCCCACTGGCAGCCGGACAACACTCACCAAAATGCTCACCTGTGGTGTCCGTAATGAGCCCAGAAATAGCTGCTGGGTCCCCATACGTTGTGTCTCCTGCTGTTTTCTCAAGAGGGATCCCAAGACAGCAGACACTGTCCAGAGTTCCACTGAGATGCAAATGACCCCCTCATGGCTGAGGACGTGGCCCACAGTCCCCATTCATTCAGTGCCCTAGCAGCACTTACAGACCCTTTTGCACGGGCCATGGGGCACACGAAATGAGGTGAACCCGCAAAGATCTCCTGATTCCTGGGGAGAAGGCAAGCAGAAAGACAATGGACCCCAAACTAGAGTGTGGAACAGTGGGTACTGCCCAGAGGCAGGCAGGTTCTGTGGGAGGAGGAGAAGATTCCATTCTGTGACATCTGGAGCGGGGAGAGGGAGGACATCTGGGGAGGGGGGGGGCCTTGTAGTTTGAACCAGAGTCCCAAGAACAGAGAAATTATGCTGTTGAACTTCTTACAGCAGAATGGCCAGAATCTCTATAGGGTTTTTCAAAGAGATGAAATCATACTCACAGTTTCCAATTTCTGTATGAGATGCTCTGAAATTCTATGGCCTTGCTGACAATGGAGGAACCGTCCCTCCCAGGGCTAGTGAACCAACCAGTCCAGGGTCCACAGCCCCAACCTCCTCCTTTACTGGGGCCTCACACTCCACTCCAACCCCTATCTCCTGCCCTCCTCATCCCATAGTCAGCCTCCAGATGATGGGATGGCCCTTATGCCCCAGAGCCTGCTGAAATTATTCAAACCAGCCAGTCCTAGGCATGATCACTCTGCCTCACGCATTTTTTCACACATTTTCCTCTCACTCCCTCTGCCTCCTAACCGGGCCTGGTGTTTCCCTGTGTCGCCCCCGCAGCATGGTGTGCCTTCCCTCCAGTGCCTAGGGATCTCTGAATATAAACTTCTTCCTTCGTGATAGTCATTTCTGTGTCATACCTGATTCAAACAAATCCCAAGTAGCCTGAAAACATGAGGGGAGGGCGGATTGTTGGGCTCTATCCCTAGGAATCAATGAATGATGGAAAAATGCAGAGATTTTCTCATGGGACCAGCTATGTGAATGAAGAGGACACTATAAGAAAGACAGGCCAGGCCTGCTTACATTTCAGTGGGGAACAAGATAGTGCCCTAAAGATCTACCAGACCCCTTCAAGCTGTGGGACTTCACCAAGTTTATGGACCTTTTTAAGAGACAGCTCTAAGGATGAGGCCCTCTGGGTCTATTTAAAGACAGCCCAGAACGCTGAAAGGCTCCACTTGGAATCTTGCTAGGAGGATGTGCCATCACTCCCTCAGGGCGAGGACTAGTCTCAGAGTGCCAATGACGATTTCTGGCATCAGAAGCTGCCTGTGTCTGTTAACGGAGCGTGGGAAGGGGAATCCCAGCACGTGGGGAGTGGGACACGCACAGAATAGAAAAGCACAGACTCAATCCCTGGGGCCCGTGAAGACAGGGTTTCACCACTGCGCCTGGCAGGAGGCCCGGAGTATTTCATGTGAAATCCCTGTGGGCCCAGTGACAGGCTGTGGGGAAGACTGGCAGAGGAAGGGGGGCTCTAGGTATGCAGAGAGAGGCAGCAGGAAGGATTCGGCTCCCAGAAGAGTTAGGCCTGACCCTCAGGGGCCACCGGGAGGAAAGAAGAGGTTCTGTGTCCCCAGCCTCACACAGCAGCCCAGGCAGACTTGCAGGCCAAGCCCATGAGGTCAGCAGATGGAACCAAGAGAGCCGCCGGGCAAAGGCCAGAACACTGGGCCAGTCATGTTTCTCTAGGGTCAAAGCCACAGCACCGTTGCCTCCCACCCCAAGACCATAGCCAGGAAGAATGGACCCCTTTGAGGTCTCTGGCTGGAGGTCACAGGGGCACCTCTTCCAAGGCCCTCTTCATGTGTGGGGCTTGGCCCAAGGACTTCCTGCTACCCAGGAACAACAGAGCTCATTGTTTGGGGGTGGGGTGGGGCTGGGGTCCCTCACCCCACCGCTGGTAACTGCAGCCTCACTGGGGCAGTGTTCTGAAACTGCCTTGTGGGCTTCTGAACAGCAGGCTTTCCTCCATCAGCTGCCAGGGACACCCGCAAAAATGCTCACCTGTAGTGTCAGTAATGAGAACAGAAACACCTTGCTGTGTCCCCACACTTCAGGTCTCCTGCCAAGCTCTCATTCTAGATCCCCTGTGCCTGGGGCAGCAGGCGTCCAAGACTGCAGGGATGTCCCGCACCAGGGTCCAAACCAGGTCCTCTGCCACGATCTGTGCTTGTGCTTCTGCCTCAGTCCGCGCCCTCCCCAAAGCCCTTCTGGCCTTGACCCCTACCTAACCCCAACTGTCCGCTTCCCGCCCTCTGACCTCTAACACAAAGCCTTTCCCCTGCTGCTGGCTTCCCAAGCCATTGGGGATTTTGTCCTAGCTGTGCCTTTGGCCTCTTCCCAATAAAGTGCCATATGTCCTATTTACATAGAACAATTTTTCCCTCCGTCTCTTGACCCAATTTTAGTATCAATAGCATCCCCTTTCATACTCAGAAGCATTCCTTTTTCGAAGATAAGTTCTATGGCTGGCCAGCCTCCCTCATGGGCACACCTCAGCTGCTCCCACTCAAGCAATGGCACTCTCTTCCTGGCCATGTGGCATTCCTGTGACACCCCACCATGCCTGGAGAGTGGGACCCAGATGGGAGCTCTTCCCCCACTGAGAAAATGAGGACAAGGAAAACGGAGAGAGTATGACCCACCCAAATCACTGACTTTGTTAGCCTCAGAACTCAACTATGCAGGGGCCCTAGGCCAGGTTTCTCCCTAAACCAAGCCATCTGCCCAACCACCCCCTCACCACATCCCAACCACAGTCTGGGCTACCCACTTGAAACCCAACCTTTGCTGCGTATCATTTTTCTTGAGTTGTTTCATGTGCCACAGGGTATCTTTTCCCAGACCATAAAGGCACAAAGCCCAGGACCTTCTCCTTTATTTGGCCTGGGTATGGAGGACATGCTCAAGAAATAGCTGCAGAATCTGTTCAGATGTGGCTGAGTCCTGTAGCTTTAGAAGCCTCCACAGAGGACTGGCAAGCCCTGTTTAACCCCAGTGAGATAGCAGGAGCTGGGGACACAGCTCTCTGAACCACCTTTTGTCTTGCTTGCCACATCCTATCTAGGCTGCCTGGGCCAAGGTCATGTGCAGAGAGGATTCTCCCCAGCCCTGCCAAAGGATCAAGCAGTCACCACGGAGCCATTCCTCCAGAGAGATGGGTTTCCTGGGTGGGTGTATGTCAGTGCCTCCAAAGAAAGTCTTAGGCCCCAATTCCAAATGTATGCAAGTCCCAAACACAGGCCAAGATGAGACTGCTGGCTTCTACTTTAGGGGATAGGCCACTGGGCCCTTGTTCTCTCTCTCTGCACACACCCCCCCATAGTATATACAAAAGTACCTGAAGCAGGGCCACCTGGATGGCTCACTCAGTTAAGTGTTGACTCTTGATTTCGGCTCAGGTCATGATCTCAGGTTCATGGGGTTGAGCCCCATGTGGCGCTCCCCACTAGGAACAAAGCCTGCTTAGGATTCTCTCTCTCCATCTCCCTCTGCCCCTCCTCCCACTCACCTTCCCTTTCTCAAAAAAAAAAAGTACCTGTGCGCCGCCCCCCAACCCCACCGCAGCTTTCCCTATCTAAGCCTCACTGGGTGTGTGGCCTTAAGTACTCTCTTCCCCTCTCTGAGCCTCACTCAGTTTCTTCATCTGTAAAATAGAACATTGGACTAAACCAGCATTGCCCTCTAAAAATAGGATGTGAACAATGTATCTAATTTTAAACTTTCTAGTAACCACATTGAAAAAGTAGAAAGAAATGTGTGAAATTAATTTTAATAATTTGTATCATTGAATGTGAAATGTATATTATCATTCCAACATATACTGAATATAAAAGTTTTTGATGCAATCATTCTCTAGTCTTTTTCATACTAGGTTTGAAAGCTGGCATGTGTTTCAAACACGCAACACGCATCAGTTCAGCCCAGTCACGTTTCAAGTACCCGACAGCCACATGTGTCAAGTCTTCGTCCTACTGGGCAACACAGAACTAGATGATCTTAACGTTCCTTCTCATTTAGATGACTTCTGATTTCATCATTGTACCTCTGCACTTCGCCTGGCCCCAGACTATCACCAGGCTTTGCCCATCTGCTTGCCAGGAGGCACAATGTCACCTCTTGCCTGCCAGGGTTCCCAGACTGCCCTTTCCCACCCAGTGCCAACCCCAGTGCTCTCTGGATATGAGGTTTGGCCTGCACAGACTTCCTCCCAAGTCACAGAGGGTCTTGCCCTGGTGCCTCTCTCAGCCTAAAGTGAGCTTCATTTCCAAATTTGGCCTCTCCCACTGCCCACCCAACTCAGAACTTCTCTTCTGAGGCAGCCATTAGACCCCCACACCTGGAGCAGAGGCAGTAAAGAAAGGAAGTTATAAGTCCACATGCATGGCAGTCCTTCTCTTGGGCAATTCTGTGAGCATTTGCTACATGCCCAGCATGAAGTCAGCACTATGGCATGCTTGGGGATACCAAAATAGCTAGAAGATAGTCATATCTTCCCTAAAACCCTAACCCTAATGTGCGTAAGGTAGACAACCAAGGGACGACATACAACAGTGTATACTAAAATGTTAAATTGGATACGGCTCCATCAAAAGTCATATCAGTTGGGGTCTCAGCAGGAAACAGATGGTGCATACAAGCTCGATAATTGCAGAAAGTTTAATGAGAGTGCTGCTTTAAAATATATGGGAAAGGTTTCCAGAAAGCCATGAGGGATAATGTGTACCACTACCCTAGGCCTGAGCTAGTAGAAGGACACAGTGGAAAAGCCAGAGAGCATATCGCTGTAGGGAAAGGCCCATCTAACCAGAGCTGTGGCAGTCAGAAGCAACCCTGAAGGGAAAGAGAGCAGGGAATGTGTACTCCCAGCTCCCCCTCTTCCTGTCCTCGCATCTTCTGTTGGTTCCTTCTGTTGGCTAAACCCAACCTGAAGTCAAAGGGAGTCCAGGTAGGTCAGCCTCCCAGAGGACAGAGCAGGAAGAGGTGGCAGCAGAAGGACAGAGGGACCACAAGAAGACAGCTAGCCCAGGGCCCAGTATGCAGGCCTCATGAGTGGTAAGTATTCAGGAAGTCAGAATAGTTGGAGAAGGGGGCTTTCTGGAGGAGACAGGACTAGGCCTGGGTCCTGGAGGATGAGCAGGCTTTGGGGAGACAAGGAAGGATGATCCTTCAACTTGGACAACAGAGTCAAGGGCAGATGGCCTGAGCGAAGTCAACCAGGGGGAGATGGGGTGGCCCTCAGGGGCGGGGTTGCCCTGATCAACCTCTGTAGGATCTTAAAGTCTTTCCTCCTTCACCATCTCTAAGAAACCCCAGCCTTCCTTCCTTAAAAGGCTGGACTTGAGTGAGTTCCCTTAGAAAAGGCAAGGCCTTGGAAGGCAAAGAACAAAGAGAGAAGCTGATGTTTGATATTCCCATGGTGAGGTCTGAGAGATGGGAAAGCAAGACACATGCTTCACGGCCTTCATTGTACAGGAAGGCAAATGGTTCTAGTCTCTAGGTATAGCCCAGGAGAAAAAAGGTACTGGAGTAATAACTACAAGAGTTCTGAGTAAGAATAAGGCGTCCTGCATGAGGACTTTACATATATTAGCTCATGTAACTATCTCCACAGACCAGGGAGGAAAAAGAAGTTGGGCACAGAGGTAAGAAGCACAAGGACAATGAAGACCAAATACGTGCCAGACACTCTACATAACATTGTACACTTCATGGGTCTCTCATCCCATTATTCCCATCATACGGAGAAGGAAACTAAAGAGCTAAGGGGCTCAGTGGTTTGTCCAAGGTCAGAAGGCCATTAAGTGAAATGGGACTGAGACCCAACTTCTGATTCTAAATCTCTGTATGTTTCCTGTCCTCCTGAAATAATGAGAAGATAATGCAAATCAGCATCAAATGAGACTCCAGACATGTCTGCTTTATAACACGACAGAGTACTAGGTAATTGAGGCTTTATTGCTACAGTGTTTGGGCGGATTTAGGCTGCAGGTAACAGGTTCTGGAGTTCAGACAACGGTAGCTAGAAGAACATGTGAGAGGAGGTCTCATAACTATATGCACCCAATCAGGTTTCCATGGAAACTAAACTCCGTTTCTTGGGAGCCCTGATCCACCCTCTTGCACAGGCCATAACAGAAGGCTCTCACCACCTCTAGGTCCAGGGCTCACAATCAAAATTTCCATCCCACGCAGTCAAACTGTCCTCACACAAAATTTCAAGAGCATAGGAGGATATGCTGGGTTTAAATTTAGAGTCTGTGAGTCCTGCCAGCCAAGCCCTGCTGGCTGATGGACTGCAATGGTAAGTAAGCTCCAGGTCCCAGCCAGTGCGGACGGGGCAAAGAGACAGGCATCCTACCAAAGTTAGCCCAACATCTACCTACCAACATGTCCATTAGGATGGACTTTTATTTGTAACATCTTTGGTTTGAAGATGCAGGTCATCATTTCTTATCTAGACTGTGTTTGTAAAAGAAAAGCACCAGATGGGAAAGGGTCAGCCAGTGTTCCTGATGGATTCACAACTGAATTAGCCAATATGGTTTGTTTGAGCCCAGCTGATTTGGTATTTAAATGGGGTGGGGGGAGGTGGTGATGGTGGCAAGAGAAGAGAAACCATGGATTGAAGGATAGCTCCTCCAAGCACAGGGAAGGGGCAGCCAGGCTGCAGGGTAGATGGGCGCGAGGAGCGGACCATCTTCCATGTCTCTGAATCCTGACCCGTGTAGCTCAGGGTCACTGGGGGAGCCTGGCACAGTACCTGCATCTGGACCCTGCCCTGGGGGCTCTAATTTCGTGGTCTGAGATGAGGCCAGACATAGTTTTTTGTTTTGTTTTGTTTTGTTTTTTTAAAGATTTTATTTATTTATTTGACAGAGATCACAAGTAGGCAGAGAGGCAGGCAGAGAGAGAGGGAGGAAGTAGGCTCCACACCAAGCAGAGATCCTGACGCGGGGCTCGATCCCAGGACCCTGAGATCATGACCGGAGCCGAAGGCAGAGGCTTTAACCCACTGAGCCACCCAGGGGCCCCCAGACATAGTTCTTAAAAGCACTTCATGTGCAGCCAGAGTTAGAGAACACTGATCGAAATCCAATTCCACTCTCTCTCAACTCCTCACCTCCTTTTCCCTTCTTCCCCATAACTAGGGTCCAAGGGCACACATCCCTACAATCAAGCAGCCCTAGAATCACCGCTCTTAGACTGGTATGGTGACCAACTGTCCCAGTTTTCAAACCAGAAGTCCAGCCACCTGGCAGAGCCCTCAGAGCCAGCAAACTTAGAGGCTGGTCACCTGCCTTTCAGGGTTACCAGCTCACCTGATTGCGACAACACTCCACCCCCGGACCTGGAGCTAGGAGACTGCCTTCCTCCTCCATCTTCCCTGTTCAGCCCAGGACTCACAGACCAAGGACCCCAGGGCCCACCACTCCCCTTTCGGCCTCCAGTTCTGGTCCTAGACCCCAGGAACTGCCCAGCCCTCCTGCTGCCCTAGCCCGGAAAGCCTCACGCATTTGAAAATGGACGGGTATGCTGAGTGTCATCTGGTTGGCGGCCCCTGGGCTGATCTGCCCCATATCTGAAATGGCACCCTTGGTGCTAATGTGTTCCTTCCTGTGGTCCTGGGGCTCTAAATCCAGGAGCCATTTACTAAGCAATGTTCGTATTTGTGAAATTATATGGACCTTTATAGCACACTTACAAAGACAAATAAATCCCTGCTCGCGTGGCCCAATTTGTTGTTCTAACCTGACACTTTCGTGTCATAATCACCTTTCTCTCAGCTGGTTATGGCCAAGGCTGTTAGGGATTTATTAGAAGCATTTTATAATGTGCTTTACAAGATGTTGTTTGAGGCTGTGGCTTTGTTTATGGGAGAGAGAGCGAGGGAGGGAAGGATGGAGGCAAGGGGCAGAGAGAGGGGAGAGAAGGAAAGAAAGATGAGAGCAGGTAACAAGCTTTTGTGCATCTGGAAGCATCATCCAGGGATGAGTTTAATGGGAACTCTCTCTTTCCACCCCCCACGCCCTGCCCCCACCCCTGCTCACCCACCACTTGAAAAACTTTGATCTCTCACTTCTGCAATATTATTGATCTTCAGAGGTGGGGGAAAAAACAGCCAGACATCAAGGAGATTTTAAGATAAGACTGGGGATGGCAGGACCTGCTTTATAGCCACTGAAATATCAGCAAGCTTTGCTGGAAATGAACTTTCCTCCCTCCAGCTCTTTCTACCAAAGAAAGAGAATGCGAATGGGAGGCCACCTTTGCCATGGTCTTCCAAGTGCTTTCTGAGGGCTGGAAATGGCTCCCCTGGTGACTTACTTTTGCTGAAGATGGTCAGGGAACCCAAATGGAGAGTTTCAGAATTTCCGACAAACATTTACGGGGGGCCTCGAACTGCAGAGCAGAGACAGGCAAGTCATGGTTGGCACCTCTCAGAAGCCCCCCCCCATGAGGAAGAATAGGGTGTTTGCAAGCTATGTAGGTAGGGGTCCACGTGCTGGGTGTTTTTAGAGACTTGTGCCAAAAGCTCCAGGAGCCAAAGAAGGGGTAGCAGTTTTGTGGCTTCACGCACCTTTGAGTGAGGCCTTACGAGAAGACTAAAGCTTTCTAGAGATGGACAGGCTTTCCATCAGACTGCCGCATGCGGAGGACAGAACAAATGCTTGAAAGTAGCCACCCATTCCATACCCACTTGGTCAGCACTGCCAGGTGCCGGGACCTACCGAGCAGCCGGAAGACCACAGGAGCAATGCCGAGAGGGGCCCTGCCGCCACGCCTCTCACGGAGCCGCAGTCCGGCAACATTTTGCCGAGGCCCAGAGCCAGCCAAGGGAAGACACGAGAAGATCCAGTGAGCGTGTGGGTCTGTCAGAGAAGCCTCTGCAGGGGTTCCAAACAAGACTGGAAATGTGGCCGGGAGCCTGATCACCATGGTAAGCTGTGTGTTATATTCTAAGTGGAAAAAAAAGATGTGACTCATTCTGTGTTTTTAAAAGATCCTTGACCTAGTGCCAGTGGACACACCCAGCACCCACACCTCAGTTTCTAATACAACTCTCCACTCCAAGGACTCCAAGGACTCTAGGGCTCCTGGAGACATGGCTGGTTCTACGGCTAGGTCAGAGAAAGTACTGGATTAGCCCACAGCAGGAAATAGTGGCAGAAGGTAAGGAGGTGTTCAAAATAACAGACATAGGGACAAGTCATATGGACACAGGAGCCCACCTGAAGGAGCATCCAAAGGCCAAAGCTGGAACAATTTGAGCAGCAAATAAATAACATAGTATTGAATTAAAATAAATGCCTGAGATTCCACACTAGCATATAAATGATGAATCAATCAGGAAATGAATGAATAATTGAGGAATAAGAGACAAATCTCCATATAGAACTCCCAGTGATGTGTGTTGAGGCTCTGCCATCCAGGAGACAGAATCAATCCCCTCCTCCCCACCTGCCTGCCCCCTGCTCTCAGTGACTCACTTCCAAAGAGAGGAGAGAAGGAAGGAGCCCACATGAATGAAGCTTTGCCCCAGCAGGTGACAGGTCCGCGTCTCCTGGGAGCCATCTCACTGACAGCACACGGCCCCGGGGGCCATGTGCTGAGATGGGCCCTTCACCCCTGTGGCCATCCTCCCCAAATCCTCACTCCTACCTCAGTATGAGGGAAACACCAAATAGACCCAAACTGAAGTGTCTTCGACAAAAGAACCAACCAGTACTCCTCAAAACTGCCAAGTCCGAGTCTCGGACCCTGCCAAATAAGCAGGGTCCGAGAAACCATCCCAGCTCAGAAGCTGAGGAGACATGATGACTCTATATCCTGTGGGACCCGGGATGGGACCCTGACACACACAAAGGACACAGGGAAAAACTAGTGAAATCTGAGTGAAGGATACAGCTCAGTTAACAGCAAGGCACCAACCTGGGTTCCTTAGTTGTGACAAACGTGCCCTGGAAAATAGCAACAGTAGCAAAAACTGGGTGGGGGTGAGGGGAGCTCTGTGCTATCTTTGTAACTTCTCCATAAAACAATTGTAAATTTTTAATTTTTTATAGATTTTATTTATTTACGTGAGAGAGAGAGTTAGCATGGAGGGGAGGAGGGGCAGAGGGAGAGGGAGAAGCAGGCTCCCCGCTGAGCAGGGACTCCCCCAACTCGGGACCAAATCCCAGGATCCTGGGACCATGACCTGAGTCGAAGGCAGACACTTCACCAAGACACCCAGGCACTGCCCACTGTACAGTTTTTAAAATGTAAATATCCTTTGTTGTGTGCTGACGAAGCTGTGGGGAAGCAGGACAACCATTCCAAGGGCTGGGGTGACAGGATGGGGACAAGCGACCAGCTGTGTGTCTGGGTGTGTTCTGGAAGCAGCGGCAGCAGGAGTGGCTGACAGACTGAGTGTGGAGAGTGGGAGAAAGCGGAATCGTGGAGAACTATTTAACGGACTGGGACAAGACATCAGAGGATACAGACAGGAGACAGCAATGCAATGTTGGAGATGCTTATGGAACAGCTAAATTGAGGTGTCCAGTAAGCGCCTGAATATAGAGACCTGGGGCTCAGGGAGAGGGTGGTACTGAAGATACAATGACCTACCAGCATCCATTTTGTATTTAAAGTGCTAGAAGATGACGTGTTCCTCCAGCAAATATTCTCTGAACATCTACTGTTTAGCAGGTCCTGTTCCAGGTACCGCAGCTCTAGCAATGAGCAGAGCAAGCTAAGAGGAAGCTGCCGTGTCAGGCTGCAGAGCCACAAAGAGAACAGAGTAAGAGGAAAAGGGGGGCTGCCATGATTGGGGGGGGCAGAGGTGTGAGCAATATGTGGGAGCTAGCCTTGCCGATATCTGGGGGAAGAGCGTTTGGGCAGAGGGAACAGCAGATGCAAAGGCCCTGACCTGAGGAACGTGGTTAACCCTGGTGCCGCTAGCCTGGAGAGAAAGAGACTGAGCATCGGGAAGAAGCCACCTGGAGGACCCGTCTGAGTGCCGGCCTCTGTGTGGGGCACAGGGCCTCCCCACACCAGAGAGCAAGAAGGCCGAGGGCACGGGTGCAGCAGCCTCGCAGATTCAGTGATAGGAGGCAGCAATCGTTTCTGGGCCAAAAGGGGATAATCTTCACTTTAAGAAGATGAAGTGTGGATCCTTTAGAAGGAAGACTGGAGGTCAGGTGGAGGCCGCCGTTGAAGAGAGAGGTAATGTCCTGAGCTGGGAGGCTGCAGGGTGGTGAATGTCCCCTGGCTGCCGTGACAAACTACCAAATCCGGTGCTTAAAACAACGTCCATTTATTATCCTACGGTCCTGGAGGGCACAGGCCCGGACCGGTCTCCCTAGGCTTAAATCCAGCGGCTGCAGGGCGGTGCTCCCCCGGGAGGCTCCAGGGGCCAGTCCGTCCTTTCCGGGGGCCTTTTCCAGCTTCCAGAAGCCACCTGCGCTCCTGGCTCCTGGCTCCTCCCGTGAGCCAGAAGTAGGCATCTTTCAGTCTCTCTCTGGCTCTGCCTCTTCTGCCTGCTTCTTCCCCATTGGAAGAGATCTTGCGGTGACGTGAGGCCTGCGCCAATGACCCAGGCCCATCTCGGCTGATTAGCAACCTTAATTCCATCCGCAACCTTCATGCCCGGTTGCCATGGGATCACCACATTCACAGGTCCTGGGACTTAGGACACAGACTTCCCAGAAGCCTGCCTGGGAAGTACAATGAACGGGCTTTAGCAAGTTGCAGCAAGGACAGTGGCACGCGGGCAGGGAGGCGACAGGCGGCCACCGGGGAGTCAAACAGATGAGGTGCAGACCCTACTCCCCACGCATGCGCAAGAAGACCATGGGCACGCCCACACCCCCATACCTCCCACCGCAGGGTTCAGGTCTGGCAAAGCTGTTTTCAGGATGACAAAGCACACAGGTAGTGTCCTGACACCACATCCACAACCCGGGGAGACCAAGAGGTGGTAACTGCTGTTTTTGGCAACTGACCCGCTGGAGAGGTGGGGATGGGGGAAAAGGAAACCAAACACAAGCTGGGCTCCTCAACCAGGGACTGGCTGGACGGGAAAAGGACAGAAGGCACTGGAGAAGCAGCCAGTAGGGACAGAAATGAGGGGTAACTCCCCACGTGCTGGCTGTGGGGGATGAGGGCCCCCAGGAAGGGGACCGCATGCTGCGGGGCCACTCCGGGCCAGTGACTTGGTCCTCTGCTCCCTCAACTGTGGCCCGGCCTCATAGGAAGATGAAGGTTAAATGCAATGACGGCTGTCAGTGCCTGGCGAGCCGTGCCTGGTACGTGTGCAAACACGAATCACAGGCAGACTCACCCTCTGCAGCACAGGCACGTGTGTGAACTAGAGACAGGGAACTTGCAGAAGCACAAGGCTACAGCCTCCAGCACAACCAAAAGTGGTTGCTGTGGCTCTGACTGCAGGAGGGCCTCACTCCCCTTCTGTTCCCACTCACAGGCTGTTCCCCACAGCACAGATGCTGCTCTCCTGGGGAACAGCAGGGACAGCACAGTGGGCAAGGACAGGGCCATCAGGACCTCCCAGGAGATTCAGCTCAGAGGCCACCTCCTCCAGGAAGCAAGCTAGGTTAAGTGCCCTTTCTCTGTCCTCACAAGACAAGAAGGCATAAGCCCTCTCTGGACATTTCCAGAGCGCTGTCACTGTCCATGGGTCTGTATGCCACAGACCCTGTGGGAGGGGCAGGAAATCATGAGCAGCCTTGGGGTCCCATCAGACAGCAAGATGCTTCCAATCAGATAGAGGGAGGCTCCATTTTTTTCTGCAGGTCAGTGGTTTTTAAGAATTCTCTACAGACTTAGACACCCACAAAAAATCCTCAAGGGCGAACGTGGGGCCTCCTTCGTCTCTGTGTCCCAAGAACCTAGTTCTGGGTTGCTTCACTAGGAGTTCAAAGGAGGAGAGGGAGGAAAGGGGAAAGAATGGATAAGGAAAAAAACATTTATGTGGGTTTTCCTGAACCTAAAAGAAGCATTTCCGGTTTCCACAATTGTTGTAAGTAAAGTGTTAAGCCCCTGTTCCCTCTTCTGGGCTCAAATGAGTAGGGCCAGCATTTTCACCAAACAGGATCCAAGACTCATGGCCCTGCACCCGCACAGCCGGGCCCTGCCCCCACCACACTCCATCCCAAGAGCCCTCCAGATTCTGAAGCAAAGCCATATATACAGGGATACACAGGGAGAGAACAGAGGTCAGGTCCCCACAGAATCCCCAGAAATACCCCGGCCAGCTCCCCACCTGCAACAATGCCAACCCCAAGGTCAGCCAGCAGCCACGGCCCTGTTGGGCCCGGGAAGCAGCCCGGAGCTCCCACAAACCACCACGGTTTATTCTCCTGTTTATTTATATTGGGTTCAGCATTATTATCATTACTGTAATTTTTAATTTTCCTCATCCTCTCCCTGGAAATGATGCCACAGGGAAATAGTTTTACTTTAATCAGATGACCGAGCCTCTGGAAAACCTGAACGAGCCACTGAACCACTGCAAAAATGGATCATCTGTCAACCTGACCAGAAGATTCCGGCCACCTCCCAAATCCTGGAGGCTGCTGCTGACCCTCCCCAAACGTTCCTGTCACTAGGTTGTCTGTCATGAGCGGGACCACGTTCCATGTCTTTCTGAAGGGCTTCTGCAGCAAGGGCCACCTGGGTGGCTCAGTTGGTTACATGTCTGCCTTCAGCTCCGGTCATGATCTCCCAGTCCTGGGATAGAGCCCGGCGTCCTCTTCCCTGCTCAGTGGGGATCCTGCATCTCCCTCTCCCTCTGATCCTCCCCACTGCTCATGTTCTCGCTCTCTCTCAAATAAATAAATAAAATCTTTTCTAAGGCGGGGGGGCTCCACATCAATTCTCAAAGTTGCCTTGCTCAAATCCTGTGACACAGAAAAAGCAAATGCTCTGAGGCCCATTTAACAGATGAGGACATCGAGGCAGTGGGCGAGCCCTCTGCTTCTCAGAGCTGGGAATGTCTCCTCCCAGTACCCCCACAAACTCCTCCTCCTTTTTCTCCCCACCCAAAGAGGCTCCCAGGTATCCCCCACTCCTACTTTGAGAGGTCCCAACCTCGTGGCCCAAACCTCAAAAAATACATGCACAACTGGGTGTGCAAATGTGGCTTTCCAAGTAAATGAAAAAGGGTTAAGAATCATTGTCCCATACCCTACTCAGACGTTGTGCCTTCAGCCCACCATGACCATCCCAGTCAGCTACCCCCCAGGTGTGACAATCACTGTCAAGGCCCCAGGCAGGGCTCCTTTGGGGATCAATCATGAAGCAAGACCTTCCCCTTTGGCAGTTGCATGAAAATGTCCCATGGGCTCAAATGTGAGGAGGTGACTGAGGGAGGGCATAGAGGGTGGAATGCCATTGGCAGAATTCATGCCACTCTCCTGGAAATGAGAGGCACAGTGCAGCACACGAGGCCGCACGGGGAACCCCAGGGTGGGTCAGGAGACAGGAGGGACAGTCACAGCCTTTCCTGTGTGTCCCATGTTCAAGGCAGGCCAGGCTGGGAAAAATTGCCTGGGCCTGGCTAGCTTGGATATGTCACTGGTGGACTGTGGGCTCGGGGGATGGTGTCCAGTTGCCTGGGGCCTGACCCCAGGGTAGGGGGTGGGGGGGGCTGTTAGGGGAGGGGGATATGGGCTGGATCAAGGACATGGTGGGGTATGGACTCCAGATTGTCAGTTTGCATGCACAAGGCGTGTTCACAGGCACGTTGTCAGCTAGTGCTGGGAGGGACCATCCCTCCCCAGCCGCTAAGACCCTTCAAGATGTGGGATCACCCTAAACACAGGAAACGTAAACCAGGATTGATATAGCAGTGGGGGGGAGGGTTGGGGGGTACAGGAAGGTCCTGACACTCATACACTTGGCCTCCACGCCGGGGTCTGGGTGCCAGACCAGGAGAGCCTCACCCTCCACACTCTATCCCCACACAGAAAGCCATCCTTCTTATGCCAGTTTTCCTTCTGAGGCCTATCTCTTATCTGACCTTGATTTCACCGGGATGAGGATGGAGCGGCATGCAGAACAGGATATAGAGACAGTGTGACTTGCTCTGGGTCAAACCCTGCCTCACGGGCCTCCGGAAACCCAGAAGTCGCCAACTCTCCCCAGACACCGTGTTCACTTAAGGGCACCCAGCTGGGCCATGACCCTGTCTATGCCCCCAGACGTCACTGCCGCCCTGAGGGAAGGCCCACAGCTTGCAGGGGCACAATTGCAAGCAAGCTCCTAGGCCCAGCTATCTGCACCCAGCGTCTCCGTCTCAGCCCTAGGGTCAGAGGGCAGAGCAGCATCATGTCTGCCTGGCTTCCATGAAAGCTGTGGCCACTTACACACACCCTGTGGCTTTAGGGGTCCGGGAGGCCCTTCTACCTGGATGGCTTTGCCTCCCCATTCCCTGGAAGCTAACATGTGACACCTTTCATTAAGGCTTTCCTTTACCGAGCTCTGTCCAACCTTCCATTTCTCTGTGTTCTTGGTAAAATGAGGTTCATTTCTTCGTGCTGAGGAGGAATTGGCTTTGAAGTAGAGCAAACTGGGGTTCAGATCTCCACAATTCCTCAGCAAGTTACCCAGCCTATGGAGCCTCGACTTTCTCAGCTGTAAGGTGGAATCCTATCCACCTTGTGGTACTGTTAATGATCAAACGAAACGGCATATGCAAGAAGCCTGGCATGTACCAGGCGCCTTGAAAGAAAGTAATGGCCGCCTTTGTATTCCTAAAGCCCGTTGAAACACAGGAGCTGAAGGCCTCTGGGGCTGGGAACAGCATGGCCTCATCCCTGAGGGAAAAGGCCTGGAGGAAAGACCTGGGACCACGTGCCCCTTTCTAGTCTGGCTGAAGATGCCCCTCCTGCCCCCAGGGGCTTGGCCTCCTCATGCTCACTGGATGGGCTTGTGATGCTACAGCTAGACCAGACCCACGCTGGGAGCCCCACGTGCCAGCCCAGCACCCCAGCCTCTGGATCAAGGGTGCATCATGTCTGTGTACAAAACAATCCAATAGGATAATAATTAATAATCATCTTTGGCTGGTGAGTCGCACATCGATAATGTAGAATGGATGATATAATTGCATCGTGTGCCTAATTATAGACTCCAGTGGCAATAATAATAGGATTAATTAACCTGGAAAACACTGAACACAAAGGGATCTGTGGCAACAAACCAACTGTCCAGGGAAACCACAGCGCAGAGGAGCAGGAGGCTGCTGGCCGGTGTCACCAATGAGGAGCCTCTTCACAGCGAACTCCAAGTGTCCCCAAACAGGGATGACACAATGCTAGCCAGCTGCTCCTGGAGGAGGAGCTGTTCTGGCATCTTGGCTGAAAACGCCTATTGTTCGGGGGTCCCTGCGGTGGAGACTGTCTCATAAAGGACCTGGTGGAAGTGGTAGCAGAACTGGAAATCTGCCCAGAAAAAAGCATCCCTGTATATCACCAGCCTTGTTCCTGGGCCTCCACAATGGCACAGACATGGGGCCATGCTCTGCATTTTGGCATGGGAAGAGTGGCTGCCTGGGGAACGATGGAACCCCTGTTCGAGGGCAGAATGCAGCCATTCCCATCAGGGCGCAGTGGTTGGCTGATCAGGGCACGATGCCTAGCCCCTCTTTGCAGAAGATGCCCTCCCCATTCCCTGCTAGGGAGCGGGCCCTGTGACCTCCGCAGGATGCAGTCAAGGGCACAGCTTTCCAGAGGCCATCCAACCTCCAAGGCCATCCAAGGGAGAAAGTGGGGAGGTCACATGGGAGGCTTTGGGGAGCCAGGTGGGGGTGATAGAAGATCTGGTAAATGTGGTTTCTGGCTGGGCAGCTGCCACCCTACAAAGGCATGAAGCTGTGGAAGGGGAGGATGAATCTACAGTAGATCCAAGTCTCTTAAATGCTCTGGTCTCCCCGACAACAGCAGCAAAGGGGACCAGAAGTCCAGAGGGCCCCTGCCTGGAGCAGTCGCTGGGCCCACCTCAGCAGGGAAGGGTGTGTGGAGCCCCAGGCCAGCTTCCTCAAACTGCTGTAGGGAGGTCTGCTCTCCAGCACATGTCTCATGCCTCCTGAAAATGGCACCCAGCCACTTCAAGTGTGTCAGGCACATTTTCCCGTCACAGGGCCACCTCCTAGTGGTAGGCCCTGTGTCTTCGGCACCTCGATAGTTTGGGGTACATCATAGGTTTTCCCAAATTACTGAATTATAAGCGAGATGTCATCAGTGGACAGCCCACCATGGGCTGTGCACTGTTGTTTTCTCCGAATCCCACAATGAACCTCTCAGGTAGACATTATTCTACCTCGTCTGGAATGCGGAATTTTGCCTTATCCAGGATGCTCAGAGCAGAGGAATCACTCTGTTTAAGGTCCTATAGCTGGAAAGGGCAGGGCTAGACTCTGAGCCGAGCTCTTACTAACTACACAGTACCTTTTCTTGCTACATCTTATGGTGGCAAATTGAGTTTTACTTGCAATTTTGCCATCTATAAATTAGGAATATGGTATCTAACAACATCTACACTAACACACACTATCCTACACCAAAAATGTAGTGAGTCATGGTGGTCATTTTAAGGGGTTCGCCAGTGGTCTCTGTCCAACAAGGTCAAAGAGGCCCCCAGTGTGTGTTTAAGTCAAGACAGTGTGAGGGGATATAACAGACAAACCCCTTGATCTCAGGCCTTTGTTCTTCTCAAAGTCCAGTTAGCAGGTGGGGTGGGGGACTCCGCTTTGCCCATTTAGGGACACAAGTCAACAGAAGGGCCTTCATCTTCAGTGTGTGGTCATGATCATTGATGTCCAGCCAGGGAGAGAAAGGGGGAGAGTGGGGACGTCACAGGGGAGGCTTTGGGGAGCGAGGTGGGGAGTGACAGATTGGGCAAATGTGGCTCCTGGCTGGGCAGCTGCCACCCTACAAAGGCACTAAGCTGTGGAAGGGAAGGATGAATCTACGGTAGATCTAACCATCTCTGCCATGCTGTACCTGGTTTTGTCTTATATCAACAGGCAGGAGACTTGGCCCTGCCCTACGGGATGGTGGGGGGGGGGGGGGGGGGGGGTAGGCTGGGATTTGAGGGTAGAAGTATGCACCCAACAAGCACTTATGCATTTTTATGCATTTATGCATCTCCCATGTGACAGGATGTCAGCACAGATGGTAGCATTTCCTGAAGACTGGAGCAGGGCTGCCTGCTTGTTAACTGAGGAACGAGGTCCCCGAATCTCAGTTTCCCCTGCTGTGACTTGGGATCAGTGAGCTGGGTTTTGCCAAAAGGAAATGAAGTAATCCACATAAAGCTCTGCCTGGTTCACAGTATGTGTCCTATAACATTAGTTATTGTTACAATACATTTACCTGATTGAATTTAATCCCACAACAACCCACTCCAATAAACTGAAAGAAACTAACTATGTTAGTCAAGTTTATACCCCATTAAGCAATAGAACCAGGAATCCGTTCCATGTCTGACTAATAAGAAACCAACAGGGCTCTGGGGGTCTGGAGAGAGGGGTGTATGGGGACCCCCAGGAAGAGTCTGGGTGATTGGAAGAAGCCCGTGCTAGAACACAGGGAGATCAGAAAGCACTGGACCCAAGCCCCCACTAGTGACAGGCTAACAGACTAGAGAAGGAGACAGGAAAGAGAGCCGGTCCTGAAGTCCCCAGGACAAGGGGAAATGGGGTAGGTGCTCCCTTAACTCCACTGAGGGGGCCCACAGCCCACTGAGTAGCAATAATCCCAGGGGCCCCTCTCCCAGCAGTGATTGCCTCTTTACCAGGAGTCTATTGCCAGTTGTACTTATTACTATTGATTATGCAGCTAAATTAAAGATTATGCAAAGTAATAAACTAGAAATGAGTAAAGGAAGCTGGTGATTCCAAGTGCAGCATGTTGAATGCTCCTTGATGAGGAGTGGCGTTCAAATGTTGTTAAATATGGTGGGGTTGAGCCCACTAGAAGAGTGGGGTTTGGGGAGTGGGGCAGGGAGGTGGTGAGAGTAGCCATAAAAATCCAGAATTCTGCACTTATGTTGTTCTGCATGGGTCTTGAAGTTCGTGCTCTACTTTCATAAAACCCAAACTAGGCTTGGCTGGTGCATCGCAGGTGCAGCTGATATCCTTAATATGGAGGGAACTCTCATTGTCAGACCTGCATTCAAAGAATAGGCTTTGACCCTTCAGGGAAGGATTGGCAAATAAGTATAGATGTTTCAAATTAAAATAAAATGCTTCTGAGGCATACATATCTTTTTTGCCACAATACCCTGCTTCGGCAGTCTTTCTGGATTCTCCAGCTACTGGTGTCTGTTAAATCAGAGCATGCACCAGGCTTGAAGGCTGGGCTCCAAGGGATAACAGGGGTCTGGAGAAGCCTGTCTCACTCTTCTCCCTGGGATTTTTCTGAAATGTCCAGCAGTCAGGGAGTCTGATGACCTTGCTCAGGGATGCGCCTTGGGGCCCTCTTGTCCTGGGGACCTCACAGCATAGTCTGCCCCTCGGTTACTATGCTAATCACAGACCTTACCCTCTACTTAAGACCACATAATGCCCTTGGTACCCTGTCTGGCCCAGCCCCAGGGCAGATGGTACTGCCTCAGCATCTTCTGCCAACCCCAGGCGAGAGCCTGTGCACACAGCACACAAACCCTCATTCTTCCACTTGTTCGTTTGACGAACATTCATTGAATAGCTATTACATTCAGGGATGACCTCCGAAATGATGAAGATGGTTTCTGTCCACTGCCCAGTAGAGGAGACAGTAAAAGATGATAAAGTCGATGAAAGCAGAGCTGGAGTAGATGCTAAGTGAATAGAGAGGCAAGAATAACTCGGGTATTGATCAGTCAATGCCAAGCTCACTGTTACAGACCATCACATGTATGCACGCACACACACACATGCACGCACACACATGCACCCCCTCCCCGTTTCTCCAACCCTATAGCAGCTCCCAGCTGTCTCCAAGGTACTCGGGAGAAGCAAACTTTAAACCTCCAGAAAAAAAAATGAAGCAGGAGCCTCAGCGGCTGGGTTGGGAATGCCTCCCTCCAGCACTGCCGTTCCTGGGGTTACAAGCAGCGTTGCACCTGAAGACCCAGAAGCAGCCCATCTAAGAATGACTCTTCCTCTGACAACGTGTATGGAGATCAGAGACCTGCCAGGAATTTCATCAGGACCCCTTTCGCATCCGGCTCCCCAAAGAAAACGAGTCTGACCACATCACTCCTCAGCTTGAAACATTTCAGTGGTTCGACCACTAACGAGCTAATTAAGTCCTTGCCCCTCGACCTGCTGTGGATGGCTCTCCAGGATTTGTTGACTACTTCACCTCTTCTGCTGGCATTTTGACCTCTAATTCCAAGCCACTGTTACAGACACACACACACACACACACACACACACACACACACTCTCACACACACACTCACATACACACTCACACACACACACACGTCTATCACATCAATGATTCTATGTATACTTTTCCCCCTGGCCAGGACTTGTTGGCGGTGTTTTGTTTGTTTGGCTGGTTGGATGGTTTTCTTGGTTTAGTCCTGACTACTCTTCTCCACTCTTCATGAGCCAACTATTGCACCATCTTTTCTTGGAGGCCTTCTGGAAGCTCCAGTCCCTCCAGGTGCCCACAAAATCCACTGCATATCCCACTTGTTCTTCTCCATAATATATTAACATCTCTATGCACACTCCTTGAGAACATGAGCTTCTGGCCCTCATGAACGCAGAGCCCAGCGGGCGCTCTGCTGGTCATCTAAAGCAGACAACTCAAGGTTGAAACCCATGTCCTCCATGTCAAGGAAGGGCAGGTTGCAACATATACTATCAGGTAGTGTCCCCACTTGGCTGGAGAGTGAAAGCACGAGTAGGAACCTCCCCCCGGGAAGGTGCCCTGACCTACTGACCTGAATACACCGGCAGCTTGGTAGGCAGAGCTCAGAGGAAAGGATCGGGTCAGGTTACTGCAGCTCAACAAGACGCCCTCACACCCACCCTGATCCCATCCATCTCTTTCCATGTTTGCTAACTTTCAGTTGGTAAATTGCTTCTCAAAGAGTGAAAGGAGCATGTGGTGCCCAGGCGGCACAACCAGTCTTCTTGGCAACTTCTTGGCAACTGTATCTCATTGTATATTAATAAATCAGCGTTCGGACTTCTCAAGACCTTTGTGAGCTGAGCAACTATAAATCAATTTGCCTGATTTGCCTGATTGCCAGGGCCTGATGCGCCCCTGGAGAAAGGAAGATGCAGAGCTCCTGAATCTCAAAACAGAGGCCCTGGGCTTCCCAGGAGGCAGGCTGCTCAGCACTATTCCCCCATCTGTACTACCTGTATCATGCATCAGCTCTGTGAATAATCACACAACTCCAGATGCAAAGTAAACCGAAGCAGCCGTTGAAAGGGGATCACTCAACGTGGAGCGCAGGAACTACAGAAGCTTAGAGATTGCCTAGGAAAGCCTGGACATTTCATCACAAAGAACTGGAAGGGATGCCTACAATGAATTCTAATCGATCTGGGTAGTGAGAAGAATGTACAAAAATTCTGCTCACTTGGGCTTACAAACGAGTGTGGGAGTTACGTGGTAAAAGAGAGAAATTGAATTTTAAACTCAATAGGCAGGGGTTCAGATCCCAGGTCTGCTACCTACTAGCTATATGGCCTTGAGCGAGCTTCAGGACACCCTCTAAGCATTAATTTCTTTACTTTGTCTCGCTGAAATGAAATTGAGATACCTATTACACAAAGTCATGGTTAACTGAGATATTATGTATATACCATGCCTCATATACACACAGAAGGTACTCAGTAATTGTTTCTTTACATGAACCAAAAAATAGGAGAAGGACATAATTAAGGGCTAAATTGTTATGTCCACTGTACATACTGTCAGAGTTCAAAAAAGAAGTCAACACCACTGGGAGCTTTGTGTGAAACAGATGCATGGATTTAGGGAGCGGTCAGCCTGGAACCCTCTAGAGCTATTTCACACCCATCAAAAAACCATACCAAGCCCCCACTGAGTCCTGTGATCAAACCATCTATTTTATTGCCCAGCCCCTCTCACCCCATTATGGGTTGAATGGTGTCCCTCCAAAATTTGTGTGTCAAGCTCTAACCACCATAATGTGAACTTATTTGAAAATAGTCTTTCCAGATATAAATTAGTTCAGATGAGGTTATACTAGAGGATGGGGGCCCCTATTCCAGTGTGACTGGTGTCCTCTAAAAGGCAGAACTTTGGGGGCACCTGGGTGGCTCAGTGGGTTAAAGCGTCTGCCTTTGGCTCAGGTCATGATCCCAGGGTCCTGGGATCGAGCCCCGCTTCAGGCTCTCTACTCAGCAGAGAGCCTGCTTCCCCCCTCTATCTGCCTGCCTTTCTGCCTACTTGTAATCTCTGTCTGTCAAATAAATAAAAATCTTTTTTAAAAAATAAATAAATAAATAAATAAATAAATAAAAAGGCAGAACTTTGGACGCAGACACTCACACAGGGAGAGCCCCATGTGAAGGTCAGAGTTAAGCCTAGAAGCCACTGGAAGCCAGGATGGTGGCCTGAAATACTGCTCTCCCAGCACCTGCAGAGGGAGCACGGCGCCCCCAGCACCTTGCCCTCAGACTTTCTGTCAGTTTCTGTTGTTGAAGCCACTCAGTTTGTGGCACTTTGTCATGGTAGCCCTACGAACTGGTACACACCCATGCCCACCACCTCCATGGCTGTCCAGCCCTGAGGGCGCACCAAGCCCGCCAAGGCAGGGAGGACGGCAGCAGGAACTATGTGTTCTCGCTCAGCTCAGGGACTGCGGGCTAAGAACCATGGTCTTCGTCTACCACTGGCAAGAAAGAGTGGAGAAAGTCCACACTTCGGGTCCACAGTTCCTGAAGACAGAGGCTGGGTGGCCAGGCATGAAAGCTCGGGTGTGCAGCGTCTTCAAAGTCTCTGGTCCTGTGTGATTCTCCAAGTCCACTTCAGCCTCCTTGCCCATGGCTGTCGGCCTCTATTCAAGCATAGAGAGTTGAGCAAAATTCATCATCTCTTTCAGTTGAAGATTCATTAAAGGGGCACCTGGATGGTTTAGTCGGTTAAGAATCTGCCTTTGGCTTAGGTCGTCGTGACCTGGGAGGAGTCCTGGGATGGAGCCCCTCTGCTCAGCGAGGAGCCTGCTTCTCCCTCTCCGCCTCCCTACTGCTTGTGCTCATGCCTGGGCATGTGGGTGCACTCTCTCTCTCTCTCTCTCTCTCTCTCTCAAATAAATAAATAAAATCTTTTTTAATTAAAAAAAGATTTCATTAAAAACAACGAATTTTGATCGATGCCAAGTTCTTCCCATACAGAAATCCAGTTCTTTCTTCCCCTAATTTCATCCCTCACCCTAATATTTCTGCCCTCAGGGGTCATGTGGAAAAGAAAAGGAAAAATCCAACCCCGCAACTTTTTGGCAGCTCTTCCAGTTCTTGAAGACTGAGTGTGCCCCTCCCCCCTTAGTCTTTTCTTTTCTCAGCAAAAATTCTCTTCCTACTCACCTCCTCCCTAAAAAGCAGGTGGCCAGGTGTTCATGCATAATGGAAGCATTTTACTTAGCCCATGGGTCTCGATTACTATTTCTCCTGCTTTGAGAGTCACAGTTGGGTTTGTTGGGTCGCACGTCCCCTGTCCCACCTCCTTTCCCTGCCCGGCTCACATTTAGTGACAGTCTACTACGAGGTAGGCACTGGCAGTGGTTTGGGAGTACTGAGGGGTTAGGACATAGTATCATTCACACTACAAGCTCTTAGCAGGCAGAGGGACCTGGACTGTCAGTACAACGTGGGGGGAAAAAGCATCTTTACCCAAACAGGCAGTAAATGAATGTTACAGAAACAAAAAAACAAAAAAAATCAGATACCTTCCAATTGATGTTATGCTCCCCAAAAGCCCAGCTAAACAGAAGATTATTATCCCCAAAAAGGAAGAAAAGGGAAAACTGAATTGACCTGAAAACCACCCTTGACCTCATTTTAAGACTTTTTTTTTCTTTCTTTCTTTCTTTTTTTTTTTTTAGTCCAATACCCAGGATCCCTTCTTGGGGTGTAAATTCCCTGAAAAGCCTGATCTTTTCAGGACATGAAACTGTTGGCTGCCCTTTTGAGGACTGAGAGCAAAGAGCTCCAGAATTTATGCACTACATTAAGCAAGATGCCTCGGTATCCAACTAGGTTAAATTGCTTTCTATATTTAAATTGCCTGCTAGCTGGTTAGATGTGGGAGCCACAGCTGTGAAATGGATAGTTCCAGCCAGTAAATAGAAAAGCATAAATCCTAATGGATTAATCTGTTATAATTAGACAATTCTGGATGACTCTGACATGGAGCCAACTTTTGGAACAAACGGGAGAGAGGTGGGGGTGCCTGGCAGGTGAGGAGGGGGACGTGGCAAGAGAAGAGAAGGAAGACGAATGGTGAGGTCTGAGGACCAGAGGAAGGTTGAAAAGCCACAGCCAGGAATGCCTGAGAAAAGTCTGGCTTGGGGGGGACTGAGGGTTTGAAGAAGTATTCTTCTCCGTAAAAGAAATTCACGCCAAAACCAGAAATTCAAATTATAGATAAGAAAGGAAATACAGAAAATGTACTCCTCCTCCCTTTCTCAACCTTCTCCTTTAACCTATAGAAGTTCTTTCCTTCTACTTCTCAGAAGGACAACCCTTTTGACAAGTTTTGTTCGGAACTATTAGAACTCTCAAGCAGCTGGCCTGGAGCTATGACCTTGCCGTCCTCCTGCAACAATTCCCTCTGGCCAAGACCAGAAAACCCTGAGGAGAGGAAACACCCAAAGGGACAGGGCTTCCAGTCACCACCCCAAAGTGAGCAGGGGTGAATGTGAGCAGCTGAGGTTCAGTTAAGGTGGACTGGAAGATGGAACTGGCCACGTGGTGAGGGGAAAAACCCAGGGAAGTCCCTCCTCGCCCTACCTCAGGAGAGTAAGGATGCCTAGAGCATAAGGGTTTGTTATCTGGGTTTCATTGAACTTAAGGTCTTGTCAATTTGGAATTCCAGGACAGTTTTGAATGCCTGGGTGCTCCCTGGGACCATCTTCTTTCTCAAGACAACCTCCAGGACCAGAATGATCTCCTCACCCAACTTGGCCACCCTATTGTTCCTTTTTCCAATACAAGCCCTTGGACACTGCAAGACTGGCCTCTCTACTCAAGGAGACCTCAGAGAGAGAGGAGCGAGGGAGCTAAGGGGGCTCCTGATAAAGAATAGGGACCAGAGCTACGTAGGCTCAGAGTTTCCTAAGTAATACACACATACACACCAAAGCTAAGAAGTACACCTTTGGCCTTATCTGGAGATGAAAAAGAGACACTGACAAGATAAACAAGACTAACAAGTTAGACAGCAGGTGATGGTCAAGAAATAAGCTGGATTCTTAATTTAGTGACTTACTAGGGACACTGAGAGCCAGGAAATCACAGCTGGGCATCATTTTGAGCAATCAGAGCCTGTATTTTGCCAAGTCTAGATAGAATGTGTAACAAACCAAGCCTCATACCTACAGTGGTATTCTTCTGTAGTAAAACAGATAAACTACCTGTTAACCACCCATCAGCCCAGAGCTATGCGTAACTGTAAATCCAGAGCCAGGTAAATAATCAGAAATAAAGAGAGTGGAAATAAGACATAAGCAGCAAAAAACAAACAAACAAACAAACAAAAACTCTAGAAATAGAGGCCATGCCTGCTATAAGTTCCCAGATCAGGTTTGAACAGCCCTGGGCCTCCCAGCAGACCAGCAGATGCAGGTGCCCCCCACCACGGAAGACAGCCCATGTGGGGCCCTGGGGAGAGGGCCAAAGTGAGGGTAGACGGTGACAAGCTACATCCAGCCTCTCTCTGCTTCTAACACCTCCGTCTCCTGCTCCCGTCCTCCTAGAGAGCCTGGAGGGTCACCCTATCCCTTATAAACAAAACAATATCCTATTGAAAGAACACTTGAGTAAGGATGGAATTTCCACGTCTGGGAAATGTGAATATTGTAAAGAAAATTCCATTCTTCACATATTAATTTACAAACTTAGTGCCACTCCAACCCAAATTCCAAGGGAATTTTATGTCTTTAAAGCTTAACTAAGTGATTCACTGGTCTTCCATAAAAATAAACATGCACTGATTCCCTAAAAACATTACAAAAAGTAGGAGTGATAAGAGGAATTTTCTGTGGCAAGTACTAAAAACTGGCCGGAACAACAGAGATCAAATGGCATGGAACTGATAGAAGGTTCCACACACATTCACAGAAAACCCAAGTATGTAATGAACCACATGACGTACACACATGTATGAATGTATTTTATATGTAGATGCCATCTTTAACTTGCCAGGAAAGTGTTATTTGGGACATTTGGTTAATTATCTAGTAAACAAATGAAAATTTATTTTCATCAAAATTACTGGATGCATGAATTTTATAATCTAAAAATCATAATAAAATCATTAAATAAGTAGAAAAATACAGGTGAGAATTTAATTCACCTTGGAGTGGAGAAGACCATCTAAGTAAAAAGAGAACGACTGAGAAAATGTTCCACATGCAAAATTAAAGTTTGTGCATGTCAAAATCCCTGTTATAAACAAAGGTAAATGACACATTAGAATAAAATAAGATAAGGACATCATTAAACAATGCTTTTTACATTATTTATAGAACTCGTATTTAAAAAGAAAAAGAAAAACAGCCAGTTAAAAGGCAAAGGAGGTAGATCACTATGTAAAAATAAAAATGGCCAATAGACATTTTTAATGATAATATTTAGTGCTGTAAAATGATCATTCTCAATCACTGCTGATAGGAGTACAAATTGATTAAAGCAAAACAAAAAAGAACACACACACACACACATACACACACACACAAATGTTCTGGAAAGTGAGTTAGCAGTATGTAACAAGAACCGTACTTCTAAGACCGTCTCCTAAATAATCAGAGATACAGGCAAAGACTTAGAAGCAATGTCTTCTATTGAAGTATTATTCACGAGATAAAAAATTGGAAATATTCTTAGAGTTCACTAATTGGGGACTGATTTAAAAACACAATGAGCACCTACAAGGTGGGTGATTTAAGATGAATGGCGTAGGGAAAGGCTCAAAGTAGAATCTTAAATTTTTAAAAATCAGAGCAGACTAGAAAAGTAATAAGAATTCTGTGATTTTTTTTTTAAATAAAAAGGATACGTAGAAAAGAAGACTGGAAGGACTTCTTTCAAATTTTAGCAGTGGTTATCTCTGGGTTGGTAGAAATGCAGTAATTTCACTTTTTGTCTCTAAACTGTTTTGCATTTTTCAAATATAATACACTGACCACGTTCCACCTCTGTAATTAGAAATTTAAAGCAATCAAGCTTATTTATAAAAGAGTAGTCCTCCACTGTTCCAGAAAGAGAAAAAAAAGGGAAAAGCTAAAAGGTCTGTCTAAAAGCTCTGAAATGGCCCGGATGCTTCCTCCCCAGGCTCGGAACAGAGAAACCATGGCTTTAACTCGGGCTGTCAGCCGGATTATTTGTACCTGTGGCCACGCTGCTTGCTCACTCACCTGAAGGGAGCTCCCTGCCGGATCCCCTCCTGCCCTAAATAAATCAGACCGCGCAAGCCAAGCCTCACTGGCTGCACTTACCCATGTAAATTAGCTTGATTTGATGTTCTTAATTGCAGCCGCATGCACGCGCGCACACACACCTGCTGTCTCCCCGGATGTGGTCGGCGCCCACTGAGTTGTCACCATCCTGGACTTCCATAACTCAAATCCTCAGCTGGGTCAACTCTCAGGCTTCCACACACCAGACTCCCTGCACTGCTGTTTACACTCAGACCGTGCTGCCTGGAATGCCATGCCCCCTCCCGTCTGCCAATGCACACCCTACCCACGCCCCCACCCCGGGGAAAGTGGCTCTGCAGTTCCCAGCCCAGACCCTGGTAGGCCTACTCCGTGCCAGCACTGAGCACCAGGGAAGGAGATGGACAAGGCCCACACTCACTGCCCACAGGGAGCTCAGCATCTAGTGCAACAGACACACAGATGAAGAGATCATTTTGAACCCAATGAGGAGGGTGCTGTGAAGGAGGTAGATGCTGGATGCTAAAGGATCGTGGACTTCCTGGAAGAGGTGGTGCTTGAGCTGAGTCTAGAAGGACATGTAAGGAATCAGTCGGGCAGAGGGAGTGGGAGAGAGTCCCAGAGAGGGAACAGACTCAATGCATGCTGGAGTATGGGCAGCAGAAGCTACAGGACACCCCAAACTGAAAGTCGGCTTTCAGGGAACAAGAGGCAGGAGGAAGGATCAAAGGAAGGAATGAGGCTGGAGAATCAAACAAAGACCAAGAGAACAAAGTATGGTGAGCTGTGCAGAAGGGCTATGGCCCAGGACCTCCGCCAAGCTGTCTCTCCCTCCCCACTCCCCACTGGTCTGCCCAAGAGCACCACCTTGGACCTGGCTCAAGAAAAACAGCTCTGCGTCACACTGAGTCAGCTGCCCTGACTGTGACTTCTCCGTACCTCCCTTGCTTCCACGTTTCGGATGCCTGGTCTGTGTTCTCATGCATCTGAGCCACATGTGGGGAGCTGCCAGCAGTGGTCCTGCTGTGATTGAGGTCATCCTCATCTGAACCTCTCCAATCAAGCTTTCATCCTCAGGATCCTCCAAAATGGTGCCCATTGATGTCACCAATGACCCCCACGTTACTAGAGCTCATTCTAGTGCTCTCAGCATCCAACACAACGCTGACCACACCCTTCTCCCTAATCCACATCTTCACCAGCCCTCCAGGACACCCCCTCCTTTGTAGTCCTCCCATTCTGCTGGATCCTCACTCAACCTCCCTTTCTGGTTCCTTCTCCTACAGGACTCTCAAAGTGGTCGTGCCTTAGGTTCTTGGTCTTTTTTCAAAGGTTTTAATACTGTCTTTCTGATGACCTAACTCCTGAAATCTTTCTCATATATCCAAATACATGAGGGCCTATGTGAAATTCCACTTGGACATCTAATATGCATCTCAAATTTCACATATCCAAAACTGTACTTTCCATCTTCCCCCACCCCCTCAGGAGCCCATTACCCATGGTCTTCCCCATCTTAATTGCTAGTAATTCCATCCTTCCCATCACTAGGGTCAAACCTTCTAGAAGGAAATATAGTAGATAGGTTTCAAGATTCTGGGTTAGGCAAAGACTTCCTAAACAGTTTACAAAATGTACTAACCATAAAGGAAATATCGATAACATTACAAATAAGAACTTCTATTCTTTAAAAAAAAAAAAATCCTTAAGGAAGTGAAAGGCAATCTACAGTGGGAAGTGGTATTTACATTGTATATAATCAACAAAGTATTGGGGCACCTGGGTAGCTCAGTCTGTTAGACAGCATGTTTCGGCTCAGGTCATGATCTCAGGATCCTGGGACTGAGCCCCAAGTTGGGTTCCCTGCTCAGCAGGCAATCTGCTTCGCCCTCTCCCTCTGTCCTTCCCCACCACTTATGCTCTCTCGCTCTCTCTCTCAAATAAATAAATAGAATCTTAAAAAAAAAAAAAAATACTTGTGCCCAGAATACATTTTTTTTTAAAAGAAGACCTCCCCGATGTCAAGCAGAGGAAGACAGGCCACCCATTTTTTAAATGGGCAAAAGACGTGAACAAGAATTTTACAAAAATATACACATCCAAATGACCAATAAATACATTAAAACCTGTTCAATTTTATTAGTCACCAGGGAAATGCAAATTAAAACCACAATGAGACATTGCTGTACACACAACAGAAATGCTAAAAATGGAAAAACACAGACAATACCATATGCAAATAATAATGTGGAACAACTGGAACACTCAGACCTTGGTGGTAAGGGAGTAAGTTGGTACAAATACTGTAAAACTGCTTAGCAATATCTATTAAAACTACATGTATTGTATATCCTATGACCTAGAAATTCCATGCTTTAATATACACTCAGCAAAAATGCCTACATAGGCAGCAAAAGTCAGATACAAGAATAATCATAACATCATTATTTGTAATAGCAAAAACCCAGAAACAGTCCAAAATGTCCACGGAGATTAGATAGGATAAGAAGTTACAGAACATTCACACAGTGCAATACAGCAATGAGGGAGAGTGAATTACCACTACCTACGACCTCATGAATAAATGTCATAATTTCAAGAGAGGACATCAGACAAAGAGTGCATTCCATGTGATTGCATTTATATAACGTTTTAAAGCAGATGAAATTAATCTACGGTGTCATAATTCAGACTGATGGCAACCTTTGGGAATGGGCAGGAGATCCCTTCAAAGGAGTGCTGACAATAGTCCCTTTCAGGGTTTTGATGGGGTTTACAAGAATGTGTTTCCTTGGCCATAGTTTATCAGCTCTACTCAGGATCCTTAGAAGTAAACCTGAAGGAGGGGGGCTCCTGTGTAACTGGTCTATGGAGGGGCGCTCGCAGGAGGAGCTTGAGGGAAATAGGCAGAGCAGGGAAGGAGCTAAGCAAGGATGTGCTCTCAAAGGGTCATTGGCTTCAGCATGGTCCACAGGAAATGCTGGGGCAGGAATTGCACCATGGATTTGGTCTCGCCATGAGGCAAGGGAATTGGCCTTTTGTCCCCAGGACCAGTCAGTCATCAGCTGGGAGAGGACCGGCTGTATGTTTCCAGGTTCATGGCTACCCACTGGCCAAGGGCAATGCTTTATTGATTACTGTCATCTTCTCTGACCCCACCACACACACACACACACACACACACACACACACACATTGCTCAAGACATTGGTCTGCTTTGTGTCTCTAGCACCTAGATCCATATGGAGTTCTTCAGGCACGTGGTGGACCTAGTACTTGTGAAATGCCTGAGCCTCCCCCTCCCATTTCTCTTGGGACATTGCATGGGATCTCTGGCTCTCCCACACTAATCCTCTGTCAAGGACCCTCCCTGTCTCTGGATTCCCACCCTCAAGGCCACATGCTGCATCAGGCAACCGCTTACCATCACCCATTCAGTGTGACAGTTTCCCCGTCCCGGAAAGTGCTCTTTCATGGGTCACCCCTTGGGTCCCAGGCTCTAGAAGAGCACGGGGCACATTTTAGCAATCTCTTTTACTCCCCACAGTGCTGGGCATGGAGTAGGAACCCAATAGCGACTAGTGGGACGGATGAACAAATGTCATTTAAATTTAATTTAGAAGGTAGCTTCTGCACTAGCTTTAAAAGAGCTAATGAAGGTATATCATCTTCATCCCCAAAGAGAACACAGGGGACTTCAACAAAATCTCCCCTTTGACTAGCAAGCAAGTTATAGGTGGAAAGTAATGGTAATAAAGTGCCTGCAGCTCATTTAAAAGTGCACCCAGTGCTTGTGCACAGCTGGCCGGGGATAACCAGTGGTGTGGAGCCGAGGTGAGAGGTCACCCCGCAGGCTTTCAGGGCAGGTGGAGACGGTGTCCCCCTCGCTATGATGGATGGCAGCAACCTTCAGCTTTTAACTGCTCCCAAAGAATTCATGTATGATTCAAGCTCCAAATCACACACATGGGGAGAGGAAGGACAGAAGCCAAGGCAAGAGGTTCCGTCAGCAAAATTGGAATCACTTGAGAAATGGAGGAGGAAGAAGCCCCCCGTCTTTGCTGCCCTATAAAAGCCTAAGTGATGTATTTTCTTCCCTGGTTGACTTTTTTTTAAGTGTCTCTCTCATAAGCTATTAATAACTAATTTCACAATCGCTGCATCATGTGATAGTCATAAAATATTGCCTGCACTTTTTCCCAGCAAATTTTAGTATTGAGCCAATAATTGAATCCAAATTATCTATTAAGTTAATTCTTTAGTAGACAATATTTTACACTTGAAGTCATTTTTCACAAGTATTCCAGAATGAAGTAATTGTGGAATTAGCAATGACTTTTTCCCCCTCCTGAGCAAGTAAAAATAAAATCACTGGGTTCAGCCTGGAGGGTGTCAAGCTGTTATGAGTTTTGCTTATATGTTTCCTCTTCTTAGTTAGAGCCAGCTCTGCGTCCTCAGAAATCGCCAGGCTGACGACTGGACATTGCTACTCCATAGTCCGTTTCTTAGCTTCAAGTCATCTGGGAGCCACATCACAGGTAGTCACATGTCACCCTCCTCAGCCAAACTCTGGCTTGTAATAAGACTGGTCCAGAGTCAGCTTGGGGAATCCAGCCAAACCACACATCCCTTTCCTGAGATCCAAACTCCCATACACAGGGATGGCCCCTACACAGATGCTTGTGCCAATGACCCTGTTCCAGTCCTTCACATTCTCCCACCCCTGGCCACACAGGTTGGAACAGGGTAGACAGAGACTCCCTGGGGCAATCCGATTTCCTTCCTCTAAGAAATTGAACTTAGGTCAAAGAAGGACCAGCCAGTCTCTGCTGGTCCTTTGAAATAAGGAAGTGAAATTTCCATGTGCTTTGCACAGGGTCTTTGCTCCACAATCCCCAAATCTTCATGGATCTGGAGGGGTGGGGATAGGGGAGGAGAACAAGAGCAAGAGGGAGAAGGAAAGTGGAGAGGCAGGGCATGAAGGGAACACGCAAGAGAGAATGTGAGGTCCCAGAGGGGCAGGATCAGGCATAGAGCCGGGATCCTGTTCCAGCCTCCATGACAGCCTCCATCTTCACACAGCCCAAATCAAATTTGGGGGTCTTTTGGCTCCTGTCTTATTAGGAGGACACACTGGAGGAGGGAAAGAAAAACAAACAAACAAACAAACAAACCTCACATATCTAAACATCCAAAGGCCCAAAGAGGAACCATGGCTCCGGACTGAAGGTCTTGAGGATTAAGGGAAAAGGAGGCTCTGCCTAACAATACCAGCAAAATTCCTAAAAATGCTTTTAACAAATCTTTTCCACATCAGGGGTGCTGCTCAGACCTCTCCACCACTTCCTCCTTCGCCCTCTACCAAATACTTCCAGAAGGAGCATCACGACCTCTCTCTTGTGGAAGCCACCACCATCTCTCCCCTCACCGCCAAACCCTCATGACTATCTACAGCCCCACACACAGCAAGTGGGTGTCGCTTAAGGACCTGCTCACGGGCAAGGCACAGGCAAGGTACATGACCCTCCAGGAAGACTTGGAACTTAACATTTGCGTCCCTGTCACAGCTAGGATCAAGTCCCCGCTTTTTACAGAACTGAGTTAAGTAAATCTCTGTTATAATCAACTAAAAGGGACTTGCTCCAAATATCCCTGAAAGCTGGCCACACCTCAGCCTTTGCCCCACCTGTGGGAAAGAGCATGAGACTTGGGCCCAAATAAACCTGGGTGTGACATGTCAGCTTAAACAATAAACAACGAATCTCATGTTTCTCCGTTCAGTGGGATGCTGCGGCAGGCTTGGGGAAAGCAGCTTTTCCAGAGTCAAGGAAGTTCCCTTCCATTCCTAGTTTCCAGAGAAATTTGTCGTAGGGACGACTACTGTTATAAACATGCACTGAAATTCATCAAATGCTGTTTTGCAAATCTTGAGCTAATCATATGATTTTTTTTTCTCCTTTGGCCCATTAATGTGGTGAATTGCTAGACTTTCTGCTGTTAAACCACCCGATATTTTTCACAAAAACCCAGCATAATTGCAGCAATTGTTTTTAATACGTACATTACCAGCTTCCATTTGCTAATGTTTTATTTACTATTTTTTTCATCTATTTTTGCAAGTGAAATGTGCCTACCGTTTTTTTTCTCCTGTCCTAGTCTGGTGTAAGAGGAACAATTAAAAAACTTCGTTAAATGAATCAGAACGCTTTTGTTTTTCTTTTCCTCTTTTCTAGGACAGCCTCTTCAAGATGGGGGTATTTTTTTTCCACAAATGCTCTGTGGAACGCCACTGGAACGCGCCGTCTGGGCTCCCAGCTTTAAAGGGAGGGGTTAGTCACGACTTTAATTTCTTTACTCATTACTGGTCTGTTCAAGTTTTCTTTTTGTTCTTTGCCAATTTTGGAATTTCTCATTTTCCCAAAGAGCTATCCAATTTATCTAATTCTTCAAATTTATTGGTGCTTCATAATATTGGTTTGTAATATGATTTCTTATTTTATTTTTTTTAAAGATTTTATTTATTTATTTGACAGAGATCTCAAGTAGGCAGAGAGGCAGGCAGAGAGAGAGGGGGTGACACAGACTCCCTGCTGAGCAGAGAGCCCAATGCAGGGCTCCATCCCAGGACTCTGAGATCATGACCTGAGCGGAAGGCAGAGGCTTTAACCCACTGAGCCACCCAGGCGCTCCTGATTTCTTATTTTAAGACAATCTTTTATGTCTGTCATTTTCCTTTTTCTATCAGTTTTATTTATGTCCTTTTTTTTTCCCCCCAGTCTTGTCAGGGGTTTATGATCTTATGGATCTTTTCAAAAAGACCTACTTTCAGCTCTGCTAAGCTTCTGTGATTTTTTAAATATCATTTGCTCTTCATGTGTTTCTGTCTTAAACATCCAGCATTTCCTTTTCTTTCTGCAGGCTCCCTCTGCCACTACCTTCTCAGGCCCCAGAGATGAGGGCTTAGCTCATATGCTTCCAGCTTTCTAATAAATGGATGTAAGGCTACACATTTTCCCATATATGCCGCTTTATCTTTGCCCCACTAATTTTGCCATATGGCTTATTAATTTAGTTCCAAATATTTTGCACCTGTCTTTATTATTTCTGCTTTAATCTACAGACTTCTTATTAATGCCATTCTTTAATTTCCATACATATCTGTTTTGGATTTTTTTATTTATTTCAAGTTTCATCATATTATGGGCAGAGAGCACCATCTGTGTGATGTCAGTCCTTTGGAATTTACTGAGGTTGCCTTTGCGCCCTGATTTATGATGAATGAGAATATTCTACCTATAATCAAAATAATGTTCCTTTTCTGTTTGTTAATTACAGTTCTGTGTGGCTAGACACATATACAAACATATGCTTAATAATGAACAAATTGTTTCATGCTTCTATACATTTAACAAATTTTGTCTGCCCACTCTACCAACTTTTGGAGAAACATGTTAAAATATTCAACTAAAATATTGATTTATCTGCTTTTCCCTGTTTCACCAGAGCTATTTTCGTATATGTGTACGTGTGTAAAAGTACTCACATACATCCGAAGGTATATTGTAGATGGGGATATACTTTTTCACGATTGTTATAGTTTTATGATCTTTCATTCCTTACTGCATAGTCCTCTTTTTATTTTCTCAAAAATTTTCTTTTGTTCCTATTTGCCTACTATATCTTATTCTACACCTTTTATTCCCATCTTCTTGTTGTGTCTCCTATAAAAAGTATATCCCTAAATCCTCGGTTTTTCAATCCAATCTAAGAGTATCTGTATTTTGAATTATGAGTTGAATCCATCTATACCATTGTAAATCGATGGTTATATTGAGAATTGTGTTTGCCATTTTATTTCATGTTTTCTATTCTCCTTACTCTTTCCTCCCTCCCTCCTCTTTCCTGCCAGATAGATAAAATTTTCTGCTGCTAGTTTGAAAGCTCTACATTCTGTTTTTATGCTTCTGGCACCAAGTCCCTCTAGTTGCTCGTGCCAAAAATGGCATTGTCCTTGAGTCCTCCCTTTCTCTCACCAATTCATCAGGCTGTCCCACTGGTTCTCCCTTCAAAATACATCAGGAACCTGACTCCTACCTCTCACTGGCTCTGCTGACACCGCCCTGCCCCAAGTCACCCCTGTCTCTCATCGGAAGCAATGTTATCGCTTCCCAGCTACTGGTCTCCGGTCTTCTATATTGGCTGCCTGGAGCCTACTCTCAACTCAAGGACAGACTGATCCTTTTAAGATGTAAGAGCACGGCACTCCCCTCCTCGAACCCTCCAAAATCTCTTCAGGTCACTCGGAGCAAAAGCCGCATCTTTACAGTGGTCAACAGGCCTCCCCATCTCAGACACCCTCTTCTATCAGTCTCCTCTTGGCCCACTCCATTCCACACATGATGGCTTCCCTGGTGTTCTTCATACACGCCAGGTGTGCTCCTACCTCAGGGTCTTTTCACTGGCTCTTCAGAGAACATTCTTCCCCATATACCCACCTAACTACTCCCTCACTTTCTTCAGGGCTTTGCTTCAGGACTTGAGGAGGACACCTGCTAGTTAAGTTATAAAAATGCCCACCCTAGCACTTATGATCCCCTTTATACCACCCTATTTTTGCATAGTACTCAGGGACTTGTATTGTTAGTTCATTTATTACATCTACAGGGTACTATCTGTCTTCTTGCAACCCCTGAGAAGAAGAACTCTTGTCTGCTACATGAAAATGTGTCGCTGAGATCTCTGCCATGAGAAGCATAATTGACCAAGTCTGAGTTCTGCCCTTTAGGACCTACCACCACGTTCATAAGGAGTCCACACTTTTCAGGGACTGCTTCTAGCCAGCAGCTGAGCACAGCAGACACTAAGGTGGGCCCAATCCAGCAAAATGCAAGACACTTCTGAGGGTCAAATTTGGTTCAAGGACTCCCTACCAGCCAGGCCCAACCAGTCCTGGAACTGTGCTTTGGTCGGATTCTCTTTCCACCCCAAGCCTCCTTCCTTCCCTCTGTTCTGCAGGTTATCTGGCCTGCACCACCACATGATGGCTTTCCCCGCCTTTCCCCATTTCTTCCCCAGGAAATCTGATCGCACCGTGACATTTTCTTATTGGACATGCACTCTGTTCCTCTTAGAGCCCTCCCCCAAGCCCCACCTCAGCACTTCCTCAACCAGGGTTTGGAACAGGGAAGGAGAAAGTCTGTCCTTTACAGACTGGTTCTTCTGACAAGTTGACTATCTACGGCTCAGCTAGGATGTTCCCAGCGTCCGACTAAGTAATCATAACCAATACTTCCATAGTGGTTTCGGATGTACAAAGTACCTTTACAGTTTATCACATAATCCTCACCCCATTATTTATTTTAAATTTGGTAAAAATAAACACAGAGAGGTTGAGCAGCCCAAGATCATACCACAGAGCCAGGCTTCCAATGAGGTGTTTTTGTCCTGGGCCCATGATCTTCCCACCATATCCATATTTCCAGAGTGAATGAGCCCCAGAGTGGGAGAAGAGTAAAAGTTAGTTACTTCTGGAGAAGTTTCATTATGGGTTATATAGGCTTGCTGTTAAGAGGCAGAACAGGCCTGGAGAACCATCTTGGGGGCAGGCCCCATGCTCATGGCTCTACGATGGGGTGCTCTTCGTTCTCCCTGGAGTTGAGTGACTGAGCTCCCATACAAGAAGCCATTTCCCTGGGCTCAAGGAGTGTAGAGAAGACTTAACTAAATAAGAGGGTAAATAGAAAAGAGACTCAGAGGGCATGCAGGCTTCTAATCAAACCTGGGAAGATAAGACTGGACGTTGGACAGAGAAGCCTCTAGAACAAATTTTTTCCAAAAAAGCCATCCCCTCAGCCCCAGTTGAACTGAGGGAAGCTCTCCTTTATACCTGCCATCTTGAGGACAATCTTGCATTCAGAACAGTGGGGCAGAAACTGTTCAGCTAACTGTGGTTACTTAAGAGCGGGGGGTGTAGGTCAAGGGACCTAGGAGGGAGGGACAACACTGATGAGCCCCTAGTAGGCAATGTCAGTGCTCCAATAAGGGCCCTACCTGGCCTTCAATCTCTGAACTGCTCTAGTGCAGAGCTGTAACCGTGATCGGTGGTGGGACAGAGCTCTGTGCTACTAGCCAAATGAGCTCTTCTCTCCTTTACAGCCTGGAATAGAAATGATCAGGCTCTCTTCTGCTCCAGCCTGGATCCCCAACCCCTGAGGCCTGCATGTGCTTCTTGCCAGCTCCATAGCCCTGGTTGAGCAAGGAGGCCACCAGAGCTTCTCAACCCACCTGCAACAGCACACTGGTGGGGCAAGAGTGGGTTACAAAATGTGACGTGGAGCCCTGAAGCCCTAGTGGCACCTGGGGGGGGGGGGGGCTGGATTCTGGTTGCAAATATCCTCCCGCATTTATTCTAGAATTCCCTACTGCTGTTATCATTGTCCTCGCATGCCATGAGACGACAGGGAGGGAGGGAGGAAAAGATAAAGGCAGGAGCTGTAGAACCCTAGTCGAATCTCCTCCTCCCTCACCAGCCACTGATGCCACCTGCCACTCACTCACTCATTCATTCATTCACCCAATTAAAATATAATAGTCATCTAACACATGCCAGGCACATTCCGATATTCTATAAACGCTTCTGCCACAGGAAGGCATCCTCTGCCACTAAGAAGCTAGCAAACTGTGGGCTTTGGACATCTATCTAGAGACTAGGAGGCTGAATAGAAGCTGGTCAAGGTCCCTGTTAATTCTGACATTCTCCATTATGGTGGGGAAATTTGTAGGCTATCAGCACACTCTTCCATTTCCTCTTTGTTCTCCTCACCACCCCCACTCAGGCAGCTTGGTCTTTCCTTGGCCACTGCCTCAGGAAGAGGACAAACACGTCTCTCTGGAGCCTCATCCTATCTCTAGAATGTCACAATCTCATGTCCCTAAGTGAGAGTACCCCAGGGTCTACCCAAAGGACTGAGGGATTAAGGATGCCCTCCCTTCTTTCTAAATAACAATCCCCTGGTACACAGGGAAGAGATGGTAGACATCTGAAAAGGAGCAGGGATGACCCGGCAGCAACCTCATGGGGTGCTACGAAGGGACCGCTGCGAGGGTGACGTCTCAGTGTAGACCTGCATGGGCAGTTACGTCAAACACCGGAGTGGCCACTCACGCCCCATACTTTGGCCCAGGATGCCTAACTTGAGACTTCCCATGTGGCTGGGGAGCAGGAAAGGCAGAGGATGGCTGAAAAACCCAGGTCCTTCCTGCCTCAGGCAGGATTGGCTCAGAATCTGGGGCTGTGGATGGGATGGGGTCCTAAAGGGGCCTGTCCAGAAAGAGCTGGGGAGTGGAACATGCCAGAAAATGCCCCCCAGGGGCAAGACTCCCCAGCCAGCCAGCTCCCTAGAGAGCTCCCTCTGAGACAAACACAGCCTGTTTGGATTTTCGCCCGGGGCTCCCCTCACCCCACAACATCCCTTTCTTTAGACCCCTCCATCCTTCCGGCAGGCTTCATTCATCCAGGCTGAAGCCGTGTCTGGGCAGCCTTGGTGCCAACCCACTGTCTCTGCCAGCAACGACTACACCTTGCCAGCAGCCTGCCAATCAACCAGCACAGGGCTCCCTCTGGGAACCATGAGCCTAGCAACCCCGCTGTGTCCCAGTGATGAGAGTTAGATAGAGCCTTGTCTCCCAGGCTGCTCCTGCCCTCGCCAGCCTGTGCTGCCTTTACCACCCCAGCCTGAATTTTGCTCAAAGGATGTTCTTGTCTGGGGAACCCAGCCAAAGCCCCCAGGGGCTGCCCCTGGTCCTCTCTTGACCTTATTGTGTAGGTCTAACTACCTAACAATGTAATTACATCCCCCCTTCCAAGCTGCCTGCCCAGCAGCTCCCGGGGAATTATGCACTACTTAAGGGGAAAGTGTTGCTAATAGAAAGCAGTAGGTGAGCAAGGGCTGTCGCAGCCCCTCTCTTCCTTTCCTTAATTTACAACAAAACTCTGTTTATTGAGCCAGTAACATATTTGAACACTGACTCATAAGAGGCCCTTCGCACAGACACTGTATATCTGGCAAATAATTCCCCTTCCACTGAGGTGTGTGCAGAATTCAGCCCAGGCAATTTACAAGGCTGTTCGGGGAGGGGCGGACCAGCCTGCATAGCAGCTAGGGGTGCCCTGCCCTGTGGAGGGTCCACCCTGCAGTGTGGATTTTAATCCCCACCCCGAAGGCAACTCCAGGGAGGGCCCAGTGCTCTCCCACTGATGCCGGAAGGCCGAGGTGCAGAGGGAGCCCCCGACTTTCTAGGGGGTGTCTCCCTGCTAGCGCTTCTGTGCCTGCTCTCTCACTCTCCACCAGCTGCATGAAGAAGGCCAGGCAGGTGCGACCATGTTCATTTTACAGGTGAATAAACAGAGGCCCGAAAGCAGATGGTCAGAGTGGTTCAAGGTCACAAATCTCTTTGTTCATCTTTTGTCCTGCACCCTAGGAGCACATCCATATCTTCTTTCTTGAGAAAGGGCAAGAAGAAAAATTAACAGCTGCTCCCCAACTCCCTCCCTCTGGTTGGAGGTGTAGCAGAGTGTCAGTGCCTGGTTGAGAGAGGGAACTCATGATAAACAGTGAAGATGGGAAGACAAAAGGCATCTAATTGGCCCTAGAGCAGGTTATGACAGTGATATTAAAAACCAGCTCCTCTCCCCAGCCTGTCACCCTCAAAACCCTGGAAAAGCAGCGGATAATTAAACCTCATTACCAAGGAAAAAGAGTGCCCTCTGCCCCAGCCCCACCCTCTGCACACACGCACTCACACACAAGCACACACGCATGTGTGCACACGCACATGCCCACACATGTACATGTGCACACCCCCACACACACACCTATTACTCACTAGAACATAAACAAAGAGCTCCTGAGGTTGTCCCACAGTTCAGGATATGACTGTAGGGGGCTATACTCAGACCCAGTCCAGCCCAAGGAGATCCCTTGCACACAGTTGTCCCCCAAAACCAGCCCCAGGCATCTCAAAATCATGACAGACCAGGGAGGCAACAGAATGAGGCAGAGAGTGTGGAACCCGAGGTGCAAGGGTCACTTGCTAACTTTGTTACCTGAGTTTTGAGCTCTCCAAGCTTCAGTCTCATCAACCGTGAAACAGAAAGTGTAGGAACCATACAAGGGGGTTTTTTTTGAGGATCCGGTGACATCTACACAGGGCCTTGGCGTAGAGTTGGTGCTTAGTCACTATTCAGCCATGTCCTCTTCCTTCTCCGCTAAAATGTAACAGCTCATTATCTCTAGAAAGTTTTCCCCCAGGTCAAGCTCCCTAGAAATGGATCCAAGCGTTCCAAGCCAGGATACCTGAGGAAGCGACTTCCCAGGGGTGTGCTCCCCGGAGAAATCTGTAAGGAGGAAGGAGGCAGGGTGAGGGCGGCTTTGGCCAGGCCCAGGAGGGTAACCTCAGCACAACTCTCAGGGTCCATTTCACACCCGAGATGTGCGGATGCTGAGGCCAGGAGTGAGCCTTATACTCCCGCCCTCCACAGTCATGGACAAAGAGCCCAGAGCAAGAGCACGAGGAGGCCCTTGCTTCCCGGCACTTTGGGAAGCAGCTCCCAGACCCCAGGGCTACCCTCATCAGGCGTTGGAAGCTCACCGGAGCCAGGAAGGGACTCACAGAATCACAGCATGGGTGTCTGCGGGATTGAGGGCGAAGGGAACCCCCACTGCTAATCAGTTCCAGACTGCCAAATGGCGCGAGGCCAGTTTCACCGAGCACGGCCGGGTGAGCAAGGGCGATCCCTAGTATCCAGAAGGCATCTTGTCAGCGTTGGTAAAACATCTGCAGACACTCTCTGATCCTCTCCTCGGGTGACTTTTCACGAAGGGAACAGGGCAGATAGCATTACCTTCTTTTATAAGGAAAGTGAGGTCCGGAGAGGTGGGATGAATCACCCCAGGTCACAAAGCTAATTAACAGCAATCTGAATCCAGGTCTCTGGACTCCCTGTGCCTCCACTTTCCAAAACTAGTGTTCAAGCACACACACATGCCCACGTGCACGCACACACACACATGCGTGCGCACCGTATGTTGATCTCTACAGAGATCCCAGCCACTCTTCAACAGGAAGGAGCAGGTCAATGATTCGGAAAGGAGAGGGGCTGAAACTAGAGGAACCAGAGACGCAAGAAAGGATCCTTCCCTCCAGGACATGTGATTCGCAGTTCCCTTGTGGGAGGTGGAAGGAACCCCAGGGAGAACGACCGGGGACTTCACGTCTCAACGTGCATTTTTTCCATTTATTTGCTCTCCTGGAAACATCAGGATTCTGCAGGCACACAAACTTGGTGGACAGGAAGGAGTGAGTAGCCTCTGCTGAATGCCGTAGACCACAGGCAGGCCCGGCAGCCCTCGTGGTCCCCCAGAGGCAGGGCCACCGTGCCCCCACTGACGACAGGCACCCTCCAGTGTGTGTTGAAAGAACGCAGGAGTACAAGCACAGGGAGCAGAGCTCTGTGGCGAGGGCCTCAGGAAGCAGCAGGCCGTGTCAGCCGGCATGAGAGGTAAAGACAGGGTCAACAAGAGAAAGGACACCCAAAAAGGTTGGGAGGGGGACACAAAGGAAAGCAGGAACATTCCCAAAACCCCTCGGCTGCCACAGACTCATCTCTGTGGGCAACGGTTCCTTGTACGCATGCCAGCCCGTCTGTTTTTGTCAAGCACTCTGGGCTCTTCCCTACAAGAACGTTCGTAAGCACTCCAGTCCCTGGAGCTTCTCCAGACTTCCCTCCCTGGCCCTCGGGGGACCAAGCTGGGGTCATCAGTCTGGATGTTCCCCTAATGCTTTGGCTCCGGAACCTGGGAGAATGGGCTGCTCTCCATCCAGGCAAGAGAGAGTGAGGGGGATGGCAGGAAATGAGCCTGAACTCCTGCACACTGGGACAAGATTTGTGGAACGAAGTGTTGAACGAAGTTTCCAGATGGGGTTGAAGCTTGAGCCGTTGTTGATGCTCCCTCAGTGAGGAAGGTTCAAAGCCACACTGAGAACAGACCAGTGAGAGGTTGGGGGCGGGGGGCAGCAGCCAGGCCCTCCCCCACCAAACCCCCTCATGCACGGTCTGTCAGCCTGGGGAGAGCTGGCCCATCATCCCCCAGAGCTTCCTCTTTGAGCCTGCGGGCGGGTGCTCTGCTCCGGCCATGGTAGGAAGTCCAGCCAAAGCTGCTCCATCCTCTAGGGCCAGGGGCTTCCCTTTACCCCAAATGCTCGCTGCAGAGAGGTGCCAGGCAGGAACGGCAGCCGCAGGGGCTCCGGAGAGGGACCCAGAGCAGCCTCCCATTCCACTGGAGAGGATACTGAGTCCTACAGAGAAGGGGCACACCCGCAGTCTCACAGCTACTCCTTCTGTGAGATGTTCTGCCGGTGGGGTGCAGGGGTCGCAGGAGGAATCCAGGAAGGGTAGGGCGCTGGTGAGAGGGGGTGGGGGGAGCCCCTCTTGCCAGCACCACACACCCAACGCCTACCCAGGCCAGGTTTGGCCAAAGTCATCTCTGGCTCGCGATTCCTTGCTGTTAGCACATTCTGTTGGAAAACGCAGGTTTTTCCAGGACACGCTCTCATTAGTCCTTGGGGACTTCAGAGAGAAACAGGAAGGAAACAGACTTTTTCCTCTTGACACCAAAAAAACAAAAACAATAACAAAAACCCTCACACAAAAACAACTAGGCTGCAAGAGCAGCCGAGAGAGGGTGGGGCAAAGGGCCAGGCTGCGGAAACCACCCCTACCCCTGGGGACGGCTGGCCTCCACAACGCGAAGCCCACGTTCCTTTCTCTGTCTTGCCTCTCTGGCTGTGGATCCACGGGAGCCCTCGCTGGACGCCGCTCAGCCAGAGCCCCTCCGGGTCTTCCTGATACATTCTCAGCAGCTGAGAGGCTTCCAGGGCCAACACTCGGCACGGGGGTCTCCATCAACATCTCCCTAACTTCCAGGGGGCATCCCAGAGAGGGCTTCCAAACCAACGCCTGAGGACAGAGACCATGGTCTTGTTGTTTCCTCCGCCTCATACCTCCTGCGTGGCCATGACTTACATTACTCTTTAGGCTCCCCCATAACGATTACCAATAACACCCTTACAAAGGAGGCCACTGGGTGGCTCAGTTAAGCATCCGACTCTTGTTTCAGCTCAGATCATGATCTCAGGGTCGTGAGATCGAGTCCCACGTCAGGCTTCACACTGGGCATGGAGCCTGCTTAAGGATTCTCTCTCTCCCTCTCCCTCTGCCCCCCACCTCCTGCTCACACACTCTCTCTCCCTAAAAAATTAGTTAATTAATTAGTTTATTAATTATAAAAACCCTCCTATAAAAAAGGAAGGGGAGGTTTACATGCCTAGTCAGCAGGGAAGTGAGGCAGCAGAGGTGACCGGCCTGTGGGACACACGGCCCTAGGGACACACAGTCTGTGGGACAGGGAGGAGAGGTCCAGAAGGAGAGAAAGGGGAGATGTCCTGGTGCCAAGAGATCCCCCCCCCCAAGCTACTGCACTGCCACAGTGACCCACTGCCTGCCTTTCAGGACTAGGGGCACCCTCTGAATTATTCCCTCCACCAACGTGGAAGCAGTGCTTCCTGGAGGGAGAGGAAGGACCACTTGAAGCATCTTCCTTCAGTTTCCACCAGTTTCCTTGAGCAAGGTTTGGGGGTAGGAGAGGGACATTGCTGGGTGGGTGCATAGGGATAGCCATTGGAGCTTTCAGAATTCCTGGGGGAACAGGCCAGGGTAGGGGTAGTTTGAATAACGATCTTCAAGAGTATAATATTTCGTATTTAAAAACAAAATTAATTTATGTCATTTTCATAATGCAAAACCATGGAGAATGAAATCCAACATGCTTTTGATTGCTGGAGAAAGGCACCTAATAGCGGTGCTTCTCTGTGGGATGGGAGGACCAGCCCCTTGGGGGAGCAGAGCAGGATCCCTAGGGGAAGGAGCAAGATTTCCATGCCCATCCCACTGCAACCAGGATCGGGGTTGTGACACTGGGTTAGTCTTGTCTGCCTGGCTCCCGCGGGCACAGATGGGCTTGAGCACTCCCCTAGGTTCCCCTGCCAAGGATAATCTGGTGCTCATGGGCAAATGCACACTCCCAGGGCCCATTGCAGACAGAGGGCTGGGCTCTGGATTAATTTTAACAAGTAACCCGAGTGATTCTTAGGATCAAGCTAGGTTAGAACATACAGACTTCCAGGACAAGTCAGATAAAACATGTATTCATCAAAAGTCCAGACTAAATAAAAAAAGAAATCCGGAGAAACTTTGCCCCGTACCTCCCCTGTTAGCCACCACCTTTGATCCAATCCCTGTTCTTCCCCCAATGTTTCTTCATGCAGACACAAGCACAAATGAGTATATATATTCTTATTTCTTCCCATTTTTCTACAGAAGATATGATGCTGTTTACATGTTCTCTACCTAGCGTTCTTCACTTAACAATATCCTGGAGCTGTCGGTACATGCCTACACAGAGATTTCCCTCTTTCTCACTGCTGCAGTTTTCCCCTGGGTCGACGTACCATAGTGTATTCCCCCCTTCCCCTGTTGTCAGATGTGGGTGTGTCCCCAGTGCCAGGGCAGCTGCAATGCCATCGTTGTACAAAATGACTTTGTTCATAGGTGACATCACACCTATGCAGCTGTGTCTGTGGGCTAGACCCCCACAAATGGGAAGGCTGGGTGGAAGGACAGATGCATTTGGGATGCGGGAAGACATTACCAGGGTCTCACTCAGGGAAGCACCCCACCTTACACCCCACCAGCGACAGCAGAGACTGCATGCTTCCCCACAATTAGGCCAGCACTGTGTTTTGTCAAGATTTGGGATTTTTGCCAGAGCTGAGAGGTGAAAACTGGTATCTCCTGGCATCATAGTCATTTGTATTCCTCCCATTATGAACAGGGTGTGCTTCTGTTGGAAGAGGAAAAGACCATTTGCATTTCTGTTTTGTGAACTCGGTGTTCATATGCCTTGTCCATTTTCCTACTGGGTTATGGAACTTCCTGATTTCTCATTCTTGTCATGTTAGAAGGATTAGCTCATTGTGAGATGCATTGCAAATACTTTTTCTCAGTTTGCCATTTGCCTTTTGACTCTACTTATGGTGTTTCAGGCATGCATAAACTTTTTTATTCTTACTTAATCAGATTTACCCATCTTTTCTTTTTTCATTTTATTTTTTCAGTGTTCCAAGATTCAGTGTTTATGCACCACACCCAGTGCTCCATGCAATACATGCCCTCCTTAATACCAACCACAAGGATTACCAATCCCCCCACCCACCTCCGTCCAAAACCCTCAGTTTGATTCTGAGTCCACAGTCTCTTATCTTTCATCGCCCCCTCTGATTTCCCCCAACTCACTTTTGCTTTCTTTCACCTAATGTCCTCTGTGTTATTCCTTAAGCTCCCACAAGTAAGTGAAACCATATGATAATTGACTCTCTCTGCTTGACTTATTTCATTCAGCATAATCTCCTCCAGTCCTGCCCATGTTGATACAAAAGCTGGGTATTCATCCTTTCTGGTGGAGGCATAATACTCCATAGTGTATATGGACCATATCTTTATCCATTCGTCTGTTGAAGGGCATCTTGACTCTTTCCACAGTTTGGTGACTGTGGCCATGGCTGTTATGAACATTGGGGTACAGATGGCTCTTCTTTCATTACATCTGTATCTTTGGGGTAGTGCAATTGCAGGGTCATAGGGTAGCTCTATTTTTAATTTCTTAAGGAATCTCCACAGTGTTTTCCAAGGTGGCTGCACCAACCTGCATTCCCAACACATGTTGTTTACTGTCTTCTTGATTTTGGCCATTCTAACTTGTGTAAGATGGTATCTAAATGTGGTTTTAATTTGAATCTCCCTGATGGCTAGTGATGATGAACATTTTTTCATGTGTCAGTTAGCCATTTGCATGTCTTCTTTGGAGAAGTGTCTGTTCATGTCTTCTGCCCATTTTCTGATGTGATTATCTGTTTTTTGAGTGTTGAGTTTGAGTTCTTTATAGATCTTGGATATCAGCCCTTTGTAGTGTCATTTGCAAATACCTCCTCCCATTCCGTGGGTTGCGTCTTTGTTTTGTTGACTGTTTCCTTTGCTGTGCAGAAGCTTTTGATCTTGATGAAATCCTAAGAGTTCATTTTCGCTTTTGTTTCCTTTCCCTTCGGAGACATGTCCTGAAAGAAGTTGCTGTGGCCAATGTTGAAGAGGTTACTGCTTATGTTCTCCTCTAGGATTTTGATAGATTCCTTACCCATCTTTTCCTTGGCTTCTAGATTTGAAATCATAGTTAGAAAGGCTGTCCTCATCCAAGGTGATCTCCGTGTTTCCTTAAAGCAATTTTATGTGTGTGTTTAACATTTAAATCTTTGTTCCACCTGGAGATTTTCCCAATGCATGGTATGAAGCACAGAACCAAACTCATCTTTTTCCAAGAATGGCTATTTTATGAAACCCATATCCTTTATTTAAAGTTGATCTTTGCCATATTGATTTGGTATCTGTATCACCTGTATCATTTATCATCTGATCTTTACCATATTGATTTGATATCAATATCATCTGTATCATTTACTAATTTCTTATATATGTGCTTGGCCCATCTTAGAAGCATTCTGTCCCTTTGTCCCTTTGGTCTATTTTTCTATGCTGCTGCCACACCGCTCCAATTACGGAGGTTGTATCGTGTTTGCAAGTTGTCTGGTAGGACTAGTCTCCACTCCCTGCTATTTTTTTTCTAGTTATTTTTTGGGGTTTAAATTTCCATATATACTTTAAAATACCTTGTCTAATTCTGGGGGGAAAACAAAACTCATTGGTATGTTATTGAAATTACATTAAATATATACATTAACCCAGGGAGTACTGGCCTTTTCATGGTAGCGGAAACTTCCCATTCAAGAACACAGGTGGAGGTGGGGGCGGCGGAGATTGAGACTCAGCCTGAGGGTCTGGAGGCCAGTAAGGAAGGGGAGGATAAGCGTGGTGAGCGTGAAGCCTGAACTGACCATGTTTCCCCCACCCTTCCTGCTAGGATAGTGTTTTGTGGCCAGTGTTCATCCCAGCTGTCCCTAGTTTACTCCTATTACTTGAGATTTTTCTGAGAGGACGTAGGAGACACTGAAGAAGTTGAGCAGGACACACTAAATCCATAATCTCCTAAACATCCAGTTTAGGGTTGAGACAGCTCAGTATCACTGCAGTGATTGAGGGGCAGCGGGAAGGAGAGATGGAGACAAGTTACAAGTAATAAACTTATACAAGTACTAAACGCGCTTCCCATGTGCTAAGACTGGGGAGGAGGTTTTACAAGGAGGGAGAGATTCCCAGATGCTCCAGAGCACGCAGCTGGGTTCAGCAGCTTGCAATTTCTCAATGTGTGAGGTGAGAGGCTACAACACTGACACCAAAGGGGACCATATGTAAATGGGTTTTAAGTTTTAAAGGTGAAAAAGAAAGGCATTGATGGATAGCAGAAATGGGCTTCAGCACAACATTGGGATCCACGGACTTAAGTTTCCCCTTATCTTTCCCCTTATCTTTCCGTGTAGGCCCTCCCTTCCATCCATATAAGACTTCCTCCAGACATACGAGCCTGCCATTAGTTCTGGGCCTGTCACAGCCAGCCACACCAAACAACCCAGGGTGCTCCGCGGCAGCGCCAGCTCTCATCTCTGTGCATCCACACAGGCTGTTCCTCCTGCCGGGTGCCCTATTCCCCAGGGTTGCCTGGCATCTCTTGCCCACTCTTCCAGACTCAGCTCAAGCACCCCCTGCTTCCATGAAGCCTGAGCCAACAGCTGCTGATGCTCAGCCTACCTTCGTGGGGCCCTCTGGGACTGTGTGCTCTGCACACCCTCTCCTGAGCACCTCCCCTTGGCTGTGCCCACATAGTGTGCTTTGAGGACGGCCTCCCTGCTTAGACTCTGAGCTTCTCCAGGGCAAGGTCTTCACCTGTATTTCAGAGCTGGATTTACCGAAAACATCCAGTCTGTGCATGCGCCAATGCACAAGCTAACAAGGCAATAAGCAGGAGGCCGCTGCTTCAAATCCTGGATCTGCCACCACCACTCACGACTAAGTGATGTCGGATGAGGTATTAAACGCGTCAGCCTCAGTTTCCATGCTCATGAGATGGAGAGAATGATGCCAACTCCTCATAGGAACATGAATAGGATTAAATAAGATAACACAGGTAAAATGCCTAAAAGGCACTCAATTAACGTTAGTTACAATCATTGCCATTAATGAGATCTTAGAGAATGAGGTGTGAAGCTGGGGCTCTATGTTTAACAAAAGAGTGTGGGGCTAGCTTGGGCTGACATTTCCTGTAGGAGAACTCTTCCCACCATACTCCGACACTTGCCATAAATGTCCCTGCTCCCGCTGAGGCCTGAGCTAGGTGTGTTGGGCCCTGCCAACACAGACCCACTCAGGGGATTCCGAGGCTTGAAGAGGGGGCCCGCTGCTGTGGGGACACAGAGCACCACAAAGGTTCAGAAGCCTGACTTAGAGCCCCAGTGGCACACGGAGCCCAGCAGGCCAGAAGCACAATTACAGCATCATGGGCTTTCTGGAGCATTCCTCAGAAATGCTTACTGACGGGGCGCCTGGGTGGCTCAGTGGGTTAAGCCGCTGCCTTCGGCTCAGGTCATGATCTGAGTCCCGGGATCGAGCCCCGCATCGGGCTCTCTGCTCAGCGGGGAGCCTGCTTCCTCCCCTCTCTCTGCCTGCCTCTCTGCCCGCTTGTAATCTCTTGTCTGTCAACTAAATAAATAAAATATTTAAAAAAAAAAAAAAAAAAAAGAAAGAAATGCTTACTGAACAGCCAACCCCAACTTCACATAAGGTCCCATCAGAAAACCGCTGACAAAGGCCTAGTTATATAACTGAGACTGCAAATTATTAGCACAAATGTTCCCCAACAGAAGTAGCAGAAACTCCCCCTAAGGTCCAAGTCGTTCTCCAGAAGGACTCCACAGAGAAAGTCGCCCACATTAAGCCCAAGTATTAGGAAAGGGTTTCCTCCCTGGGACAGACTTAATCAAAAACCTTCAATGTACGGCCTGACCACCCGAAGGAGCTAAGCCAAAGCCTGGGGATCTTCCTGTGGGACTGCCCCGTCTTTCTTCACTCCCCGGGAAGGTGTGTGTGGGGGGTGGGGGGGGTCTTAAGAATTCATAGCACCAGTCTCCCATGCATGCAAAGGGGGAGCCCACCTTGCAGGCTGGCCCATCAGGGACTTTTGAGGCTCGTCCTTCTTGGGCTCCCCCCTGGTCAGTCCAGAGTGGGCTCTAGATAAATAGTACTGAATGAAAACATTTTTCTACATATCAGGCTCCGGGCCCACAGGGATTTCCAGAGGACCAGGAGAAAAAACAGGTTATCAGGGCAAGGTAGAGGGTGCACGCAGATCACCTCCCCCTACTAGGTGCCCGTCTGCTCCTTGAAGGTGCACCGGCCCCTGGGCCTCCATTGTCTTGCAGGCCCCGGTTACTGAGACTGGCTGTGTCTGGGGAGAGAGGATTCTTCCACATAAGGGTTAACACCCAGCTCTCAGCAATGTGGAGTGAGTTACCGCATAGATTATAAATCGGTGAGGGCTTCATAAAGAGCCACTGAATAAATAGGCTATGCTTTAAAAGCCCTTAAATGTGGGTTTAATTTTATACTGCAGTTCGAATTTGGAAAGTTGCTAAATGCCAATCCGTGCGTGCGTCTGGGTGGCCACTCCGATCGGAGGCCTGTGTGCATACACCACAGAGTTTCAGAGGCAAACCTCAGAGCCTCTGCTCCCCGTGCCACGCCACCCCCCAGCCCCTGCCACATTAATGCTGTCTTCGGCTACACTGCCTGTCAGAGCTCTTGACTTTGAACACAGCCCCAGAAACAAACCAAGGCCTTCAAAGCCAAGCCTCCTGTCTTTCCCTGACGCCATTAGCCCATGTAAACTACGGGCAGAGGTGGCCCTACCAGAAGGCCAGGCCCTCTCAGCTCCTGCAGGCTGGACTGGGATTCAGGCTCTGATCATCTTCAGAGCAAACTTCAGAGACCGTGCCAGCTGCTAGACGCAGCCCCTGGAGGCACTCCCACCAGGCGCAGGGCAAAGAGCCCTGAATCAGTCTCCTAGCTGCACTTTCTACTCCAGCCGTGCCGCTGGCTGGGTGGTAGATCTCCACCCCAGCACTTGACCTCTCTGGGCCTTAAGCTGCTTGCAGAGAATCCAGATGAAAACATCCACCAGCCTGCTTCCCGTAGTCCCCGCGAGGATGAAACAAGATCACGGCTGTGAAATAGCACTTCGGAAACATAGAGCTCTAAGCCTGTGCCACAGGTAATTGACATAGCTTCAGGATGGTACCCCGAAGCCATGACCTGGGAGGGCCAGTGTCCTCGGCCAGGTTCAGTCCATCCAGGCCAGGGGCCCAACAGAGGAGAAGCTGTTCTTGCCTGATGTCTGGAGCCCAGGGTCTGGGCTGGGCTGTCCACCCAGAAGTGTGGCCTGGTATACCTACCTGGACCCTGATTCTCCCACATAAAATGAGAGGTAGACTCCTGACTTCATGGACCCCTCCCAGGTCCACGTGCCCCGAGTCCGAGAGCCAGACCAGTTATTTGTCTGCACGGTGTCTCCAATGGTGTTCAGTAGTTCATTTGGGGCTTTGTAGAACAAGTACGTCCGGCTTGCAGGAAAGGAGCGTCACCCAAAGTACGGCCTCAAGGAGCTTCCAGTGAAGTTAGAGGAGCAGGACACATCGGTGCTTCACATCCCCGCAAGGGGCTCCTTCATCACAAACCCTTGCTGAGTGCTCGCCACGGGCCAGACAGACACGCTTTTCCCACACGGTCTTAGTCTCCCACGGCCCTAGGAAGGAAATTGCTTCACCTCCACTTCTATAAATAAGACAACAGAAGGTCGGAGAGGCAGAGCCGTGCGCCCAAGAGCACACAGCAGTGAAGCGACAGAGCTGCAAAAATGCAAGTCCTTCTCCGCTCCAGAGTCTACGGGCTGGAGCCCAGGGCGCTCGCGGGCTAGAGCAGTGCACGAGGCGCTGTGGCCGAAAAGCAGGTTTTTCATGCATTCATTTATATACATTCCTGTCCCGACATTATTCCAAAAGCTTCAGAGTTGTGTTTACAATGAGAGGTGCGCAATAACTGTGGGAGATCGAAACATAAAATATCAAACCCCACTGAATACAAAAGATGAATCCGTCTGATGCCTGACGGAGATGTTTTATACAAGCACTTGTTTAATCATTTACCTTCAGTCGATGGGCATTTACTGAGTATCTCACAGATTTCAGATGCCAGGGGTTCTGTGCCCATGTACTGGGCTGAAAGACGTACTCTGGCCTCAAGGAACTTACAGCTGGGCATTGGGTGAGCACATGCGTGAGCCCGCACGCCTACCTGTGTGTGTGTGTGTGTGTGTGTGTGCGTGCACTCATGTGTGTACATGTATGTGTTGACTGCATTGTGCATGCGTGTGTGTGTGTGTGTACACGTGTGAGTGCTGAGAGAAAGGGAGGGAGGACATCAGCCTGACAGTGTTCTGTCTGAGGAAAGCCTGAACACCACAAGCACTAAACTGGGCCTCTTTCCCAGACTTGGGGAATCAGAGGTTTCCCTGAAGGATGTGTGAGAGAGGTCAGGTAGTACAAGCATTTCAAGCATTACAGCTCCTAAGCACAAAATTTAATTGAGTTTTCTGGCAACCAAGGCCAAAAGGGGAAATACGATCTGCTCCTTCGTGGTCTAACATAAAGGAGGACTTCATTTTTCCTGTACTAAAATCTAAGATAGTATATTTCAGGGACTTTGCCTGTAACGGGCAACGTCTTCCAGAATGGGCTTGCAGACAAAGCAAACCTCCTTCAAGCAGCTGTGACATACAGAGATCACCCAGGAGAGGCAAGAGTAGAATGCCAGAATATTCCTCAATGCACTTATCTACACAGGGACTCAAACTAATACAGGCGCCATACCTGGCTTTCCAATTCTCCAACCTGGTGCAGCAAGTGAGTGAAAAAAACTTGGGTGTGGACCATAAGGAAATAAGGACCCAAGAAGGCAACCTGTTCTGTTAAGAGCCTACTCGGTGCCAGGCCCTGCCCTACATTTACATTAGCTCACTCAAAATTGTCAACTCTTCAAAATAAGGGTGACTTAACCCCCTTTACAGGAGACAAATTGAGACTTACAGAGGTTTGGTGGCTTCCCAAGGTGACTTAGCGGGAGCTTGTCTTTGAAGGAGCTGGAAATGGACCTGGCCCACACTGAGACGGCCCATACGCTCCAGTGGGCCACCCACAGCTCTCACCCATTCGGCTCATTCTTGATTTGCCCGAGCACCTGCTCCAAACCACTCATTGACAGAAGAGGAAATTGAGGCAGACACAAGGAAGTCCCCTGGACCAGGACAAGAACCACAGCCTTGCCTTTCTGACTCCCAGATGGACACCGCCTTCCCCACACCTTTTCCTCCAGGCCCAGCAAAAACCCTTGCTCATCCTAGTGGAGCAGCCCGTCAAAAGCCCCCATCAGGGGCAGCTGGGTGGTGCAGTCGGCTAAGCATCTGATTCTTGGTTCCAGCTCAGGTCATGATCTTGCGGTCATGAGATCGAGAGCCCGGCATCAGATTCCATGCTCATCATAGAGTCTACTTGGGATTCTCTTTTCCTCTCCCTGGGCTCCTCCCCCTGCTCGTCCCCTCTCTCTTTCTCAAGTCCCCACCAATGACTACCCTCAGTGATGAGGACCTCATTGGAACCCCTCTGCCCTTTGCCTGTTGTCCATCTCAAGGACATTGCCCCTTCAATACCACCCTGAGGGCCATGCACAGAATTCCCTGAAGGGCAAATACTTCCTAGACTCCATTCAAAGGGATGCAGTGTCGAAATCCTACCCGTCTTTTATTGTGAGGCAATCTCCCCCATGTGCAGGGAAGCCAATTAAAGTGAAAGGGGAAACCCCTCTACAGCCTTCCTTCTGGACGCTTTTCTCCCTGTCCACTGTTCTTGTGATTTCTCTCTAAGGTCACGTGCAAATAGTCAATGACAGTTTTAAAAGCCAGATGAAGGCTTTAGCAAAATTCTTCACTAGTTGCCAATTATCGCAGGAAGAGGGCCATCACAGGGACCATTGAAAGAAATGCCCTGGACTGATGGGCTTTCAGTTGGGTTTGAGACAGGAAGTCAGATGGATAGGCAGCAGGACCCCTCTTGCTGCGTGCACTTCCCCCCTGCCCGCTGCCAGGCCCAACTGTGGTCCCCCTGGTCACCTGAGACCTGTGGTGGGTCTGGGTGGCTGCAGGGCTGGGTGGGTGATCCGAGTCTCCATGGTCCCACCCTATCTCAGCCCACAGCCCTTCGACTTGGAACTCAGGTACGGTTCAGAGAATTGTCAGAGTGAACGATTCCACCCACCCTCACTGTTCTGCAAGAAGAAATGTGTACGTATGTGCTTGTATATATACCCACTGGGGCACACACACCCATCCCCCACTCACAGCAGAACAGGAGCACGGGGAAGAGAGACAGGGCCCTCCGGCAGCATGCAGCCTGCCTGACTCACTGTGCGTGGAGAGGAGAGCCTGGTATCATGCACACGAGGCATTTTTGGAAGTTGATTGCCAGTAAATTTCAAAAACTTAAGACCCAGGGTTTGCCGTTCCTGGTCCCTGACTTCTCCTTTGTCTTGAAAAGTCAGCAGCTTTGTGACCCCGACAGGAGGCCAGGGAGCTTTGTCTCTGACCCCTGACTTTGGGCCCCGACCGGCGCCCCTCACACCCTATCACCAGTGGCTGGGGGGATAATTATGATAAAGAGGCTGCTCACCCCAACAGACTTTGTATGAGGTTCTGTTTGTTCACCAGGGCACTCAGAACCTTTCCGTTTTATCGCCTTCCAGAGATTATATCTATGTCCTCCCCACTTCAAGAGGCAGCTGTTGATCTCGGCTGTAATGGCCTGGTGATTTCTAATGAGCTCCTTGTCCCTCTGCCAACGGCCTTTCTCAATCACATACCTGAACAAGCAAGACTTAATTTTCCCCAGTATTATCAGTAGCTCCACAGAGCGAATAAGCCCCCTGCCCCCTTTCTCTGTTTCTCCATTCCAGACCCCTCTTTAACCCTTCCCAGCTCAGCCTCCTACCCCGGGTGGGTTTTTCCTTACCAACCTCCCAATTTTTTAACTAGGAGAGTGAGGCTGGGTAAACCAGGACACACAGTGATTTGGAGGGACGGAATGGAGAAATCCAGATGTGTGCCAGCTTGATTATAAAATAAGCTTCCTGCAGAGGAACTCCCCTGAATTTGTTTAAAACAGATGTTCGCATCTCCATCGGCGGCCAAAGGCTCTCTTTAGACACCCTCATCAAATCTGGCCAGCCGTAAATCTGCGCTCTTCACGCGCTCCATGGAAAGTTCCCTTTGTCCTACCCACCAGAAGAGTTTGCTAAGCAAATTAATTCTTTTAAATGAGATCGCAGGGTATATAGACAACCATCTGAGAGAAGAAGCCATTGCTTGGGATGGAAGGAGGGGGATCAGACTGACAGAGTCCTGAGCTCTAGGCTCAGCCCTGCTGTTAAGAATGCATGGTGTGGCCTTGGGAGAGAATACAGGTTCTGGACTTGTTGCTTTTCTTTTCTTTTCTTTTTAAGATTTATTTATTTGCAGAGAGAGAGAGCACAAGCCAGGGAAGCAGCAGGCAGAGGAAAAAGCAGACTTCCCACTGAGCAGAGAGCCCAAATCAGGACTCGATCCCAGGATCCTGGGATCATGACCTGAGCCAAAGGCAGACACTTAACCGACTGAGCCACCCAGGTGTCCCAGTTTCAACAATAAGGAAAAGCTGTCCCAGGACAGCACTCTCTGGGCTTCTGCTTTGATATGCAAATTCAGGATTCTCTCTGTTCTTCCCACACCCTGTTTGCTCTCAGTGTGCCACCTGCACATTCTCTTGGGACCCACTGAAACTCCTGATCTACTTTCTTCCAGTCAATCAGCAAACCTTCGCTGAGGTTCTCCCTCTGCTAGGCTCTATTCCAGGGGCCTGGAGAAGGCAACAGAAAAACAACAGCCGAAGATGCTGCCCTCTTGGAATTGACATTGTAGTGGAAGGAGACAGGTCATAAATACCCAATACACATACACATACATGCACACATGAACACACATGTGTATGTATAGTCTGTCGGAAGGTGACGCGTGCTTGGAGAAGCAGAGTGGTAGGGAACAGGAAGTCCTGAAGGAGGGGGCTGAGAGAGGTGTCCTAGACAAGAAAGGACTCATGAACTGCATGACATGTGAGCGGGGACGTGAAGGAGGGAGCAGGGAAGGGAGCAATAATGATTGGGAGAAGAACAGTCCAGCCAAATGGAACAGCCACGGCACAGACACTGAGGGGGAGCCAGCCGGGCATGTCCAAGGAACAGCAAGGAGGCAGCATGGCTGGAGTGAATGAGCAGGGGAGAGCGGTTGGGAAGCATGGGGGAAGGCGGCCAGCTAGATCCTATGGGTCTCACAGGCCATTACAAGGGCTCTGTCCTACTACAAATAAATACTACAAAAAGAACTTTGTGGGGACACATCCCCCAAGATGCCGTTCAGGTGGGCCTGGCTGCTAAGAGGAAGAGCAACCTGACATGAAGGACAGGGCTTAGAGGAGGAAAGCCCTAACTTCCCCAGGGCCTACAGAGGCTGAACAAACAGCCTGGTGAGCAGGTGACACCAGAGAAAACCAGCCCAGTGGAAGACGGTGGAAAGGGGAAGGAGGAAAGACAGAATTGCGGGAAGAGAAATGACCGTGACAATAACCCCGAGTTGCTGGTGCCCCACAGCCCCTCAGACTCCTCTGACCTGCTGAGCCCCACCCAGAGTCAACATTTGCCTGCCCTAGGATAAGCTCTGGAGTGCCTTCCAAACAAGGACGTGTGCAAGGCCACAGCCCTGGCCCAACCACAGAGAGTGGAGTGAAGAGAAAAGGGGAGGGTCTTTGGGACATCAGCCCCCAGTGGAAGTTGGAGGGATCCCAGGGAGCCCCATCTTCTGCTCTCAGTGCCACAGCCCAGTTTGGAAGGAGGTAGGACCAGTCCTCCCACAGTCCTGATGCTATCAGATTTCATGTCACAGCTGCAAATCCCTGAGTCCACATGGAGACGCCCAGACCAGGCACATGGGGTCTTTGCCCAGCAAGCTCGGGGGCAGGTGCCAGGATGCATGGAGAAAGCCCTCAGCTAACACCCAGAGGAATGAGGGCCATGCATGGGCTCAGCCCCATACCCCCCGTGACAGGGACCAAGCAGTCCAGGCTGCCGCACAAGCTCTCTTCCCACTGCCTGGTGGTCTTTCTAGATGGGTCCTCTCCACGGTTGTGCAAGCCCCAGACACTGAGATGCACAGGCCTGGGTGGGTTTGAGGGGATGCTGAGGGGTCATCCCATCGCTGGAACAACAGCCCCTCCGGACCATTTTCAGGAGCTAATAAAATCACCTCCTCATTTGGAAGAGAAGATTATTTCAGCAGCTCCCCGGTCGAAATGCTATAAACGAAACTTCCAGGACGCAGGGATTTTGGACTCCTTCGTGTCCTGTGGCCTCACACTCGCCTGGCTTTCTAACACAAGGAGAATTAAGAGCGATTTCAGGTTGTAGAGGTCCCTGGAAAAAAGGCCTTTCATCTTCCACAGAGGATAAAAGTGAAGGATGGACCAGGCCAGAAGTGTCATCCCACAAGGATTTGTTCAGCCTGCCAGGCTGGACTCTGGTTTTTAAATGAAGTAGAGTGAGAGCAGCAGCCTTTATTTTAAATTGTCAACCTCATGCATGAGGCTGGGCAGGGAGGAGAGAAGGGGAGTCCACTGTGCACCTAGGGAAAATCACGGGGGAGGTTTCCCCAGATGCCTCTCTTCTGGCTGCAAGAGCTTCCTCACCCCCCGAATCACACCGGCCATGGTGGCTGGGCAAACTCATCCTGCGGAGATATTTGACAACGATGAGTCACTTCGGGCCTCAGTGGCCCAAGGGTAAACAGCTCCATGACCTCTGATGGCCAAGCAGCATCCAGGTTAGATGGGGACACAAGAGTGGCCTCCCCAGGAAGGGGAGGCAGGACCTGGTAGGCGTAGCTCCCTGTGGCCCAGCAGGTGTCAACTTTCTGGGAAACGCAGCCTTGAAAGGGGAAGAAATGGAGCAGAGCGTGAGGGATGTCACCACGGCCATACCCAGAACAAGCCCCACGGCAGCCGTCTAAAGCTCCGCACGAGACACTGGGTGAAAAATGGGAGCAACCAAGCGGGTGGCGGTGTTTATTGAGAGAGAGATGAATTCCGTCTCCTTCAAAGTCATTCTGTGCCGGGCTGGTGAGTTCAGAAATAGCCTGCAGTCATAAAAACCACAGAATCCCACTTGTGGAAAGGAGCCTTGGTGAGCCGTGCCTCTGACCCTTTCCTTTGTCGATGAGGAAAGGGGGCACCCCAAGCCAGGTAAGTGACTTGCCGACAGTCACACCAGGGCTCTCAGGGCCCCGGCTGCCACACCCCCCTTTCTCTGTGTGCCTGTGTGACTCTTCTCCCCTCCCGGCCCTGGAACGGCAGTTTCCCTTCATTGCTCTTGGCCACAGGTCAGCTGCAGCACATTCGGGAGCCCTTGTGCAAACCAGCAAGTGTGGCCCCCTGCTCAGGCCCATGGTGGGCCCACGGGTGGCTGAGTTGAGTGCAGGTGAGTATCAGCCCCATCTGCCGGCCTGGCCCAAAGCCCCTTCACGCCGGACCAGCCACTGTGAGCACAGCCCCAAAGGTTCCTGGTTTCCCTCCTCTTTCCCATCTAGTGCAGGGCCCTTCCTTCCCACCAATTTCGCCTCCTTGTCCTGGTTGCCCTTTGTCATCCTCCAACCCCAGGATGATTCCAGCCTTGCCTCCCCTCAGCACTCCCGCCACCGAAGTTCTGTGCTCAGGCTGCCAGGGATGGAGAGCTTGGTCTCAGAGATGAATGAGAGAAAGGAGTGGCAAACTAAGACCCCTAGGCTAAGTGCAGCCTGCGTCTGCTTTTGTAAATACAGTTTTATTAGAAGGCAGTCAGGACCTGTGATTTACATATTGTCATATGAAAGGCCAAGTTGGTACTTGGCAGCCAAGACCCGCAGGACTTACAAAGCCTATGATCCTTACTGTCGTGCTCTTTACAGAAAAAAAAGTTGGCTCAACTCTTATCTAGAGCAACCTTCCTGCAGCTCAGAGAAGTTCAGGGACTTGGCTGGTGGACGGCCAAGCAAACTTCACATGCAGGCCCCCTGACACCCTTCCAGATGTACCCTACATTTCTTGAGGAGAGCCTGTGAGGTTGAACATGGCCAGACTCACACCTCATTGCTAGCTAGCCTTGTTTCTACAGGGAAATTGCAAAGGAGAGCCAGTTCTGCTCAGCAAACCTGGAGGTGATTCAGACTTCATCTCAAAAGAGGAGCCTGGGGCTCCCTCCCCACAGGCTGTTCCCAAGAACCCATGGTAGCTAAGTAGCTCTGCTCTTGCCCTGGGCCACTGCCAGGACCCCTGTGGATGCTGACACTGCCCTCAGGCCCCATGATCAGTGCTTCCCGGTCTCCCTCAGAGCTCCCGGCCTCCCGGCCTCCCGTTTCCCTTTGGAGCTGGTGACCCGAGATTCATTTGCCCTGGTGTCCTTGAGCTGAGATGTCAGCACCTTCATGCATGGAGAGGGGGTGGCCAATCAAAGGACTCCAGAGAGCGTGACATTTGGCTGTTCTGTAGCTACTGTCCCAGTGACTCATAGATCAAGTCAACTCTGCTTTACAAATAACAAAGAAGTGCCCCCCCCCCCCCCCCGTTCCCCCCCACCTCCAGCCCTCTCAATCCCACCTGGCAACCGTTCAAAGAGGGCAGTCCAGGGTCCTAATGACCACCATGTTCTTTGTTTGCCACCAGGAATCCAGCTGCTACGTGGAGGAGCCCTGGCGGGCTGGGCAGAGAATCTGCAGAGGTCCCGGGTGGTGTGCCCAGTAGTGAAGGGAGATGGCCCACCGTGGACCAAGCCCTTGGGCACGTAATCCCAACAAGTGCTGCTGAGGCAGGGACGGCCATCCCCATTCTACCGATGAGAAACCTGAGGCTTATGCTGGACGTGATCAGCCAGCCAGCCAGTGGCAGACCTGTCCTGCACACTCAGATCCACCTCACCCCCAGATGTACCCTCTTTCCTCTACACCACGGTGTCCCCGAGGCAAGAGCAGTCCAGCATCCAACAAGCAGCTTCCTAGATGGTGAAGCTCCTTCCTCAAGAGGCCCTCTTCCAGCCAAAGCCGTTTCCCCAAAGGTCCACACCCATCCCAGCACACAAAGAGGTGGACGGCTCCCTCCAAGGCAGACCTGGGACGAGCCGTGTCTGGAGCAGCCATGCCCGGGGAGCACGGTACTTGCAATTCTCCCCTTCTTGAGCCCACACGGTCCACACCTGGATCTCATGAGCTTTGTTCACAGAACTCCCTTACCGTGTGCCAGGTAGGCTGGAGAGAGAAGAATAGGCACGGCTATAAGCCCAGATTACCTAGAGCCCCCCAGGGAAGGGACTGCCTTCCTCAGGCCAGCCGTGGGCCAGCACCAAGCAGGGCACAAAGGAGGCAGCTCCGTTGGGCGGCAGCCTGGCCCCGCGCTCGAGCCCCGCCGACCCTCTGCCCGATCTGGGGCCGGCTCACCCCGTCTGTGCTTCATTCTGCTCGTTGGCAGAATGGGGAGACAGAGCCAGCCTCGCTGCATCCGCGTGGAAATGAAATGAAGGCATGATCATGCAATTTTAGAACCGTGTCTGGCACACAGTGGGGGCTACGTAAGCATGCGTAAATCTCATGTACATATCTTTTTAAATATCCACATTTTGTTTCAGTTTTGAGCAACGCTATTAAAATCCTCCTAAAATGTTAACTGCCCTTTCTCTGCTCTATAAGGTGCAGCCCAAAAAAGCACATTAGTTCAGAAATGGAACATGGCAAATCCATGTTCTGATTAACTGATGTCTCAGCCCTGAGTCTACAAACCACATCTTTGCGAAGGTTTCAAAGCCCTTTCCGTTCACTCACTTGTTTTAGGATAGGAGCGGAACAATGAAGTAGCATGGCCGGGTTTTTAGAAAACACATCTGAACTTAGAAATTCCAAATGGCCACGCGGGCAGATGGGGCTGGTCCCCCCTGCTCAGATCGCGGGGTGGCTCCCTGGGCAGGAAGAGCAGCTGGGTGTGGGCCTCTGTCTGTGTCTCTCTCCCTGTCCACAGCTGATGCAGCTGAAGGGCCTTCAGCCTCATCTAACAGAACTTTGCAGGTGAGATAACCCAGGCTGAACAAGAGGATAGCAACCAATCTTTTTAAACCCATTACTATGATATCAACTTTTTACCAGTTTTGGCTCCAAATGACTGGTTTTTCCTCAAAAAAATTAAATCTGTTTCTAAAAGATAAATATCTACTCCCCACTGAGACTTTAGGGCAACAGGCTATGAATACATTTACTGATATTAACACGGAGGGTGTGTCCAGTTTTATCCCCTGGTATCTTAGCCTACAAGAGAGGGAAGACCCAACTGCCACTCACTTCTCAAGTCAGAAAAGGCTGGCAGAGAAGTGGAGGGCAATACTGGGGTTTCGCGCTTACGTGCAAAAAGGCAGGTCTTTGTCTCCTGCAGGCATTAGGCAGTCTCTGGGACAAGGTTGGCAACTAGGGACGGGCACACGCACACACCATCCCCCATGAGGTCCTCGGGCATGAAGTTAAGCCATCACAGGTGGGCCATCAGACCCAGGGAGCCCAGGGACCAGAAGTTAAGCAGCATAGGGGTGGCTAACCAAGGGCCCCTGGGTGGGCAGGAGCCCAGACACAGGTGACAGCTGGTCACTCTGGCAGCCCTGAAGAAGCCTGGCATCAAGAAGGTCTGATGGAGACGGCAGGACCCAGCTGGGGCCTGAGGATGGAGTCAGGGCTTATGTCTTAGAAGGATTTAGGAGAGCAGGGTTGGGCTCAGTCCTGCGACACCTGTGTTGGCAAACAGGTTAGGAAGATAGAAAGTGGGATGCAGGGAACTGATAATGATCCAGCGTCTGGTCTCTGAACAAGGCAGAGGTGCAGCTAGGCAGCCTGTCACTGAGGTCAGCTAGGCAGCCTGTCACTGAGATCTGCTTGGAACCTGGGCACAGATCACTTGATGTGGCGTCCTCTGTGATCCTGAACTGGCCTTCTTGGATCCACTGCCATTACAAGTCTCCACTGGGCCTGCAGCCCAGTCTGAGTGCTCCCAGCTACGTTAGAGGAGGGCAGCCCAGTGTGAGCCAGGCAGGAGGCAGATGTCTGGGTTCTTAACTGAGCAAATTTGTCCCAGGCTGGGAGCTTCTCCAAGGAGGGGAAAAGTGTTCCTCTGTGGTCTCAGTCCTGACAAGGCCTCATTGCAGACTGATGCGTGCCCCAGACCCAGAATCCCCCAGGGTCAGTGACAAAGAAAGCACACTGTACAGACCATGCTGACTGGGGTAAAGGCACAGTGAGCCTACACTTCATGTAGCTGACTCTCCCCAGAATAACCCTAAAATGATCTCAGCTCTATCTCTGGAGCCCCCACCATGTTTCCCCTGATTCTGTTCCTGCTTCCCTTCACTGAACTGTCCCCCAAACCCAATCTCAATGTCTAGGTCCAAATGTCTAAATGTTAACTGAGATTCATTCCGACCATTAACCGACTTACCATTAAAGTAGTAGCATTTTTGCTCTTCCCAGTTTTATTTACATATTTTGAGAGGATCACGGAGAACAGGAATCATCCCAACCACAGGAATGAGTATTTAATAGTAAAATTCCAGCTATGTGATACCTGGAAAGGGAGAGGTTTTCAGGCAGAGTAAAGCTGTCCCACAACCGTTCCTCCTTCCTAATGGCACCTCCGTTTCATTTTGGGAGATTTCCTCTCCTTCGTTATGCAAGCCAAGAGCTTGTATCACACTAGGAATGCCAGACATGACATATTCTCCTCTCCCACCAAAGTGCGGCAGGAGGTGGGCACAAGGCCCCAGTGCAGCCAGTTGGGCGACACTTGGTGATCCTTCATCCCAGAGGCAGCAGCATGCTGACCCCCCAGATCATGCCTCCTGTCCCTCCAGATGTCCTTTGGTTCCTGCCCTAGACTCCCCTGGTCCCCCCCCCTTCCACTGATTCTGTGAGCCTTCTCCCCCCAAAGCTTTTTAAGTTAACCAGTCCTCGCTCTTCACAAAGAACATGGATTCCCAAGTAAACTTCACGGCCACCTCGACCCAGAGTAAGGCCAGCGGTGGCTGACCCAGAAGGCCGGATCCCTGACTTCACAATCACATACCCGTCATAAGCAAGAAGTCCCAGTGGAAAGATACCACCAACAGGACCACTTAATAGGACCACCCAGGCAGCCTTAAAACCCAAACAGACTCAGGGCATCAAGGTCAAGTTGTCCCCGGCCCTCCATCCTCCCCACTGCTTTCTTTCTCTTCAAGGCTAGGGCCAAAGCACATTGGCACTGACTGGTAAAGGGAGCAGGAGAGGACGGGTGAAGAAGGGCCCAGCAGGCTCAGCCTGGCCAGGATGCCAAGATCCACCAAGTGGAAAACTGTCTCCTAAAGGAGCTCCACCACCCACACCAAAGACACAGGACAGATGGAGACACGTGTGCACATGCACAGACATGCACACACCCTCCCCAAGGCCCGCCAAGGGCCCAGGTAAGTGGCCGAGGGGTGGCACTTGGCTAAGAACAAAACAGGGGGAGAAGGCACGCCCAGAGTGAGGCAGAAGGCAAACTGCTTCCTAGTATGTTTATTGGAGCCTTGGCTAAGTATGAATCCGGATCAGGAACCCCCTCCACAGCCCAGTCAGCCCGACGGGGGCAGAGACACGGGGAGTCGATCTTCTTTTTTTTCCCCCCATTATAGACAACATTATTAAAAAAAATAAACTTTACAATAATACATTTTTGTTCATCTGTTGGGTATTATTTCCATAGTTTTGCTTCTTAAAAAAAGGAAAAAAAGGGGAAACCACACAATATATGTATATGGATGTGTATATACATATATGTTGAGAAAGGAGGCGTGTTATGTACACAGAGTTGGCGTTCGTCTGGGAAATGAGGAGAGAACGTGGAAAAGAGAGAGAGGGAGCCGAGAGGAGGAGAGAGCTGCAGCCACCAGAGCATGGGGCGGACAGGCGTCCCACCGGGCTCTTCTCTGCCCCTCTCAGGGCCCCCGCTCCCTAGGGTGGGGGAGGAGGGAGAAACCCACCAAATGGACCCACAAGAAACCAAAAGAGCCAACAAAGGATCATTTCTCTTTGATTTCAAATTCCTGCCACCGAGGAGGAAGCAGCAGCTTTGAGCTAGTGCCCAAGCTTTGCTCCCTCTGCCCCAGGAGATGTCCCAGGAGGGCTGAGTTCCCAAGCTCCCCGGAGCTTGGCCCTGGCCGCCCCCCTCCAGGTCACTTCGGGGAGCCCAGTGCCACGCCCTCCCCAGGCCTTGCTGGGGGTTCCCAGGTCAGATGCAGATCCACTCACCCCGCAGACAAAGAAGCCCTTGGTACCCCATCCTCGAAGCCCGGTGGGGGTACCAAGGGACCCGGTGGGACCCCCAGTGGCCAGCTTCACTGCCCCACCCCCCAACACCCTCTGCCAGGCCCCCCGCAGGTCCCCGGAGTGGGTAGCTGGAGAAGGGCCGCCACCCTGCTCCCAGTTAGTATCAGCACAGCCACGAGTCCCTTGGGCTGCAGGGGTGTCGTCTTGGTCTCTTACATCAGCAGGATCCAGAGAGGAAAACACCAGGAGAAAGTGAAGGGCTTTTCTAGACCCCCACGCCCTTCCTCAGCGCTGGGTTTCCCCTGCCAAGGGACCTCTGGGCCAGCTCTCAGGCTGCCCACCTGCTTGTCTGTTTGGTTTAGAAAAACTTCTCCAGAGAAGAAACCTGGGAGGAGACAGGTTCAGAGACAAGGTGGGGGAAAACATTTTTTTGCAAGGTGTGTATGTGTGTCTGTGTGTGTTTCCATTTTGCCTGGTGGGTGTTCTCATCTGTGTAGTTTCCAGAAATCTCCCGACTTGATTCCCAGAGCCTACAAGGCCAGCTTCAGCATCAGGAAGGAGACAGCGGTCAAGGCAGCCGACGGTGTGGCTCTGCAGGGGCCTGAGTTAGGTTTGATCACCTTGTTACTCCCTGGGATGATATTGGTCGTGAGCTACAGTCAGGTACATGGGAGGGGTGGGGGGACAGAAGCAAAGACACAACAGAGGACAGAAAAGCAAATGAGTCAGCAGGTCTGGGGTCAGGCAAAGAAAAGAACTCAAGAAGTAGAGTCCTCTATCCCCTGCTCTCCCGGGTCCACCCAGAGGCCCTGCTTTGTGCTCCCCTGGAGACGGAGCCGGGCTTCCACGGAGCTGACCTGAACCCTGGGCTCTGGGAGCCAGGGCAGCAGTGCCAGCAGTCCCCAGGAAAATGGGATGATGCTGCCAAGTGAAGCAGAGGTCTATGAACCAGAGAGGAGGGGGTATAGTACTAAGATCTCAAGAAGTTCCCAAGGTCCACAAGCACCCTGGAGAGGAGAGGAGAGGAGAGGGAATGGAGGAGAGAGGAAAGAGGGGAGGAGAGGGGAGTAGGATGGCAGGGGAGAGGGGAGTGGAGAGTGCAAAGGGGAAGGGATAGGTGGGGAAGCTCTGTTCTTCCTGATCCTAAATTTCTTTGAATCCCTCTTCTCCATGAAGCTTCCCTGCCCATCTCTGTCTGAGCTTTCCCCTCCTCTAGAAGCTGAAGCTTCCTTACCTCTCTAGCTCTTCAATATCACTAAAACCAGCAAAGAGCAGATGCAGACAATTGTCCTAAAGAGCCAGGAGGGCTTGAGAGGGCCTCTGCTCAGAGCAGCTGCTTGTGTCTCACCCAAGGAGATGGCCAAGGGCCCGGCTGCAGCCCTGCCTGCACCCCCAGCAGTGAGTGCCCACCCCAGCCTAGACCAAGAGCTCAACTAGCCCGGCCAATGCAAGTGAGTCTGAGACTCACCTGGGAAACATCCCACCTGCTTCTGGCCCCCACGCCCATCCCCCACTCTGCCCCTCACTCACCTCTGTGAAGCACATGCTTAACTCTTTGGAGTTATTGGCCTTCAGCCCCTGTTCCTGTGGAAGAGAAGGCGCTAGTAAGGACAGACCACCAGAGCTGGCTCTCTGGCTAAGCTTTGCCCCAGCACTTGAACGAGACCAAATAACATATGGCTTTGCCTTCCACCATTGGCATCATTAAGCTCAGGGTGTGTGAGGAGATGCCAGCTGAATCCCAAGCAGCAAAAAGACCCTTATGCCTTTTTTCACACCATCAACACTTAGGTCCTGTCTCCCCTGGGCTCTTGGAGAAGAGATTCCTAACTCTGCTCCCCAACTTAAGGCATTATGTATTAATAAACCATTTGCATGTCTGTCAACTATACTCAGAGCTCTTTGATGAGGCAGGGACCACGGCTTCTTTTCCTTGCATTGGACAGTGCCTGGCTCATCACCCCAGCTCAGTGAATGCTCTCCTAGATGCATGAAAGGATGAATCAATGAATGAATGTCATAAAGCAGAACAGGGATCCAAGTGCCAGCTCCAAGAAGATCATGAACCCTTGTGGGAAACAGAACTGTAATTGATTAATGATGTCTGCCACTGGTGCAGGTGAGGAAGACATGGGCCACAGGGCCAGGTGTTGGCCATGCCACTCTAAACAGATGTGTGGCCTGGGGGAGCTCAGCATCCAAGGCAAGGAATGAGAAAGGAAGGCTGGCTTGCTGATGATTCCAGGATTCTCTGCTCCTGGCATAACCGCTTGGATGCAGGACCAGAGAGTGTGCAGGAGTAACCGTCCTTTGTTACCGTCATCATAATGATCCATGGGAACCAGCTGGGGGACATGGTGTTTCTACCCTGGCTTCGAACGGCTTGGTTCCCAAGGCCCTTGCCGAGAATCTCTGGCCACCAAAAGCACTGGGAAGCCCAAGAAATTATTCCTAAATTGCTGCTCTTGGCCAGAAGTATCAATAATCCCTTAAAACATCACAGGCAATCTACCACCCAGGGCATCTGGTCAGCTAAACAGGACCCCAGCTGTCACACAGAGGCCAGCCAAAATCAAAGTCTCTACCAACAGTGGAGACGTGAGCACAGTGACGATGAGCAGGAAAGGAAAGGAACCAGGGACCTGACCCAGGAAGATCTCATTCAAGACTACAGTGTCAGTGACTTCAGCTGTCAAGATCTAGCCCGGCCAAGCCCCCTACATTTGTGGGGCTCTTCGGAACCCAAGGACTGGATTCTACCACCCCCACCAAGTGGAGCTCCAGCCAGGGCGGTGGGAGGCCACTGAGGGACAGAGCCTGCCCATCCTGCCTAGGGGCTGTGCTGTCACCATAGTCTTCCATCCAACTGGCCTCCTCTTCAGCAATCTGCCCTCGGGCGCCAGCCTTGAGCAACTTGCAGCAGCACCTGTGGCATTTTGTGCCACATGGCCCAGCCGCCCCCCCCCCCCGCCCCCCACCATCCCATGTTCTTTCCTGCGGTCACTGGTTCAGTGGTCTGGCAGGCCTCTGTCCCCTCCAGCACAAGTCCTCTCCAGTGCGTCCCCTCCCCCAGTGTCCCTCACTATGCAACCTGCGTAGAATCAGTCAGTCAGAATCCACGTCCTCACCCCCCACGTCAACCAAACTAACTCTGTTTTGGTGTTAGGCGTTGGAGTTACATGCAAAACCGATCTTAAAAAATACTGCTTCAAAAAAAAAAATAAATAAGGTTTGAGAAAACAAGTGAACTACGTGACCTCTGAGGCTTCTGCAATGGGACGCCAGCTCTCAGGGTCCTTGGCACAGGTGCGGACCCCACTGGCTCTGGAGGGCAGCACCCCAGGTGACCCGGCAAACAAAGGAGCATGGGGACAGCACAGGCTCAGCCCAAGGAGAGGGGGTGAGATCTGAATGACAACCTGCAGCCAGCCATGGGCCTATGGCTGGGCTTCCCCTCAGAATGAGTGGACTCCACAGGCTCCTCTTAAAAGCAGAGAGGAGAGGGGGCTGGGCCTAAATATTTGAGGAAAATGGAGTGGGGGAGGAGCAGGAGGAAAGAAGTCAGGGAGAGAGGAAGAGAGTAGCAGCCGCGAAGGAGCCAAGGAGCACAGACAGCAGGGAAGGGGGCGGGGGAGGGCGGGGACAGGGAGGAGCAGGTGGAAGCACCAGACGGATAACGGATAACGGATAATGGAGGCAGTGAATGGACAGGAAGGGGGGGTGCAGCAGAGGAGAAGGAGGTAACAGAGGAGGAGAGGAAGCTGCCCAGGAAATGTTTCCATCCTCTCCTCATACCTGCATTAACAGGAGAAAGGGGCACAGCTCCCCGGGCCAGCCCCCAGGCAATCCAACCCCAGGGGGGCCCCTGGCAGGAGCCACAAGGACTTTGGTGTGAGAGGACTGGCTTCCATGAAGACCAGGGCTAGGACCTCTAGGCCTACTCCCCATTACTCACTGGGCATCCATCATCCACAGCATGGACTTAAGTCCTTCTGAATCAATGACCAGTCAGTCCAGCAGGCTCCGGGCCCGCCGGCCACACACTGAACTGAACGTGTACTGAACGTGAGGGTGACATCCGGGGCTTTCGCCTGCTGTCCTCAAGTACTTCCTTCAGGTGCTCGGAGATCTGGCTCACAGACTTTTGTCCTCACAGACCCATCCAGCCTTTCCCTGTTAAGCCAAAGGGCCCTAATCCTTGGTGTTCATCCCCACAGGACCACTCCCGGATCCGAGGAAGGAAGAGCCTGAGAGGCCAGAGCCCCAGACTCAAGTTGTGTTCATCCGGTGACCCAGGCAAGTCACTTCATCTCCTGTGACATCAATTTCGCCATCTATAAAATAGGGCGAGATCAAAGCACCTCACTGACCCACGGTGACAATTACACGAGACAGAGCACACAGCCCAGCAAGACACCACACCGGTATAAGGGCCCCTTAATGCCACAAGGCATAAGGCTGAGCCAAGCTTGGTTCTGCGTCCTAAGGCAGGGCCTCAGGAAGGCAGGCCCGGCCCAGGATGGGGCCAGGAGGTGAGAGCCAGGACCAGCTGGAGCCCGGGGCTACCCCTGCCCTACCTGACAGCCGGAGAAGCAAAACACAGGGGCTGGCCAGGAGCACCTGACTTCCAGCAGACACAGAGCAGACGCTGAAGGCTGCAGCAATCTTCCCAGGAGCCACCCCGAGACCCTTACCCAGCCCTGGCCACACAGAGCCATGTGGGGGTTTGCCCACCAGCTGACCTCTGAAAGCAGCCTGTGGGCAAGGTGCAGAGAGAAGGTTCCTCTACATAATGGCCAAATGACCGGTGGCTCAGATCCACTGCCTCTCTCACCCATCATTAACTTTCCCCCACGGCTCCCACAAGGGGTTCCAAAGATGAATGACTCACAGCACTGCTCACGCCCTAGTGAAAGAAATAAACATCCACACAAGTCACCTCAGGGCCAGCTCCGGAAAGGGGAGCGGAGAAGCTGCTCCCTCCCCGAATCTGCCAGCTATAGGCTGCCCTCAAAGGCTGGGCTCCACCCAGGCTGCCTGTGACACCCACTCATCCAGTTTTCCTGGACTCCTATGGAATAAGTTTAGGGGAACAGAGGTGAGTTGCTTCAACCCCTGCCCTGCCCCTGCTCCATCTCTGAGCCTTTTCACTCCTCAAGGCCAGCTCAAGGGCTATGGGGCTACTGTGTCCCAAAGGGCACAGGTCTGGGCTGCAAGGACAACAGGGGGCAGAGCCTTTGTGCCCTTGGCTATAGCGTGGGTTGCCTTCAGAGGATGAGAGCAGCAGGTGGCACTGGGGGACTAGAGCAGGGGTAGGGGCTCCGACACAGAGGGAGAATGGCATCAAAGGCAAAGCTGATCCTTCTAGAAATTTCTCCCAGAGGGGTTTTTCCCAGGCAGCTGAAAGAAATTACTGTCTTTCTCTTTCTCCCTGCCCACCTCTGTCCCCACTTCCAAAGCTGGGTCTGGCAGTCCCAGGGCCCTGCCAGCCTGGCCTAGGTGCCGGGGACCAAGTCCAGTGTTGCATCCATAGGAACACTGCGTCTTCTGCTTCTGTTCCTGGCCCCAGCCCCAGATCTCAGTGTCTTTGGCCACCTCCCCTTTGATAGGCCCACCTGGTAACTCACGCCTCTTCCCCTCCTCTCCTCACCCCCTCCCCCCATCTAGCCCTACCATCTTGCCTATGACTATCAATGCTGACAAAAATCAGACAGGTCCACAGGTGTCTCCCCCTTACCAACCAATGTCTACCTTGGTCCCAGGTGGAGGTCTCAGACCACAGAGCTCATCCTCCCACCACCACACTCCCCAGTCAAAGGCCCTCAGAGCCCCCTCCACACTCCCCACTGCAGCTTGATCATCAGATTGTCTTCCCACCCATCCTTCCCATCTAAGTACCTGGTATTCTCCCCCAAACCAGGGCCCGTGGTTCTTCCAGACCAGGGGGCAATCAAACATTTTCTGCAAAGGGCCCAGTTCATGAGTATTTTTTTTTTAAAGATTTTATTTATTTATTTGACAGAGAGAGATTACAAGTAGGCAGAGAGAGAGAGGAGGAAGCAGGCTCCCTGCTGAGCAGACAGCCCGATGCGGGACTTGATCCCAGGACCCTGAGATCATGACCCGAGCCAAAGGCAGCGGCTTAACCCACTGAGCCACCCAGGCGCCCTCATGAGTATTTTAGACAGCTCTGCCCGTAGCACATGGATAATGTGTAAATAATGGGGTGTGGCTGTGTGCCAATAAAGCTTAATTTATCCAACAGGTAACAGGCCAGATTCCCTACTGGCCCCATCCTGCGCTATGCGGACCACGTGCCCTTGCTCCCACATGCCCCTCCGCCTGAACGCCCTCATCCACTCCACCCCAACTCCACTCCAACACACTCAGCCCTCCCTGCTCTTCCAGGCCTAGCAGCGGGGTGAACTCAGCCTGTGAGTCCTCTGCATCCACTCCCAGTCCAGAGCAGTCCTCCCTCCTCCGGATCCCACGATCCCATTATCAGCCTCCCTGATGTGCCGATGGCCTCCTCCCCCAATTATCTGAGCAGGCCTTGTACCCATCCTACGTGTGGAACCAAGGCCCTGGCCCACTGAGCTGGGCAGCCTCGGAGCCTGGATCAGAGTAACACGCAGTGAGGATCCATGGTGAATAAGTGAATAAAGGTCCTGACGGACAAATAAATAAATGACCCTAAGGGAGTCAGAGCAAGGGAAGAAAAGCAGGAATGCATTCAAGTCTTTAAGCTCGGAAATGAGTTGTATTTGCACATCGGAGCTCTCAGACCACGGCCAGACCTCTCAGTCCTCCCACTCTGATGCCCGGGGAGCTGGGCACTGGCTGAGAGGTCCATCCTGACAGCCTGAGGAGACAAAAGCATCTGCAGGCTGCTGAGGCCCTTGTAAGTGTGTAGAGGGGGGCTTGGGTCACCCCCTCCAAATACATTTCTAACGCCCCCACATGTGATGGGAACTATCAAGGGTAAGAGCAAAAACTGGCTGGAAGAACCAAAAAGATCAGAGGAGACTTTGTTGTCAGGGCCCTGCAGCCCCAGAAAAGATGAGACTCCAGGGGATCTCGTGGGTCCCTGCAAACTGGCCCAGAGAAAACCACAGGGAACACCAAGGACACTAGAAACAAACCATGAGCAGAGAAAGCCAGAACTGGTGGCCAATCTCCCCGCCTCCTCCATCTGCACAGCACCACCCTGGTTCAGGCCCCATCATGTGACAGAAGAGCCTTCTGGACACTCTTCACAAGTCCTCCACAAAAAGACTGCTTTACCTCCCTACCCTCATGGCAGGCACACAGATAGCCGCCATAAGGAGGTTAGCTAGACAGAGTGGCCTGCAAGCAGGAAAGCACACAGAGCCTGTTCTAGAATGGAGAGCGGGAAGTTCCACTAAGCCCAATGAACTGGGGACGCTGGGTTCTTTCCCTCAGCCTCTTTGGAGCACCTGCTCAACACCACGCACTGAGCGCTGGGGTACGCAGGGCAACGGAGAAGGTGAGAGGCAGCCTCTGTCCCTCAGGGATGCGTACCCGGGAGAGGGAGCAGAACACATCATAAGGGGGGCTCAAGGGAGGCAAGGCAGGAGCAGAGTCAGGGGAACACCCCAAAAGGTGAATCGAAGTAGGCATTTCGCTGCAAGGGACTGGCAAGTGCACGGGCCGGCATCTTGCTCACCACAGTCCTCAGGCTGACACCAGGGGACAGGCCGGCTCAGCTTCAGATCAAGGAGGGAACTCGTACAGGGGTGTGTGGAAGCACACATAGAGGCAAGGCCAGAAGGGACAGGGAGGAACCATTTTGTGGATCCTGCCATGCTCATAGAACATCCATGAGTTCTAGGATGGCAGGGCTGCCTGGAATGGGGCCACAGCCAGGAGGGGAAGCATATGAGAATAGGACTCAAAATAGCATCCAGGACACGCAGACACAGGGCCAAGTTGGGGGCCTCCTAGTTCCTGGCTCTTCTGTGGCCACCCATGTTTTTGCTCAGTGGCACCCTGACATGGACAAGAGCTGTGGACGCCACTCCACACCATGGGAAAGCCCTCTGGGTAGCCAATCTGGAGGCGGAGCCCACACAATACAGCCAGGGGACACTGTCCAGGAGCTGCAGGTGGGGGGCTCTGGACATGTCACTGTCCTCCCCCAGTTGCCATCCTTTGGGGTTTGAGAAGGAGATCTCAAAAGGCCCTCTGGTCCTAACGTCCAATCACTTATGTGGGTCCCCAACTGGCTGCCATCTCTGTCAGTGAAGGGGGTCCCTAAGGCTTCCCCAAGGGCCTGCGCCTATTGATGGGAAGGAAGACGGAAACAGGTAAAGTGACCTTGCCTCTCCCTCTCCACAGGGTGTGTGCCACACACCCTGGCCTCTGCCTCTGCCGCCCTCACACAGGGACCCCCCTTCTGTAGCTATGGGTGGCTGTCATCCTCAAAGGCCCCACAAAGGCCACCATGGAGTCCTTCCAAGCCAGGAGAGCTGAGGGAAAGGGCATGAGCGGGGGACAGGAAAACCACCCACACCAGCCTCCGGCGGGAAGGAGGGCAGGGAGGGGGTTATTCACTCTGCCCTCCCAGCATCTGGCCCACAGCAGTAGGTGCTCACTGAAGACTGGTAAAAGCAGAAACAGGGCCCTCCTCCTTCAGGCTCCATGAGAAGGAACCAAGCGGGATGGTTAGTATCCCCCACCCCACCCCGAGGGTCTGCATCTCTTCCTTTCCTCCTGGAACCCCCATTCTCTGCTGTCTTGCCCACAGTGACTTAGTTACTGGACTGTGAGTGGGCGGTTACAGGGACCAGGGCTGGGGAGCCCCCCCACCAGTCAGCTTCCCCTGCCCAGCCCCCCCACCCCCAACATCCTTAACACCTTAACAGGCCTTGAGCTCCTCCATACCTACGGTGAGTCACAGCAAACATCCTGGGAAAGGTCAGCAGCCATCTGCTGAGTCAGCATCTCCCTGTGCAAGCTGGCCCCGTGGGGCTCAGGAAGGCTGACAGTGCCCCGACGGACATGGGTGTCATGGGCAAGGGTGGTGTCTGGTCATGTGACAGGGGGCCCAGCCCTGACCAGGGATCTGCTCGCCTCCATTCTAGCATGAAATTGAGCTAGGACTTCTGGGGCAGGCCCCCGAGCCCCCACCAGCAGCCACTCGAGCATGGCTAGTGTAATTAGGAGCTGCCCAAGGGTGACATGAACCCCTTAGCCCAGATCCAGAGGGGTGACCTCATGGACGGCCGCAGGGCACGGAAGGGCCCAGGCTGAGTCCCACACGTAGGTATTTGAAGGTCAGCTGTTACAGCACAGAGGAACCCACCAGGAGGGAAGCGGGTTGGGCTTCCCAATGAGGACAGGCACCCTCATCTGCTCCCACGGTTCAACAGGTCCCAGGGCACCGGAACGCCTCCCACAGGGCCACATCCTGATCAAGTCCTCATCCTGGCGCTGGGGGGTTTCCAGCTTTACTGAGGTTATGACTGACCAACAAAAACTGTATATATTTAAAGTGTACAACCCGATGACCGTATACACATACTGGGAAAGATACATATACACATATTGGGAAATATTTGCCACAAGCCAATCAACATAACCATCACTTCACATCTTTACCATTTGCCTTCTCTTTCCCTTTTTGTGGTGAGAACACCTGAGGTTTGCTCTCTTAGCACATTTCAAGTTCACAGTATGACACTGTCAGCTACGGTCCCACGTCTATACACCTGTCCTCCAGACCCGCCACGCCAGGCAGGACTGCTCCTTTGTAAGGAAGGGCAACTCGGGACCCAACTCCCCCACTATACCCCACCACCCTCAAGCTCACTGATGTCCTTCCTCTGCCCTGATATTCTGCACAAGGTCCTCTTGTACACCCTGCCCTAGTGGGATGTGTGTGTGTGTGTGTGTGTGTGTGTGTGTGTGAAAGAGAGAGAGAGAAAGAGAGAGAGAAAGCATATGTGTGTGTATCAGTATGTGGGAGAGAACGTGTATATGCAAGTTAAGTGTCTGAGAATGTGTGTGTGTGTGAGAGAGAGAGAGTGTGTGTGTGTGTGTGTGTGTGGGTGTGTTGTGTGAGTGTCCGTGAGTATGTATGTGTGTGTGTTGTGTAAGCATAAGTGATATATGTGTGAGTGTGTGTATTCTGACTGGAACCAACCTCCTAAGCAAAGAATCCACTGCAGCCACTGGCATGCAGGCCTGAGAGCAGACAGCAGCCAGGAGAACGGCTGAGTGGGGAGACCTATGACATGCCCCCACAGTGCCACCTGTGTCCCCTGTTGTGGCACTGACCACAGTCCATGCCAATGCTCACTGATTTGTTCGACCCCTGACGAGACTATAAGGGCCACAAAAGCCAGGACTGTGTCCTTTTCATTCATCAATGCCTCCCTTGCCTCTCCCATTAGTCCTGTTCACAACGTGTACATAACACATGCTAGGTGGATCGATGGACGGACATATGGACAAGCAAACGAACATCAAGGGTTCTGGAGTCTGACGTAAGTCTGAAATCTTATTCTACCACTAACCAGCTGTGTGACCTTGGGTGTGCTACCTAACCCTTCTGGGCCATTTCCCGTGTGTAAAACAAGAAGCCCAACACCTCGCTGTGCGAAAAGACAACGAAAGAGGTAGAGAATGCGCTAGCACAATACCTGGTCAGCAGCAGATGGCTTGGAACGGTAACCCTTACATCTCTCTGAGCCCCAGGGCATCTAGCACAATCCTCTGATAGGACAGGTGCTTCGCACTTGTAAAGTGAATGCCCGGGGAACTTATGCATAAAAAACTAGCCCCAACAGTTCCACCCTGCCTCTTGGGTCCCAATCCAGAGGAAGGAACTCATGCGCCCGGGCCCCGGTCCCCGGTTCACTAACGTCTCAACCCCGCCTCTGGTGTTGTGGTGCTTCTCTAGGCCCTCAGCCTGCCCCCGGCTACAGAGCTGTACCCCCTCACCTGGACAGATGTGCAGGTGGTGATGACGCTGGTCCCCAGGCTGGTGCTGTCACTGAGGTCATCTGGCAAAGAAGGCGCTTTCTCCACCCGAGGGGCCTGTGTGGCCTGGAATGGGGGGTTCTTGGGGGACAGGTTCACATCTGTGCCATTGCCAAAGGCCTGGATGGCATTCCCTGTTGGGGGAGAGAGCAGGTAGGCGCAAAGGAATGGGGGCTGCTGCTCATATCCCAATGCTGCCTTCTCTAGAGCAACCCAGAGCCAGGCACAGGCTGTGGCTTGTCCAAACTTACCTTGTCCAGAGCTCGTATTCAGACACTACTGACATGTCCCATGTAGAGAAGAAAACAGCAAGAGGAAAAGACAAGAAACCACAAGAGAAGGAAATGTAGAAGAGGAAGGGAACAGGGTAAATGGATGTGGGGAGCCTAGATGGAGGCAGCAGGCCGGGCCAGGGGCGGCGAGTGCCAGCTTGTCTGGGGCACCACTCCCCTACACCAATCCCCCCTCCCCCAGAAGTCCCTCCCCAGTACAGGTTCTCCTGGCTCCTTTACTACCTCAGATGGCTCTGAGTCCCACTGCTGGCATTCCAGGAACCCCAGACTCAGTCCTCCTCCTGGGGTGGCCTCCCCCACTCTCACACCATTATCACCAGTGTACTGAGGACTGGTGGGCCCTCTCGGACAAACCTGTCCCCAAGACTTGACCCTCAAACGAAGTGCCTACAGACACCTCCACCTCCAAATTCTACACACACCTCAAGGTCATCACGTCCACAGCCCAACTAGTCATCACTCCCTCCTGTTGCATCACGACTTTCTGGCCCCTTTGAGGGGTCAACTCTCCCACCCAGGTCCCCCACTATGCCTCCCTAACTGCCCCCTTGCACTAGGGAAGCCCACCTCCTAAATATCCATCCACTCCCTCTCCCCCTCCTCCCCACCACTGTTCCAGTTCAATCATGCCGTCCTCTGTGAGCAGCATCTCCGCCCTCTGAGCACACTTGCAATGGGCCCCCTGTCAGATCAACATCCCCACCACACAGGGACTTCTGCAATGTGAGTCTGGAACAATGCTACCTTCTGACACCCCTTCAGTGGCCTGCACCACCACCTCTGCCACCGGCAGGACCACCAAACCCTAACATCGTCAGGACTGCAAGGCCCTTCCTGAGAAGGACTCCCCCTCCCTACCCAGGCAACTCCAGGCATCCTCACGCTCTCTAGCAAGACTAAGGGGTCTGCAGGTCCTATAACCACTTCTGCCTAAGGTGGACCAGCATGCCCCTGCCTCATAAGCAGACAGATGCCCACTGTCCCTCAATGGGCCAGACTCTGAGAAGCTTCCAGGGTCTGGAGAGCTCCTGAAGAGCCCGGCGCAAACCTCCACCCTAGCGTCATTCACCCCGTCCTGTGATCGCAGTGACCCCCTGATGGTGTGCCTCCATGAGACTGCGAGCTTCTCAATGACAGGCACTGTGACTCATCTCTTTGAATCCCCAGTGCTATAAAGAAAGGAAGGATGGACAGATGGAAGGAAGGAAGGACAGAGGAAAGGAGGGAGGGGATTTTCACGTGCACAGAAGGCAAGGCTGTCAGGCTAAGCAAATCCAAGCAGGCAGGACTTGTGGCTAACCTCCCTCTCTAGCCTTTTGAATAGCAGTCTGATGACTTGAAAAGAAAAGTCACCAATTCTAAAGGGGAGTGGATCCTTAAAGGGACAAGTGACAGATGCTGAAAAGAAACCCGGTTGAAGCTGTCAAGAAAACAGACCAGAAACTTTTGACCTTGACTTGACACAGGTTCAAGGCCTCCACTCCTAAACTGAGGCTGGCCTACTGACCATTCAGGAGGACGAGTCTCCAAGAGCACAAAACCCAAGGTCTCTATAGGTTGCTGGGGAAGCCCCAGCACTGAGCACCCCAGTGAAGAAAGAAGGGGATGGCTAAGGCAGCCATACACGGGGCCCCTCTGGGACGTCAGGGCCACAGGGAAGGACTGGGAGGACTTACGGAGGCACGGGTTCTCAGTGAAGTCCCTGAGGAACTTCTCACACTCCTCCTCCATGTTCCCACTCCCACGACAACTGCACCAGGGGGACACCACGATGCCTGTGGGGCTGGAGTCCACGTAGTTGGGTGTCATATCAAACCCTGGGCAGGGAGAAAGGGAAGGCAAAGGAGAGAGGAACAGTGAGCCTTCTCTTTGGGACCCAGGCCCCAGACACAACAGAGAGCTGCCTTCTCCAGCAAGCAGAGCGAGCATTCTAGAACCAGGGAGACTAAGGCTCGCATCCTGGGTTTAGATCCGAGGGACCACATTTATTAGCCAGGTGAACCTTCTCAAGTTACTTTAAGCCTCAGTTTCCCCATATGTAGAATGGGGACACTAACCCCTCCCTAGTAAGCCCTGTTGTGAGAATAAAAGTAAGACAATCTGCGTATACCGCTCAGTGCAGTACCTGGAATGTCTGAGCCATGCAATATATGTTACTTCCTCATTTCAAATGCCTTATAAGACCCCGAGGACCTCCCTGCCCCACACTAAAGGGCTGGCCTGGTTTCCCACAGCAGAGAAGCGCAAGCTCAGGCTGTCCACCCTCTGGCCCTGAGCCGGGCCCCCTGTCCATGGGGGACAGGCAGCCAGGAGCCCCAACGAGCCCAGGTGCACGGAGACGGCTTACCAATCATGCCAGCGTAGGAGCCCAGACACGCCTGGTAATTGTCGGCAGGGCAGCTGGTAAGCGTCTGGTAGGAAGCACGACAATTGGCGTGGAAGTCTGCCAGCCGGGACCTGGTGTCAGGAGAAGACCCAACAGAGAGAATGGTTTAGTCTGGCTGCCTTCCCACCTTTTCTGCGGCAAAGCAGCTCCTCCCTGCAGGTCCCCAGGGCAGGAGGAAGCTAGGAAGATGGAGAGGACGAACATGGAGGGGAACACAAACCGCTGGGGGCTTCGGGCTGGGAGCTCCTTGAGGGCAGGACGTCCTGGAGAGCCAGGGACACAGCTGAGGCATGGCAGGCTCCTAATGGATCTTTCAGTCAGAGGAACACAGTCAGAACCCGGAGTGGGATTACCAAGAATGTCCGGGACCAAGGCAGGAAAGTGGGCTCGCTCTCTGCTTGGCCACACTCCCAGGTGACTTTGTTCTAGCCTTCTCATGGAGCAGGCTCCTCCTGCCTGCAAAACGCACACAGTCATCCCTGCCTTGCTCCCTCACAGGATCTGTCCGAGGGTCACAGGAGCCAGCCCCCAGGCAGGTGAAAAGAAGAGTTCCCCTAGGGTTGAGACACCCATGGGCTTTCTTGACTGGCCTCTTCTGAATTGGGTCAGAGCAAAGCCTCCCCTGCTGGCTCTCCTCCTGCTTCTCTGTCCCACGAGGGCAGAATCAGCCCTTCCTTCCCCCGGTGGCATAAACCACTGTCACCCTTCCCCTCTGTTGGCACCTGTAATACTACTTCATAACTACCTGGGCACCTCCCTCCTCGACCCTGATCCACCTGAAAGCAGATGCTCTCTGGCCCAAGTGTGTCTCTAGCACCTGATGTGCAAGGTCCCACAGAACCCAGAACACCCAAGTCTAACCTGCCCCAGCACCCTGGCTCCCATCAGCCTAGGCTAGGGGTGGCCATCCCACCTCCTGTCATCACTTCCTATAGGTGAGTGCCCTTTGCCATGGGTTCCTCCTGTATCGTACCATTTGTGCCTTGTAGCAGCTCTAAACAGGAAGGAATAAGGTCTTGTTCACTCGTATTTTCCCAATGGGTACACAGTAGGACCTCAACAAATACGTGCTCCATGAGAAGGCTATGGTAGCTACAGGAAGGGACAGAACACAGCCCTTGACGCCCTGCCCCCACTCTCTCCAGGCAATACCTCATGAAGCCATCCCAAAGGGTGCCCTAAATTTGGCCACCCTGGTCCTCCACTGGAGCTGTCGCACTTGAGAAAGGAGTGGGTAGACAGAGACAAGAGGTTGAGAGGAACTCCCTCAGAGCAGACAGCTAGATGTGTCTCATCACGGGACACATTCCAGTTTGTCCCGGGGGGGTGCAGTTTGGGGGAGAGAAAGCTCCCCAGAGGAATTCAACCCGGGGATGCTCAGACATCCCCAGATCCTGCAGCCCACAGAGGTGTAGGACACGGAAGACGAGCAACATACTCACTGGCCAGGGCCCCAGGTTCTCGCTTCAGCTATGCCCCTAACTCACGGGGACTCAGGCAAACCCTTCCTTCTCTGGCACTCAGGCTCCTTAGTTATCCAGTGAATAGAAAGTGCTCTTCATAAAACATGTTTTCACTGTCTGGGCAGGTGAGAAAGCTCCGGAGGCAGAGGGACGCTGCTGCTGTTTGCACAACGTTGTAATATCCTTAATGCCAGGAAGCTGCACACTCAAAAATGGATAAAACAGTCCGCTTTATGTAATGTGTAATTTCCCACCATAAAAAAATGACTGACAGAAGGATACTTCGCACTCATCCGTTTATCATTCAATCCTCACCCGCACTGAGACTGAACTCCAAGACGGGACGCACGACTGTGGTTACTGCCCCACGTTATGGAGTTGGAAGCTGAGGCTCAGAGAAGCTATTACCTGAGATCACAGCTCCTGCACAGAAGCCCTTGACGGGTCCTTGCACAGACAACCTTTTGCGTCCCGGAGAAAGGGAAATCTGCAGGTGTCCTCCCTCTTGCTCCCACCCAGGAACACACTCTCTATTCCTCAACACCCAGCCCCCAAGTAGGGAGAAGCAGCGTCTCTAACCAAGGCTTCAGGTTCTGCAGAGTAAGACTTGATCTGGAGCAGCAGGAGCAGCGTGTCCTACTGTGTGCCCTGCAGGTGTGCAAAGGTGCTCTGACCGTGTGAGCGGGATGGCCTCTGCCCACACCCCAGTCTCCCAGAGACCTGGGGATGGGGGCAGGGACTTTACTGGGTGGAGGGGATTTGGAGGTACATGTTGTGGGCTGAGGCGCGTCCTGACTCCCAGCACCCGTGATGGGACCTTACTTCGGAGTGAGCTCCCTGCAGGCGTGACTGAGGTGAGGGCACAGTGGTTAAGAGTGGGCCTCAAGCCAACGACAGCGGTCTTTATAAGAAGGCGGAAGGGACACAGACATAGTGAGAACGCATGTGAGGACGGAGGTAGAGACTGGAGGGACGCACCTGCAGGCCCCGGAAGGCAAGGACCACAGGCAACACCAGCAGTGAAGAGACCGGCCAGAGCAGAGTCTGTCCTTGAGCCTTTCGAGGGAGCAGGGCCCTGCCAGCTCCTCAATTTGAGACTACTGGCCCCCAGAACTGTGAGAGATTAAATTTCTCTTTTAACCCTCCCCGCCTGTGGGACTTTGTGACAGTGGCCCTGAGAAACTCCTAAAGCCCCTCTAGGGACATCACTGCTCACTTTGGCCAAGTGCCTCCCTCCAGAAGGAGCCAAGAGCACATAGTCAGGCCCAATGGTAAGGAGCTCTGCCAGGGGGGCAGGCAAAAAAATAAAGCCAGGATGAAGCCCCTGCATGGTGTGAGCAAGAAAGCCAGATAACAAGCAAAGCCCTAGTTTCCATCTCTTCCCTACCAAAGAGGAATGCAGGTCAACTCTTAGCCCAAATACAGGAGTGCATTGCTATGCCACTTGTTCATGCTAAGCCTGACTCCGTCTCAGTGCCTCCCCAAAGCCCCCCAGCAGCCCTTCCCCAGGAAGCCCTTTCTGGGAACATACATCCCCAGAGTGGCAGACTTCACCGATTTCTTCATCCTTCCTCTAAACACACACTGAGCCCCTGCCATTTGGCTGACAGACTACGGATGGGAAGGGTCTGTGGGTCAGTGCAACATCAGAAAGGAAAACCCAGCCCCTGCAGTCAGGACAGAATGGCCACCAGGCCAGGACCCAGGACTTGATGAGAGGTGTACTGTCCACCCCAGGAGACCTAAGGGGAGTCTCCCAGGCAGCTCCACTCCACATGGGCACACATGGCCTCCTTCCCTTCTGCAAGGTGAGTTTCCCACTCACGGGCACCGGGAGGCTCGAGGACGTTGCCTGACCCCACCATCCACAAAGCCTCTCAGAATGTCACGAGGCCCCAGAAGCTGGAGAAGGCACCAAACATGAGAAAAGAGAATGTGACTTGTCTACGAAGAGAAGAGATGAAAGAAAGAGAAGCCAGAGACTGGAAGGTAAAGGAGCCCCAAGTGGGTGGGGAAAAGACAGATCCAGCTGCCAGGAAAGGAGAGAGCATCTGCCCGTGGCCGTTCTCTCTCACTCATGGCTGTGTGACCTTGGGCAGCCCTGTCATGTCTCTGAGCACAGTGTCCTCAGTTATCTAACTGGGTGAGCTGTGCCTGCCTATCTCCCTCACAGGGCTACACTGGACAGCTGGGGCACTTAGAGGAGGCATCACATTATCTTCCTTCTCTATCCAGACATCTTGTCCCCAGCACTGTGCCTGTCAAGCACCCGCAAGTGAAAACAAGGAACAGCGTTTCCTGTGTCTGGGAGAAGAAGAAATATCTGTTCAGCCTGCTGAGGTGGGTCTGCCTCCCATAAAAGGCAACCCGGGAGAGATGGCCCCTCCCCCGTCCCTCACCATGAGGCTCCAGAGTCACCCTGCTGACCCCAGGTGCATGACGGCCTCCCTATCCACTGCTACATTCCACATCACTCTGAGGACACAGGAAGAGGAACACAGGCCCCCGAAGCCAGACAACATGCACAAAACTCCTTCACCAGACCCCTTGAAGGCCATGGCCAACTTCCTGTAAGCAGGCTTACGGGCTCCATGCAGAGCTCATGGAGGAGAGGAGAAAGGCCCAGACCCCACAGCCAGCAGAGGGGCAGGTAAAGGGAAGGGCCGTGGCTAGGCCTTCTGTTCCCCCATTTCTCCGTTCCCAGCGTCAAAGTGGCCTTGGCAAGAGAGAGGGCCAAATGGGGCCCATTAGGAGGATGGCGTGTCCAAGTCTCCAGAAGGCCTCTGATTGCTCCAACTCTGTCTGCCCCTCAAGGCAGGCTGAAGTCCATGGCAGCGGCTCCCTCTGTCAGCATCAGAGACCAAGGCGTGTCAATTTCCTTCAAGCCAGCAACACGCAGGTTCCGAGCCCCATGCGAACCAGCCCCGGGAGGTGTGTTCTCCAAGGCAAATGTTATCCTCTTCCTAACACACCGCCAGCCAGTTGGGGCTCCCTGCCCCATCCTCGGGCCTGCCGCTGCATTTCCCTGCAGACACCATGAGGTGAGCTCTCTGGACTCTGCTCTCTTGGCTAGCAACAGACTTTGTCCTTGGCCCACCCCCAACACCCAGCAAACTTCTACCTTTAAGAATCCCCATAAGAAGGATGACATAAAAGGAAGCGCGAGAGAAAGAGACAAAGAAAAGCCCAGAGAGCCAGCAAGAGAACCAATATGAACACCAGCCAAGTCCCTCCCAGCAAGACCAAGTGAAGACGGCCAAATGAGCTGGGGGGCAGCAGGTGGCTCTGTCCGAAAAACACAGACCCTCCGTGGGCCAGTCACAGCAGCAGCTATAGCATATTCAATCACCGGCAAGCGGCAGGAGAAGCATGGAGAGACACTTGACCCGCAGCCTGATGAAACAGTTGCCAGATTAAATACAGGATGTCCGTTTAATTTGAAGTTCAGGTAAACAATGAATGTTTTAGTGTAAGTCTTTCGCAGGCAGTATCTGGGACATACTAATGTTAAGCCGAACACAACTAATAGTAACACTAAGCAGTTTTTCTTCGTTCATCTGGAATGCAAGGCCTGAATTTTTATTTGTTAGCTCTGGCAACCCTATTTGACAGGCAGATGTGTTCCCACAAAGGGAAAAAGAGGCAAGGCCGGATACGCAAAGATTAACCCACGCAAGTGGTAATCACCCAGACCGGAGCAGTGGGGTCGACTCCCTGCAAGGGACTGGTTCTCAGAGTGTGGTCTACCAAACAACAGCATCAGCAACCACTGGGAACTTGGTAGAAATGCAGATTCTCCAGGCACAGCCCAGACATACAGCCACCCGTGCTTTCACCAGTCCTGCCGATGAATCTAGGGCAAGCTGACATTTGGGGGTGTGGCTGGCCATCGGCACAGGCTGCAGAGCGGGACTTCTGGGGCCCCTTCAGATCTCACTCCCTGTCTCAGCTGTAAATATCCCCACCTTCAGAGCGCCTACGTGGCTCTGTTGGTGAAGCGTCTGCCTTCCGCTCAGGTCATGATCCCAGAGTCCTGGGATGGAGCCCCACATAGGAATCCCTGCTCAATGGGGAGTCTGCCTCTAATCTCTGCCCCTCTCCCTATTCTCCTACTCACTCTCATTCTCTCAAATTTAAAAAAAAAAAAAAAAAATTCTTTAAAAAATCTTTAAAAAAAATAAGTAAGCAAGTAAATAAAAAAATAAATATCCCCACTTTATAACCTAGTCAAGGAAGAAAGTAACGCTTCAGACCACGACCTGAGAAGGCTCTTGGTGACAAGGCAAAGAATGCTTGTGTACACACACACAGACACACACACATACACACACACACATCAATCCCTACACAGACATACACTTACACTTGGATATACTCTTCTCTGTACTTTGCTCTTAGCCAAGAAAAAGTACAGACACCTGTAGTGCCCTTGATCCAAAGTATAAATACCTTCCCAAACATATATGGTTTCTCAAACCTATCTACCCTAACACAATAAAAGGTGAATCACTCCACAGAATTCCAAAGCATTCCAATGCTGGCCAGTACATGGCTTTTTGGTCTGAAGTGCTTATCAGCTGCCCAAAATTCCCATTTATCAGATTATACCTGTTATGCTGTTGCCATGGAAACCAGTGGGTTTCTCTTGGTCTTCTATAGAAGTGGAGAAGGAGAAAAGGAAGCTAATATTTATTGAGAACCTATTACGTGCCAGACACTGTTCCCTCAATTAATTTTCGAAACATTCCCGCAGAGTACACGTATTCCCCAGCAAGGCCACGGCAGCTCTGACACACAGGCCACACAGCTATATGCCCGCCAGCCCGCACACCAAGACCAGGCACCTGCTAACAAGGACACAGTCTTCCCTCCGGCTCTGCTGTCACAAGCCACCACTGCGGATGATGATTCCAGAGGCAGCCACCAGCCCTGCCTCATGCTAACGAATAGGACACTTGAATATTTCATGGAGGGGAAAAGGGGCTCCCAAGAAGTGCAAATTACTCATGATAGGCCTCATAGACAATTTATGGGAATGCAGAGAAAATGACTTTAATAGACCCAAGTGCTCTGGAATGGCTTTCTGAGGTCCCCTCCAGCAGTGCAGGGCTTGCCTAAGTGGGTTCAATGTTATGCGACACTGAGAAAGGGGAAAATGGATTTCACTCACGTGGCTGCTTTCTGACACCTCCGGGGCTCACCATGGACAACCTGATCCTCCGTCCTTCCCAGGACACTGCCACCACTGATTTCATGAACTCAAGTCCCAACGTGGCTTCCTTCCCTTCTGTTTATTCTTCGAGTGTGCAGTGAATATTTATCTATCTGCCCAGAATAGCAGATAGGGGGTGGACTGAGGGAAGGGACTTCTTCCTCCAGCCGGGTAGTTCTAGTAAAAGCTGTCAACCATGGCACTCTATCATCCTGGGCCAAAGGTGGACACGTGACCCAGGCTGTCCCCAGCCACCCTGACTAGTGGTTTAGGGATAAGGAGGTAACACAAGCGAGGCTCAACAGGGTTCTTCCCTGAGGTTTTCCTAATGGAGCCAGCAAGGAAGAACATTCTTTTCTCTCCTGTTATGAGACACCATTGATGTGAGCCCAGAAAAATTGGGCCCACAGTTCTAGCCTCACAGTCACAATAAGAATAAACATTCAGCTAACCGCAGAGAGAAGCAGAAACAAGACAAGGAGAGATGGAGACAGGCCCCTGTGTAGCTGAGTGCTGGCATATACTCCCACCCTTTCTATACTTCACTGGAAGCCAATAAATTCCTTTGTAATTTTCTTAAGCTAGTTGGGGCTCTCTTACAACAGAAATATTCTTGACTAATGTTTAGCTTTAAACTAATGTTTAGCTTTACTCTCTGGTTTCATATGCTCTTCTCTGTCCAAGTTAAAAGCAACCAAAAAGGCATACACTGAAAAGGACAGAGATCAAAAACCAAACCCACAAAGGGTCTGGCTAACCCATATGAAAGGCCCAGGCTTTCAGGAGCACCTTAGCGAGAGCTTTGGAAAACAGATGCTAATAAAATTCACGAAGGAAAATGGACCTGGCCTTGGATCCTTTCCCCAGCTTCACTAGAGGGGAATGGCTCAGACGGATCCACCACAGAAAGCTGCATTGCTATTAAAAATGACAAGGATGTAGATTGTGCCAACATATGAAAATTCAAACATGAAATCACGTGAAGGGATTAAAAATCAGGAGACAATACCGTCTGCTCACCCTGGTTGCAAAAACAGGGGGAAAATGGTAAATATACAAACTAATGAGATCCAGAAGCAAATTCCAAAGATGCTAATAGAAGACACTGTTCCTTATGTTCTCTTTTAATAAAGTTGCTTAAGATTGTAATTATTTCTTCAAGTTTAATTGAGTGAGGCCTCAGGAATCCTGAGTTATTATAAACAATGATGTTTCTAAGCCTTCATTTAGAGAAAGTATTACTGGTTCCAGGAGCATTAGCAAATTTAACTGACCCTCTGTCCCAAGACAAAGAGGCTGACAGAGAAAACCTACCACCTCAGAGAACCAGCTCCTCACTCCGGGGCATCTCCAACACTAGGAGCTTACAGGTCTGAGACAGAAGCTGGTGCCAGGCTGGGAAATGCAGAGCAGGCCCTTCTACACGAACATGACCCCAGTGCAGGTTGCCACAAGTAGAAATGTTGGCTCTCCCACCACAGGAGGTCCTGAATTCTGCAAGAGCCCTCGCCCCTCTCCACCCCAGCCAGAAGCACACTCGGCCCTAAGGTCCAATTTCTGACATCTCGCCTACCAACTGGGTTTGAGGCTTGGCTTTAGCCACTCACTAGCTGTGTAACCTTGAGTAGATCATTAAACCTCCATCTCTTCACTGGAAAATTGAGGTAATGATAGTATTTACCTCATATGGCCATGGCAAAGATTGAACGAGATGTCCAGCGAGCAAATTTACGTAAGGACTTGGATGGTGCCTGGCACGTAGCTTGCTGCCGCCGCTGTTGAAATCAGAAGACCCACGATTCACTCCCAAGCGTGCAACATGGTGCGGCAGGCAGGAGCACTCTGCCTTCAGGCCCAGGCACGTAACATCTCTGATCTATTAACAAGCACCCCCCGTATTTGTACAGTGTCACACAAAGTACTTCTACTAACATCCCCACATTTTACCCTGACAACAATTCTCTGAAGCTGGCATTATTACCTCCGCTTCACAGATAAGGAAACAAAGACCTAGGGAGGTTAATTAACTCAGTTACTATCGCAGCAGCAAGGCCGGAAGACTGAGCTTCAAATCTCAGCTCCGAAGCCAATAGGTTTTCCCTTCCATCATGCAGCCCACCCCAACACCCTCCATCTTTTTCCCAACCTACCACCCCCTCCCCTTCTCCCAGCCTTCTGAAGCCACAGAACTCAGGTGTCACCCAAGGAAATCAGAGGCATGCCACCTTGCTCCTTGGCCCCCGCTTGCCATCCAGCCTGGAGATCCCACAGCACCCTCTTCTCCCCTCCAGGTGAACCCTGAGAGTATCCATAAGAAATGGCCTGGTGAGTGCTGTGGTAGGAGCCTCTGTACCTCCAACTGACCAGAAGCAATCAGCTAGACCCACGCCACCATCAAGAGACAGCAGTGACAACCACAATGGCCAACCCAAGCCTGCTTTGGGAGAGGATTGGGAGGGTCTGGATGGGTCTCCCACTTAGGGTCCAGAGATGGAAGCCAAGACCATATCCGTCTTCCCAAGACCACCACTGGATATACTCCTTCATGTCCTCTGAAAACACAAGCAGATGGCCAGATATCCTTTTCTCCATTTTTCCCCCAATCCCTTCACCTAGGTTCCAAACCTATTATTACCCAGTAAGAAGAGAAAAGAATTAAACATATGCATCATTTGATTTTAATTGAAGGACTGTTCTATTTCATTGAACTGCTAAGTAAGCTGAACAAGAGATTGTGTTTACATAAGCAAAGCCCGAGTCACTATAGACTTGCTGTCACATTAAGTCAATACTTATGAAGGCTCTCTATTTAATTATTCAGTGAGGATTGACTTATTATTGTGTTAAGAGTGTGGTTAGCCTTGAGCTAGGTAGCCAGCCAGCGGAGAGATTTCTTTCAACTTTCTCTGAATGCTGATATGGTTCTTGTTGGTGGTATGAGGTTAGGTTTCCTCCCTCTCTCTCTCTTTCTCCCCACCACAGTCCTCCTCCCTCTTGCTCCAGAGCTCCAGATCCACCACCCTCCAGTTGGCGGTAGCGGGCGATCCTGCAGGGCCAAGCACTGGGCAAGGTCCCAGTTCTCAGTGGCCGGCCATTCACATGGTCTTCCTAGGGTTAGGAAGACCTAACATTCCTAACCTTCTAGGAATTAGTCCTGAGACGCTGACCCCCGAAGTCCCACTAGCTTACTTCCTCTGCTCTTGGTTCTAGCAGTTCCGACATTTTCTTCCCCTTCCTGATGATGAGGACCTCCTACTCAAAGACCTAGATCCCTCCCCGGCTTTGTTATTCTCAGCACTTCCCCTCCCTTCAACCTCCACAGAATGTGTTCCTCGGCCTTTGCAATCCATCCAAACCTTATTATTCCATGGCATATTGTTACAGAGATTCAGATAGATTCTTACATCAAATAACATTTCCTGAAACATAGCATACAAGAAAAATCTAGAGGTAGATGCTTAGCCTAAACTTCAGAGCAACAGAAGAGACAGAACAGCATTTAAGAGCAAAATCACCTTCAAACCCCAACTCTGCAAATTACAAGGGGTACGATCTTGCCTAAGTACTCACCCCTCTGTGAGCACCCTAATGCATTGAAAAGGTCTGGTAGTTTCTGAGAAGGTAATCGAGATTCCCATATTACACCTAGGATTGTGCCAGGCATGCTAGCATGCTAGGCTTTTATGAAGGGTTCATTGTGACCTTGTGGCCCCACTGATGCCCCAGGCTTCTTCAGCCCATCATGTACCACCTTGATCGCCACCCATAATCTGGACTCCACTAACATCTATCAACTCACCCCTCCTTACACTCCTCCTCTCTTTCACCCCAGACCTTGCAGCAATACCGAAGAGCACACATTCCCCAACCACGTTGCTTCACAGAACCTTATCCTATGGAGCTGCTTCCACCAGGAACACCATCCCCCAACCATGTCCTCCCTAAACTTCTCCCAGTTCACCCTTCTAAACCCAGTTCAGGTGTCAGCCCTTCCAGAACGCTTTCTGTGAATGTTCTGCTCCAACTCTGAACGTGTTTCACAAACTCCAATTCCTGAGCTTGCGCCACCAAGCATACCATAATTTATACTTTTCATATCTGTTTCTCCCATTAAAGTAGGAGTTCTTTCAGAATAGAAAGAGTCTTATTCATGTTTGAATCTTCAATGTCCAGAGTAATACCTGACATCAAATAGGGACTCAACAGCCACTAGATGGAAGGAGGAAGGGAAGGAGGGAGGAAAAGATGGATGGATGGATGGATGGATGGATGGATGGTTAGGTGGGTGGGTGGAGGACTGGGTGGGTGGGTGGATAGATAAGAGAGTAGTTAGGTAGATGGATAGATGGATGGTTAGGTAGACAGATGGATGGTTAGATGGGTGAGTGGATGAATGGGTGGGTGAGTAAGATGAATGAATGTGAACTATTCTGGAAGCCTGGAAGACTTCCTCAAAGCAGGAGAAGAGCCAAGAACTCTCTTAATACCTCCTCTTGAAAAATAAAATTACTCCAGATTTCTAGCTGACAGCACGGCAAAATGCATCAACACTGCATTAACTTAGGAAACAAGAAAGATAGCCCTTTAGTGGGTCTGTCTTCCTCCTCCTCCAATCCTGGAGGCTGTTAGGAATTTGGAGAAGTATCTTCACTATCTCTGGTAATAGCCATCTGCTAAAAGAGGCCCCAGTGGCCTGCAAGAATTAACACACATCCTTAAGCACCACTTTAACATGAAGAAGTGCCTTGGGGCCCTAGAGAGAACAACACAATGGGTCCCTGTGGAGCAAGACTGGGCAAATTGTCCATTCTCAAACAAGCAGAAAGGCAAAAGGAATCCATGACGGGGTCGAGTTTTGGGGTCAAAATGCCGCTGCTCACTGTGCCATAAACTCTAGAACTATCACTGCCTCTCTGAGTTCCTAAGCGGCTCCGTGATACCTACACGGAAGAGTGGTTGGAATGAAACCACATACGCAAAAGTGCTTTGCAAAACAGAATTCACTCTATATATGTATACACTTATTTTTTTCCTTCGGCATAATAATAAGAACAAGGCAGGACTAAAGCACCCGAATTCTCTTCTTCAGCTGACTCAAAAAGACCAGGTCCCAATCAAAGCAGACAGCCAGACCCGGGGACAGGAGAGGGCTGGGGGGGCAGCATAGGGAAGAAGCCAGCATACCCCAGTCTGTACCCACCAGGAAGCAGGAAAGACCCCATATGCTTGGGGTCTGCTCTTCGAGAATGCTGGGAGATCACAGCCTCGGAGCCACAGAGCCTGCAGGGAGCCCTCAGCCCCTTCCCCGCTGCCCTTCATCCCAGGCCTTCTAGTGCAGACTGCATAGGCAAATATTCTTCCAATCAGGCAAATATCTGGGCAGCTCTGTCACCACTAAGAGTCTTTCTCATTATATAGACTAATGAGAACGCTATGCTTCTCGGGAGCAATTTATCAAGGCAACATCCATTATAAATGACGTTTTTCCTGAACTAACAAAGAATGTGAGGCTGGGGAAACTGGTTAAAAGGAAATGTTTAGCTGATTCCAGAAATCATTCGGAAATTAACGACCTACCCTCTTGCTGGTCAGTGTTCCCTCTGTGCTTCAGCTCCCACGTGGATCCCGTGCCCCGACCACCCATGTGCGCCCAGACCACCTGAGCCCGCAGGCTGGAGAAGGGGAGCGATGCTAGCTCCCAGGAACACCCTGCCGTAGGAGGGGCACGCCGTCTTGACCAGCAAGCATCACTGAAGCATGGAAGACCAGATTATTTGTGGTCCCAACTTGCTGAGGCAAGATGAAAAATACAGCAAAGTGCAGTTGCTGAACTCAGCTTTTTTTCTTTTTCTCCCTCCTTTCTCCTTCGCTGAGGTTAGTGTTTTACAAAAAGGGCTTTAAAAAAATAAAATCTATAAATGAGGGGGTTCCAACCTGTCAGCTTAAGGTCAAGCACACAGACTGCAGCATCCAGGGAAGAGAGAACACAGGCCCTTTGGTTCACCAGCATGTGGGACACTTAACAACACAATCCCCATGGGCACGCCCACGGGAGGGCCCCGCCACCCGGACAGACACATGCCCCACACCCCTACACACAGGTCCTTCCCCTATGCCCTGACTTGTGTGGGTCCTCCCTGTTGCTACCCTCCAACGCCAAAGCAAGTGACAACTTCGTTTCCCTCTGATGTCAGAGGGCCAGGAGCCATGCCTCTTGCTGACCATAGGGAGCTGCGGTCTTTCAAAGGGTCAGTGCCTATCAGGGCCTCCCAAGGGAAGTGGGCAGGATGGAGATTAGAGGGACATGGCAAACCACTCAGAGAAGCAGATGGCCACTGGGTCCCACTGGGCCAGTCACTGGCCCCCCAAAAACCTCTACTGTAAGTCAATGAAACATCAAGACCCTCAAGTTTCTGAGAATTTGAACCAAAGTACATGGCCTCATCTGAGAAGGAGATAAAGGGGGCAGGTAGACATGCATACTTGGCGAGAAACAGATGGTGATTCCTATGTGAATATATAATGCCAGGTGAGGAGTAAGAAGACCCCTGTGAGCTCGTCAAGCATTTAAATGAATTTATCTTAGAATAAGCAGACTCTGGGGCCAAGTCAAGTTCCTCACTGCTTCTACTAAGGCTCTCACACATACCCTGCCTGGCTCTGCCAGGGCTTCGAAGGTTCAAAGGATGCAGGACAAGACACGGGAATACAAAATACCAAGGAAAGAAAAGCCTGAGTCAACAATGAGACCCAAGTAAGGGCAGCCCCAGGAGCAAAGGGAAGGCCATCATAGTCAATGGCAGGATGAGGAGTAGGAAGGGGATCCAGCAGTGAGTGGGAATGAGTGGATTCCTGAGGCAGTCTCTAGAGTGATGTCCCAGAGTCTGGATGCAACAGAGGACTTTCCAGAGCACCCATGCTCCAGCCCAAGCAGAAGGAAGTGCCTGAGGGGTCTGCTACAGACTGAATGTTTGTGTCATCACAAAACATGTATGTTGGAACTTAATCCCCAGTATGATAGCACTAGGAAGGTGGGGCACAGTGGGTGAGAAATCACAGACCACCACCCCAGGAAACAAGAAAGCCCAGGGGCAGTCAGTTTCCACTCAAAGAGAGCCACAAGAGAATTACAGCACAGGGACAGAAGCCGATCAGGCTGATACATCTGACCCCAGGCCCCAAGAAGCAGTCCTCCAGTTTCCTGCCCAGGAAAGTAGCCCAACCCAGCAGGAGAGACTGATGGGGTCCACCCACAGATGGTCTTCCAGGGGACATTGTGTTTCATGGTGTTCTTCCTTGCTGTCCCTTGGCCTTCTGGACATCCTTATGGGCAACCTGTGTCTCATCTAGGTATTGCTGGTGATGTGGGTGTTCAGATAACGAAGGAGTAGAATCTACCACTGCACTGGAATAGGTCGTGATGAGTTTTGATATATACGAATCCATGGAAATGGGGAAGGTAGACCAGTTGTGTAGCTGACAAAGAGCTACTCTTTGAATATACAGTTGATATGTTCCTCTATAATAGTGGGTCTGCAGCTACTGGGTAGATACCGAGGCTATAGAAGAAGTAGATACCCAGGCCTTCTCAAACCAGGAGGTAAACTGGGGATGGCAATTTGAGATCAGGTGACTCGTGATCTGTAGGCCAAGGGTCTGCAAAGGGTGAAAGCTGCTCTTCTAATGAAGATGTCCAGGACCTCCAAACAATGGTAAGTTGACACGCACAGAACTGAATATATATGAAATAAAAAAAAATAACCATACCCTGGAAGGCATTCAGGAGCTCATAGGATGCACCAGACTCCTTAGCCTCCTGACCCACCTCTAGGCTCAGATACAGGTAGCATTTCTAATGCCATCACACAGAGCGTCACTCCTGGTAGAGGTCCCCATGGGACACATCCAACATCTTGACAAGGCTGCGACAGAGCTGTGGCCCACACATAACGTCTGGACGCCAGCCTTCCCACTCAGCTCCCTACAGCAGACCTTCTTAAAACCCATCCCTTTTGACCCTTCCTGCTCTGAAAGGGAGCAGAGGGGTGCAGCAATAGGCATAAGAGAGAATGAGATGCCACCCCAGCTTCCATCTTCAGAGCAGAGAGCCAGCCAGCCAAGAGAAGTTGAAGAGTCAAGGGTGAATACCAGTTAAGTACATCCCAAAGGAGATTTCTGAGCTTCTCCCAAAATTGAGACCTCAGAGCTGGGCCCCTCGAATCCAGTTCCTGACAAGGAGCTAGACTGGCAGCCACCCTGCTCCTCCTCCATGGATACAGGCTGCTGTCACAGCGGCAGGGGCCTAAAGAGGCTGAGAGGTTTTCAGGTCAAGGGCCAGAGCAGAAGTCCACTCCATGGAAGCCCAGCACCCAGCCCAAGGAGAGGGAGAGCTATGAGGGAGCTGAGCCAGCCCAGGCACTCAGGATCGGAAACCTAGACCTTTGAGAACCTACATTTTTATGCTGTTTCTGTTTTTTACAATTATTCCCTCTCAGTCTTGCCTTTGCATGTACTGAGGCCTACCCAAACTTGGACTAAATAGCAAGACACTATGTGTCCACTAAGCACCCCTGAAAGCATTACCTTGTTTACCCCTCACAACACCCTGAGACAGGGACCACGAAACTCCCACTTTCCAGAGAAGGAAATCCAGCCTTGGAGACAGGAAATGACCGGAGGCATGGCTGGGAAGTGCTGGGGCTGGGATACAAACCCAGGCAAACCCAAGGCTGCTGATCCTTTCAGGGTTTGGTGGGCTGCTCCCCTCTGGGATGGACCTTGCCCTTGGGGGTTGGCTATGATAGTGGTGGTGGTATCCAAGAAAGAAGCCCCAGGGCAGGGAATGGGTCACAAGGGCGGAGACAATGCCACCTGAGCTTGAACACACCCCACCTGCTTTCCACCTGCCCCCCCCCCCGAGTCACACCCCAGCTCCACCCAGAGGGCCCTGGACTTCACTGCCAAGAAGAAGGTACACCCCCCACAGGCCTACTGCACACCTGCTCTTGGTCTCTGTCCTTGAAATCGTGGCCTTTCTCCAGCTCCCCTCTCTGCCTAGGAAGTCACAGTAACACCTCACCCCAAAACAGACCCAACCTCTGCTCTCCCAGCCAAGGATGGCACCCACCATCTCAATCCCACTCCCTCTCCTCAGAAAGCCCCCCTCGGGATTTCCTGGCCCTTCCTGAACAGCACCTGCCCATCTGAGCCCCCTCCTACCTGCCTCTCATGGGCTATGAACTGTCATGACCTTTGCCAGGGCCCCCAGCCCCTTGGGGCGGGTCACAGTGACAGCAGGAAGATGGCCTTTTCCTGGCTAATGACCACCCGCAGAGAAGTGTGGGAGACCCTGCCCCCATGCATGAGCATCCTAGGGCTGCCCAAATAGATTACCACAAACCGAGTGGCTTATAGTTAGAGAAATTAATTCCCTCCCAGTTCTGGAGGCTAGCCATCTGAGGTCAAAGGTCAGCACTATCTTGTGGGCCCTGGTGGCTCCCAGCAGCCTGTGTGTTCCTTGGCTTGCAGCCCCATCTCTCCAGCCTCTGCCGGTCTCCACTGGCTTCTTCCCAGCATGCACTTATGGTTATGTCACAAGGATGCCCTCATCCAGCATGGCCTCAGCTAATTACATCGGTAATGACCTTATTCAAACAAGCCCACATCCTATGTTCCCAGTGGATGTGGAATTTGGGAGGGATGTTCTTTGACCCACTTACACTCACCAATCTCCCTCCCCTTACAGCAGGTGCTTGGCTTCCCACCACCTCCCAGCTCGGTTCAGATGCAGGCTAAGACCCCAATGTGTGCCCAGCCTGGCTCACCACCCCTTCCAGGGCAGCTTTCACTCTCCAGGACATGACTCTGCTGTCCACTCAGGGATGGCCCAATCCCCCATCCCTGCTGGGGGCCTTCTCTGGGAACCGCCCTGGCGGGCCAGAACCCCTCCAGGACCAGGTCCCCAGGACACTCCAGGGAAGCAATTCTCACTGTGCTCTCCCTATTCCCTGGGTGCTGCCAGGAAAAGATAACTACAGGCCTTAGCCTCACTTCCTGCAAGTCCTCAAAGTCCAATCCTATGTCCCCTGAGGGCCAGGTACACCTCAGCACGGCAGTCAGAGAAGCCATTCAGGACACCATTTGGCTGCCAACTCGCAGTAACAGGCCAACCAGTGTCACCCGTCTTTGAGACAAGCACTAGTCTCCACACTGGGCCTAGCTCAGTCTCGGAGGCTCAGGCCATCCATCTGTCCCAGCCATGCCACAGTGTCTCTCTGCACTGACGTCCCACTTCCAGTGACCGTCTGGGCTCAAGCAAACACTCTGATTGTTTTCCAAAAGATGAACAAGCAGAGGTCATCTTCATAGTAAAAATGCCAGCTGGATATTAAAACAAAAGTTCTTGGATGCTCCATGCAAGTAAACAGCAGATACATCCAGGCCACTCTCCTGCCCGAACACACTCCATCTGCCACAGAAAGGGAGCTCTGGAGATCACAGAGAAGGCGAAGAGATGGGCACAAGAACAGCCCCTTGCAGGCGGATCTAGGAAGGAGATTCATCAGACCACACATCCCAGGACCTTCTCTTGAGCCCCCGTCCAGCACTGACCATGGGCACGGTGTGCCCGGGTGCTTCTATTCTTAACCCTCACTGCTGTGAGGACAATGATCCAGGGAGCCAGATGAAACTGGACTTCTGGGCCCCAAACCCAGAATTCTGTTTCCATAGGTTTTAGGAGGGACCCGGGAATCAGCATTTTCACCACAGCTAATAGAAACAGGGGCCACATCTGGGGAGACAAGGCAAAAAAAAAAAAAAAAACAGTGAAAACACAGCCCTAGGAATCTGCCTGCTTCAGGCTTCTACCCGCCTTATTAGCTGTGTGCTCCCAGGCAAGTCACTGAAAATCTCTGGTCTGGGTGTCCTTCCCTGAGCATAGAGAAATGGTAACAGGGCCTGCCTCAAAGGGTCCTTAGAACATGTGAGGTTGGGGGTGAAAATTCCTAACACAGTAACACGGAGTCTAACACACAAGAGCTCCATCGATGTCACCTGCCTTCAAAGGCCACGTCCTGGGCAAGGCTGGCCTCCCTGAAGGGGTAGCAATCCTGCCTCAGTCCCGTTTGGCAGCCTTGCTCTCTGGGGTCTGAACAGCAGAGTCGGGCACTAAGGCCTGTGCCCGGGTAGTGGATTCCAAGTGGTGGGCACATGGGGCGGACAAGACCAGAGCAGGATGGGCTCTGGCGGCCCCAGAGAGCATGCTGGGCCCACAAAGCGGGTGACTCAGATGCACTCACTCCCCATGGTATCTTCCTTTGCCTCCCCAAGGCTTTATTCAGTCCCTGAACATCTCAGCTGATCCCGACTGTGACTGGGGGTACCGGCAGGTGTGGACGCACCACCCAGCCCTGGAGCCTGCGTGCTGCCGAACCCTTCACACAGAGGGAGGAGGGCTGGCCCTCCATGGATGATCCCTGGGGAAGGGCCCCAGGAGACCAGGGTGGGATGTAGAGGCCCACCTGCCCCTCCTCCTCGCGTTGCAGATTTCCTCAGGGACAACGGTGGAGAGCGTGGGTTTCATTACGATGAAAGCAGGAGGCAATTCTGCCCAGAAGCGGCCCCTGCGGTTCAGAAACACTTTGGAGGAGCACGCTGACAAAATCCACAGACAACACACAGACCCACTCACAGAAGGATTCCCTCTTAATTGTGTATAGACGCATTCATTCCCTCACGCCCCTCCTGTGACCACATACTTCTCCTGCAGAGAACACACACCCTGAGTCTCCTTCCCTCCCACTGCCACTCCGAAGGGCACAGTGACCCAGGCAGAGTCACCAAGGAATGACTCTCTCTGGTGTGCTCTTCTGAGATTTAGGAGGCTACCTCCCACTCCGCCCTGCCTGGCCCTCATGTTTCTGAGTCTGGGAAGCCCAGATGCTACCAAGAATAGCCTCCAGGACTGCAGACACACGTTCATACCTAGAAAACCTAGACTCAGATATGGCGGCACCCACGTGGCCCTGGAGAGATGAGCCGTCATGGGCCACACCACCTGGAGGACTCAAGGACAGGATGGACCCATGGGCAGAACCTCCCTGGGCAGGAGGAGGAAGGATTGTAAAGGCATTTTCTCAGGCTGTCAGTGTTGTCACCGAAGAGGGACCATAGAGACAAGTGAGCGCACTCCTCTCACTCCAGAAATGAAGCTGTTGCCCAGAGGGGCAAGCAGCTAACCTAAGGCCCCTCTTTCAGCTCCTGTGCGGGGGCTAGCAAAGTTCGAGCCTCATAGATCAGGGCAAAACACAAGGCCCTCTCCTAATGGCTCAGAAGCTCCAGCGCAACCTCACATGCCCCGGGGATCTCTCTGTCCCCCACAGCTCACACATCCACACATGCACAGCACCCAGAAACACTCAGCACCCATGTCTTCTCACGCAAACTTACGGAATCAGAAGACAGATGTCAGTGAAAAACCCTCCATTGGTTTTTTTTTTTTTTTTTTACCTCACTGGATGGCAGAAACTTTACTGATGCTCTCAGCCTAGCGTTCTCCTCAGATAAACTATTCCCTCTCTCTGCCCCCAATTCTAGAAATAACACATACCAAATTATGAAAAACAAAAGCTGGGATGAGTGTCATTTCATTCAGCTCTGATGTTTTCTGTCAAAGGAGCAAAACCCCGACAGGTTCCCTAACATCCCTGAGGGTTCCCAGCAAGAAGGGCTGATGTAGGGGTAAGGTCCCAGGCATTCCGGCCGAGGCCTTATTCCTTCCAGCAAGCCGCCCCCACCAGTCTAACTCGCACTGGCCTCCTATTTGAAATGAAGCTCTCACCTCGCCCCATTTCCATCTGGTCCTCACGGCACCCCTGCCTGACATGGGCATTGCTGTCACGGGAAATGACGCGGCGCTCACCGTCACGGGGTGGGGAAGCGACAGTGCCAGGAAGCCCTCGCGGCTGCGCAACCCCACCGGACACCAAAACTGCCCTCATCCCTATCCCTGGGCCCACGGGCAGTGACAAAAAGGGTAAAATCGTGCTGTTATCCAAGGTCATCAGGAAGAACAGGACAATGAGGATTTGCTCACATTCTTTTGCAGAGAAAACAGAGGGTTTGCTTATCCTTATCCGTCTCAAGAGCCAACTCTAATTCCAAAAAGTCTTACTATGCTCTCTTTTCCCTTTTCCAAAGTCATCTCACAATATATATTTTTAATCTGAAAAGGCTCCAGCACAACAGCGTTTCTGTAGGTCACTCATCGGGCAGGCTGCCAGGAACACGGAAGCCGCCGGCACGGAGTGTAAAGTTTGCACACCGAAACAGAGATTTTACTCCTACGAAAATCCTTTCTCTCTTAGAGTCTAATGGCTCCTGGTGCATACGTAATTCTAATATATCGGTGATCCGGTTTTCTGTGCCACGGAAACCCCAAGAACGAGAAAGGATGACAGAAGGAACCTCCCAGGCAGACAGAGCCTTCAGCAGGAAATGACAGCAAACACCAAGAAGGAGACGGAACGCCTGATAAAGCAAAACACGGTAACTCAAAGTTCACAGTTATCTGGGGCTAATTAGTGCAGGGCGAACAGTTCCCAGTCAGGGACACCTGAAGGCGTCACCGTGCGCTGTCCACACTACATCATTGGAAGTCACAGAGAGCACTGAGTGAAAAGGAGCAACCACCTTCTACAACCTCTATTTGAGGAGACAAGGAGCTTTCGAGAACTCAAGTGCTCCCTGCCCCTTGCACTCTGCCAGGCCCTGGGCTAGATGCAGGGCTACATGAACAGGCCCCAGTGTGAGCTGGACAGACACATACCAGGAATGCGGTGGAAAAGGCAGCCGTGCCTCACACTCCTCAAGGTGCAGCAGAATATGAATAAAGATGATGAAAGGCATTTTCCTTTCCTCCCCGCACATGCATGTGCCCCTTCTAGAAGGAGAGCAGGATTCTGAGGCCTGGAGGCCTGGGCGTCCCCGCCACTGGAAGGCCTTATGTCCAGACACCTCATGCAAAGCAGGCCAAGAGCCAGAGCTGCCCAGGGCTTGGCAATCGGGGCAGGAGAGAAGGCCACCTTTCCTGGGCTGGACGAAGCTGGGGCCACTGCCCTGCAGCCCCGCGCAAGGAACACCCGGAGCAGTTAAACAGGGAGCCCCATGGCCTGGAAGGCCGTGCCCCTGGGCAAGACTGGAGTCAGTTGGGTTTACAGCTGTGGTGGCATGGAGGTACTGGGCAGATGCGGAAGGACCCAGGCCCATGGCACAGCCGGCAGGAGAAGCACCACCACAGGCTGAAGACAAGCCTCCCCCGCCTCTTCCGGCTTCCCCACCTGAGGCTGGGCTTCTGCGTGCCACAGACAGGGAAGCTCCATTAACTGGGACTGCATTTCCTGCTGGCCAGGATGGGGAGCGGGGAACTGTAGCTGGTTTAGAAATATCAGGAAATGTGATCTGACCCCAGAGTGTTGTGGAGTAACATCCACCCACTTTACAAATACAATGCATCCTAAGAATAGCTCTCACTGGTTGGGGACAAAGTCATGTTGGGAGCAAAGGCAACAGAACACGGCTTCCTGGAAGACGGAGAAGATTCAAAGAGGGGATGACCTCCAAGGGTCTGGAGGGCACTCTCCGTTTCACATAGAAACATAGCTTATTGAGGGTTGCGGGGGGGCTGTCCCTGCAAGATCCCAGAGACAAGGAAGGCTTGAGCACAGGTTGTCTGGAAAGAGTGCCGGGGAAGGGGGCACAGACCAGGTCTGAGGCAGAGGGCTCAAATCCCAGGCTCTTCAGGAACCCGAGGCAGGAGGGCCCCGGGGTTGAGTGCTTTGAAAAGTTCATTCTGAGGACTTATCTGATGGCTGCTCACTGCCAAGGTGTTTGATTGCAAAATCCATTTCCAAATAGCCTGCTCGTCTGTGAGAAGCTACAAGAGCTGTATATCAGGAGCAGCCGTCCTCCCAAGGTTCCACATCCCACCCCTCCCGCCGGCCTCCTCAGGCTGTGGCTGCCCAGGCCCCCCTTCGCCCTGCCCAGAATCTCCACAAATCACCAGGCCCCTGGCCTGCCCACTGCCCAAGATCAGGAGGGTCACTCCTCCTTAGAGTGAGATGACAAGCCCTGCATTTATCCACAGTATGTGGTTGGAACAGAGGGTTGAAGCCCACCGTCCCACCGCTGTGGGCCTCTGCCCAGCACCCCACACCTGAGGACATGCCCTCTCAATTCTCCAAGGAGAAAGACAAGGCAGAGAAGACCCCGTCTTCTCCCCCACACACCCCACCCCATTTGAACCACCTGGCAGGTTATCCCAGGCCCAGCAGGGCCCACAGCTGAGCTGGGGGGCCCCTTGGAAACCCTGCTCTAGTTAAAATACATCTATCTGCAGCATTCAGAAAATAGCTATCTACAGCATTGCTTTCAGCTATAATGGAAAACTGATGGCTTTTATCTCCCCAACTTTATGACTATTGATGGGATAGAGGCTGAGGTTTCATGACCATTTAATAGCCGACCCTGTGCAGTTAGAGGAGCATCAGAAAGCAATGAAAGCGCGAGATGATTGTCTGGCAGAGAATTCTCTGCTGAGGTCCAGGAAGCAAAACAACCACCCTCCCCAGGCTCCGACAGAAGAAAAAAAATCAAAGTCATCATCATTTCTGTTTCTCCCCCCTCCTTTCTGCCATTGACCTCTGGGAGGTTGATCCAAAGGGGAGAGAGGAGCGGGGGACAAGAGCAACGTAGGCGTGAACCCTGATGAAGAAAGGGAGGGCGAGGGGGCCACTGACTGATGGACACTCCCCCTCCCCCCACCCCGTCCTGCCCAGCCTTTAGTCTGCCATGGACTGGCTGGGCTTCTGGCCGGACTGCAGGGGTTCCGGACTGTCTGATGGGCTCCCTGGGAAAGAACTGGAAGGAAAGGAAAGGAGTGCAAGTCTGGTCTAGCCCATGATCCAACTGGTCTTCAACCTTCTGTCCACGGCCAGAAGCCAAAAGCCATTTCAGGGCTCTGCAAGCACTCAAGCACCAAGCCTTCCCTGATTTTCCAGCCCTCCCCAGGTCTGAGGGGATCCACCCCGTAGGGCCATCAAGGCCTACCTTTCTCTCCAGGTTATGGCCAGGGCTCTCTCTAGGGGTAGGGGTGAACATATCACACTGTTTTTTTAAAGATGCATTTATGTGCGCCCACATGTGAGGGGGGAGGGGCAGAGGGAGAGGGAGACTTAAGCAGACTCCTCGCTGGGCATGAAGCCTGATGCAGGGCTTGATCTCCCAACCCTGAGATTGTGACCCAACCCGAAACCAAGAGTCAGTCACTCAACCACCTGTGCCACCCCAGCGCCCCAACATCACACTTTTTCAAATGTGCGAGGAGAGGATACTGGACCGGCTTCTTTGCAGCATTACAAACACCTTGACTGATCTCTCCTTTTCTACAGCAGCCATGTAGGTGGACGGGAAAGATTTGATTCTGTATGTTCTTTTCAGTAAGTGAACAGAGGCTCAGAAACATTCCATGTCCCAAGTGTGGGACCCCAGTTTCTGACTCCCTGTCCAGTGCACCCACTGCCAGGCCAAGATGCTTTGCAGTGCTGGGGAGGTTCGACCTGACCTTCTGCCTGGGGTCTGCCCTTCCCTAGTTCTGTGGCTTCGGGCAGATGATTTTACCTCCCTGGACCCTGGAGTCTTCTTCTATAACTGAAATTTTGTTGGGATGAGTTTCAAGATCTCCTGCAGCTCTATTTCCAAGTGGACTCCTAGATCATTGGGGGCTCCACCCAAACACAATTTCGGGCACCAAGACTTGTTCTTCCCATAGCTGCCACCTTCTAGACAACATACTTTTCTTCCATCAATAGGCTGAGGAACACTAAAGACACAAAAACCAAGCCCCTACCCACCCCCGCCAGCCCCCCTTGCTCCACACCACCACACCAAGGTCCTTCCAAGCCACCCTTCCTTCAAGCAGCGCAGAAGAGAGGAGGGTGCTCAGGCCAGTGGACAGGGACCTCGAGGGCTCTCCCTTCCCTCCTTTAAGTTAAGGTGCTTAGGTTGGTTCTCTCTCTGAGGACCCCTCTCCCAGCCCAGCCTCCTCAAAGACACAGGCCTTAATTAAAGCAACCAGAACACAAAAGCAGGAACAGGCAGAAGAGGTAGCCAAAGTGCCTCCTCCCGGGGAGGAGCTTCTGGGGGCACGTTCCCAGCAGGGGGAAGGAGGAGGCAGGGGGCCCCCAGACCTGGCCAGCTTTCTCCCCACCCTGGCTACCTCTTGGGAGAGGAGAACCCACCTCTGCTCCAAGCACAGCTCTACACCTCGGTCCATTAGCAGGGAGAGCTGGCGGCTTAATCGCCTGGCTGCAGCAGCCCCCAGGTCTTCTGAGCTCACTGGTTACCACTCGGTAGCTACTAGTTGATTTCTCAGGGATTTCCAGTCATCCCTGCTGGAACTAGGGGAGAATTAGCAAGCAGCAGGCAATGATCCTTGCTTAGTTTACTTAAAACTCCCCCAGAGAAGCAAAGCACTTAGGAAAACCAAGTGGAGAAAATACACCACCCCCAGACCTTCCTTCCAGGCTCAGCCTGCCAGGACTCTCCAGGCCAAGCCTCTCTGATGAGCCCTATGGCCTCTTGCTCTCAACATCACCAGCCAGCTTATGTTTCAATGATGCCCATACCAATTCCTAAAATTTTCCACATTGGGCATCATCGTTCCTTGTCTTTGGATAGCTGCTGAAGAGGCCTCCACATATTCCGTTCTAAAATTCATGGGCTCTATTACAGTCCTCTCCCTGCATACTGCCTCTCAGAAGCTAGAGGAAACAGACCACACTCTCCTTAGGGACCTCCTCCAGCCAAGCAAACCCAAACCCACAAAGAGAAGCTAGCCACAAGCACGCATACCCACTGTAGAGACCCTATTCCATTCCAGTCCCCTGCCCTCCCCTCCACCTTGAGAAAGTCCTGAATTGGGCACCTGAGAGCTCTCTGGGGGTCTTGCTATCTGGTACCCCCCTCCCCTCCAAGGGCCTAGAATGTGTTGTCCCCTACCATCCCACAGGCTTGGATCCCGAAGAGGTTCTCCCACAAGAAGAGGGAACGCACACGTGTATAAAGAATGAGTGGAGCATGTCATCCCCAGGGACACAAAGCCATAGGGAAAACCAGACCTCCATCAAAATCCAGGAAACCTATACATACAGAGATGTTGACAAAGGTTGAATGTTAACAGTATATTTAGAGAAAAAAATAGTTTACAAAACAGCATGCACCGCATGACATCATTTTTTTAAAAATATGTGTATGCATATTTAAAAAGTCTGGAAGTGTATTTTCTCCAAAACGTTTGCCATGGCTTATTTCAGGGTGTTAAAGTTGAAGACGATCTCTACTTCTTTTACTATGCCTATCTTGCCTGAACGATGTGTTATAGTGAACACATATCACTTTTATAATCAGCAAAAATGGTAAAGTGAATTCCATTTTTAAAATCAGGGGAAAAAAGAAAGAGAGAAAGGCGAGGGGAGGGTCCCTGCTGGGTCCCACAACCCATTCTCTTCACTGGTCCCCAAGAGCCAAGAGCTGTGTCACACATGCTCAGAAGGAACCTACCAAGCCCATCCAACCTGACACTCATCTGAGGCCTGGTGAGGGGGCTCAAGCCTCTGCGTGGTACCTCTAAAGATGGGGAACTCACTACCTAAAAAAGCAGCCCATCCCAGTTTCCAGCAAGGTCTCACACAGTCCAGTAACAACAAAGGGTAGAACTAGGCCTGCAGCAATATTAAGATTTAGCATGACTCCTAATCCAGGACCCTTCTCACCTGATTCTGTTTCTTCAACTACTAAGCAACAAGTTTGGAAACTCCTGAGTCTGCTGGAATTAGGACCAACAGTGGGAGCCTGGGAGGGGATAGGGGAGACCCTCTCTGCTCTGTGTCTCCCCAGGGCATCTCAAAGCTCCTGCCTCACACATGTGTGTGTGCACATACACACACACACATGCACACGCACACTCACTCTCCACTCTCCACCTGCGGCACCTTCCACTGCTCCAGCAGGGCATTTCTCCCTGCCGGAAAAAGCCATGCCCGGTCCTGCTTCTCCCTCCTGCCCCCTCCCCAAGAAGCCTCTGCCCCCGAGGGCACCCTGCCCTCCCTTCCACCCCAGCCGCAGGACCCTGACTCCACACCACCTTTTCTGTGGCTCTTCAAGCCGCAGGGCTCCCCTCCTCTGAACGCCTGCAGCAAGCAACTTAATCCTTACAACACTTAATTAAGTGGGGCCTCCTCTTTTTGTATTTAAGGTTTTCACATATGTGAGCCTTGTCTCCCCAAATGAGCTTATATGCTCTTTGAAGGAACTAATGTTTACCTTGTGCCTATGTGCCAGGCCCCAAGCCCACTGCTCTTCCTGCCTTACTTCCCTTAATCCCATAATCTCGATCCCAGGCCCGGCCTCCCGCATACACAAACTCTTCACTGGATTTCCACCTGCTTCCAACAACAGGTTTGAAACCCAGACGCCCTCCCTCTCTGCCTAGACCTCTTCCTCTTCCTCTCATCTCTCAGGTGGTGCCTTCACCAATCAGCAGACATCCGAACCAGAGACCATGGCATCAATCTGGACCCTCCCTCCCTCTGGTCCCAGTCCTCTAAGTCTCCTGCAAGTGACCTCTGAAGGTCTCCAAAGCCCGTCTCTGACCCGGCTCCTCCCCACTAGCCCTTGGCCCAGGCCTGACCTCAGGGGACATCACCATGTGGTCCCAGCACGACTGTCTCCAGCCTCACTCTCCTCAGACTGCAATGTACACAGCAGCCCAAGAAATCTTTCCGAAACCCCCAGGACCATGTCATTCTCTTGCTTAAAAGACTTCACGATTTCCCACTGTCTTCTGGAGGAAATCAAACTGGTTCTCCCGGGCTTCCACAGGGGCCCCACTTAATAACACATACATTCTCTCTGCGAGGACCAGAGGCCTGCCTCCCCACGCAGGCCTATCCTTCCCTCATCCTCAGCTCAGCTATCCCCCCAAAGCTGTCTTCTGTAAAAGCCCCCCAGCAGCCTCGGTGGGAAGGCCTGGCCCTCAAAGCCAGTACCAGGGCGGGCATACTGTTCACCTGAGCATCCGGGGCACCCAGCACCCACGGGAGCCCCGCTGACTGGTTACCAAGCCTCAGCCTGGTGTCATCACGCTACTGCCCTTATCTTGACAAGGAGCACAGAGGCTCTGTGATGTTGAAGAAACCACCCAGGCTCACACGACTGCAGAGGTGGGGGTCTGAAGCCGGGGCTGTGGCTTCAGCTGCTTCATTCTGCCCTTTGGAGAATACATCTGGGAAGTCTTTGCTCGAGCCAGTCACAGCGCTCAGACAGCCCCCACCGCCACGGGCCAAACACTGGAGAAGGGGCACACTCAGAAAGACCCCCGCCAGACTAAAGCCAGGCACCATGGGCAAGGCGGGCTGTGCAGAGCTACCCCCAAATTCCCTACTACTGCGTAATGAAGAGTGAGTATCTTAATCTTCCGTCATACCCAACTTGGTGTCCTGCTTCTACTCTAGGTGCGTACACCAACACTTATCAGTTTTCTCACCACCAAGATGCTGGGAGAGCAGGGCCACTGGCACAAGGGCTGCGAGTCTTCCGTAAGAGCCCCCAAGAGGTCCTGAGGGGGACAGCCAGCTCCCAGATACCAGGAAGAAGGGGAAAAGGGCTGCCTCCCCGCTGGGGATACCCCCCCCCCAAGAGGACAAAGCACAAATCCTGGCTGACCATGGAAAGTCCTGTCCCACCCCCTGAGCACCATGGAGAGGACTGCCCAGGCAGGTGGCCCCAGGGGCTCCTCTCAAACACTCCTCAGTGTTATAGTGTATGCCTCCTGGCTGAAGAAGCTGAAAAAGCAAGGCCCCTCGGGCAGCCCCAGGCTGTCTTCTCTGGGACGACAGATCATGTCCATTGATCAGAAAAGTATGGGGCTTGGGGCACCTGGGTGGCTCAGTGGATTAAGCCGCTGCCTTCGGCTCAGGTCAGGATCTCAGTGTCCTGGGATCGAGCCCCGCATCGGGCTCTTTGCTCAGCGGGAGCCTGCTTCTCTCTCTCTCTCTCTCTCTCTCTCTCTCTCTGCCTGACTCTCCACCGACTTGTGATCTCTCTCTGTCAAATAAATAAATAAAATCTTTAAAAAAAAAAAAAAAAGAAAGAAAGAAAGAAAAAGAAAAGTATGGGGCTTAACGAAAGATCTCTTCTGACATTTTAAGGACCCTTTCAGTCATGGTTAGAAAACCTGAGTCAATGGCAGCCATATCATGGCACCTCAGAGCCCAGGGAGAACACGGAAGGTGGGGCTGTTCAGGGTTCTAATCACAGCGCAGTGCATGGGTCAGCATCAGAGACCACCAGGCAAATGGGGCCCACACCACGGGCTCTCCCCAGGGCTGAGAAGCCTCAGAATCACAGACTCCCCCTGGCCAAGGGTGTGGCCCCGGGCTGTGCAGAGTGTCATGGCAAAGCACCTGGGAGTGCCCATGGGGGAAATGACCCCCACCCCACACTTCTCAAAGCCAAGCCAGTGGGTAGGTGCCCCTTGGCTGCTGAACAGACAGATGAGCAAGTTCTCCACGCTGCACATATTTCCTCTCCTTGAGGAGCTATCCCAGGAAGCTCTGACCAGCCAACTGATGAATGTTTCCTTAGCTCTGATCAAGTTTCCATAAACTCCTTTTCCCCCAAACTGCTAGAAGTCACTAGTGCCTTCCATTTCCCCAAGTCCAATAAGGAGCTGTGTTTCTGTCCTCAGCTTTCTGGACCTTTCATGTGGCACAGACATCTATTCGCTGTTTCTCAAAAGTCTCCTTCTGACCCCTGGGGCACCATAGTACCACCACCAACCCCTTACCAGGCACTTACAGGTACCAGGCACATTCTCAGTGCCTCTGTCCAGGTCAGCCTCTCCCTAGGAGACCCTGCCCATTGTGCTGGCCTTGAATACCAGAAATATGCTAATGACCCCCAGAATTTATAACCCCTGTCAAGCTCCAGATAGGAATGTCTCAAAGGCATCTCAAAATTAACATGCCCAAAATGGAATCCCTGATTTATCTCCCTGCCCAAGCCTTTGCCATCTCAGAAAATGGCATGATCACACAGCAAGCTGCTCAAGCCAGAAGGCAGCAGGTTATCCTTGGATTCCCTCATCTCCTCACTCCCATCAAGGTATATCATTTCCATCTCCCAAATACCTCTCATTTGCTCACTTACCTCCCCACTCACGGCCACTTCCTGGCCCAAGAAGCCATCACCTCTGGTCTGGCGACACTAGGATAACTTCTTCCCAGGCTCTCTGAGGCCACTCTTGCCTCCTCCCTCGGCTCAAGTAATCTTTCCATATCATGATTTTAATAATGTCACTAGTGGGCTTCAAAGCTTCCTTCTAATTGTGCTCAGAAAATATCCAAACTCCTTGTTATAAAACAAATATGTCATGGGGATGTCATGTACAACACAAGGAACAGAGCCAATAATATCGTAATAACTTTGGTGACAGAGGGTGACTACACTTATCATGGCGAATGCTGCGTAACGTATAGAATTGTCAAATCACTGTCACGTTCCTGAAACCAATACAACATTGTATGTCAACTATACTTCAATCTACAACAAAATCCAAACTCCTTGCCGTAGCCTGCGAGGCCCTGCTTGACCCAGCCCTGCCTCTCTGCTCCCATCTCCCCCCGCTCCTCTCTCTCGGGTCCCCTCTGCTCCAGCCCCGCCAGCCTCCTGTCATTCCCCCAGCAATGTCAAGCCCCCTCCCTCCTCCAGACTTCTGCACAGGCTATTCTCTCTGTGTGAAATGTTCTCTCCCATCTGTCTTACCTCTGGCTGCTTCGTGCTTCAGGTCTTGGCTTAAATGTCATCTCCCCAGATAAACTTTTCCTGACCCCTGTCCAAGTAGCTCCCACTTCCTTCCCCATTATCCTCTATTTCTACATCCTGCTCATTTTGCAAACTTTTCCTCCTACCTCCGCCATCAGACTATATACTCCGGCGGGGGCAGGGACCATCTCTACTATGTTCTTCAGTAAGGACCTCATGTCTAGCACAGGGCCGGGCCCCTAATAAATATTTGTTAAATAAACAAGTCAACACCGTAGTAATATAAGAATGTAAGAAACCAGAGACCTCACTGGGAAGATAAAGTATTAAAGGAAAGTCATGTGATCGCTGCCCCATGAAGGATACAGACAAGTTCGAGAAAGCATCAGTAGAAGATATAGCTAGGAGATGAGGACCAAGCAGGGCTGTGAATGAAGGATAAAGTCTTCATGCCTTAGACTGAATGTTCATGTCCCTCCAAACTGATGTGTTAAAATCTGGATCCCCACTGTGATGGCATTTGGAGCGGATTCTGTCATGAGGGTAGAATCCCATGATGGAATGTGTGCCTTTATATAAAAAGGAGGAAAACCAGATCTCTCTCTAAGTACACATTCCAAGGGAAGCCACATGAGGACATGACCCCAAAGAGGGCCCTCTCCAAGAACCTATCCATGGCGGTACCTTGATCTCAGACCGCTAGCCTCCAGAACTATGAGAAGGAGATGTCTGCTGTTTCCGCCCCCCAGGCTGTGGTATTCTGTTCCAGCAGGAGCAGACTGAGACACTAATGAGCAAAGCAGGAGAGCGCCTGCGTCAATGAGTGCAAGTGGAAATAACCAAGGAGCCAGTAAACGGAGCAGGACAGGGGCAGCCAAAGTGTGCAATGGTCCTATGCCAGCAAACACACACACAAAACTGGAGTTTGATCCCTCTGGTGTGACCAAACCTGGGCTCCTCAAGAGGGAGCCTCAACTCAGCAGGGGGTGGGTGCGTCTCCACATCTCTGCGGGGTGGGAGCTTTATGGAGCCCAGATGCCTGGACAGCAAACCTGAAGGGGAAAGGGGAAAGGCAAAGGCACTCGGGGCCCAGCCATGCAAATACCCCTGGCGTGGGCAGAGCCAGAAGATGTAGACTAGACACGCAAGTGGCAGCTTCTCGCCCTGTTTATTTTCCCAGAGCCTTCAGCACAATAATGTTCAACATTCCAGCTGGGTCTTGAGGCCCACAGGAAATTCCAAAAGGAGTCATTTGGGCATCCTTAGCCCACAGCCCAAGGGCAAGCAGGACCCCTACTGAGGTCAGCCGCCAGGGCCAGGACGGGGTCCCTGGTGGGAAGATGGGTTTTGGGGTTGCCCGCAAGGCTGAAGATCCTAATGCTGCCCAGGTAAAGAGTCTTCCTCCACTGGCAAGGAAGATGGTGACCTCTCTACCCCACGGCACTCCTGGGCACAGCTTTGTTCTGGGAAGACAGGAATTTTCAGTGCTGAGCTCTCCTCAAGACCAGGCAGTTCCCTAAGCCAGGATCAGATGGGTGTGGCTCCTCTCCACAAAGGTTGCTCTCAGTGTAACCAAAGTGACCCAGGGAATATCTGGTAGGCAGCAGAGCAGAACTGGGATGGCAAGAGAACTGGCAGGAACTCGTAAGTGCCCGAGGGCAAAGACGTCCGTCTACTTCACTAACTCTCTAATCCCTGTACAAGACCTGGCCCACAGTGGGGAAACCAACAAATAGCTGTAAATACAAAGGAATGTCCCTACAACCCCCATTCCTCTGCTCTGAGTGACCCACTGGGCCCAGGCCTGCTGGCCGGAATCCATCAGGGCAGCCATTTTGTCCCACCCGGGCCTGTGGCCAGCATCTTGGATCAGTCACTCCAATCCTCCAGGGAGCCCATCCAAGCTGGCCATCCAGAGAAGGCAGAGGTTTGTAAGCTTTGAGAGGTCAAGAAACCCTTTGTGGATCTCATGAAGGTCACACATTTCTCTCTGGAACATACGCACAAAATTTTGTATATGATTTCAAGATAGTCAAGACCTTCTCCTCTGAGAGAAGGGAAGGCTTGGAAGCCCCAGAGCCCACACGCCCCCTACAAATAATCATTTGCTGCTATTTAGAGATAACCCACTAAAAACATCAGCCAACGGATTATTCTATAAAGAGTCCAGAGGACGCTGAGGAACCACTCCAGGGAGCCAAGAATCAAATGTGGACGTGTCCATATACACCGCCTACAGGCACCAGACATGCCTAAGCTAAGTAAGCGGGCGGGCTTGCCAGAAGGACTCCTCCCCACTCCCTGTGGACAGCCTTGGTGGAGAGGACCCCAAGCCCTCTGCCTTCAGCAGTCCTCCTGGACAAGGACAGTGGCCACTGCATGAAGAGACCCAGGCAGCCAGGGTAGCCCAGGGCTGGAGTCTATTTATACACATTCTCAGTCCCTGGAGGTGAAATTACAGCCTGGGATATGGCACAGCGCCAGCACTGAGTTATTTATGTCCTCTCCGTAGACCAAGAGGAACAGGGCATTTCAGAGAGCCTCTTCCAAACAAGGCCTGAAAGGGACACCGTTTACAGGACAACAGACTCATCCTCCCCACAGCTTCCCAGCCACACATACCCCGCCCCCATGCGCTCACACACACGCAATCCAGGCCATCCTTACAGTGAAGGTAAGCAGAGAGTAGCAATCAGAAGATTGTGTTTAAAGAAAAAAAAAAAAAAAAGTAGGTCATGGCCCTTAGCGGGGCTGGGGTGAGAGAGAGAATTGAGCCAAATTCCATGGATTCATTCCAAGAGATTCTCTGGGCTTTTCAGACTCCATATCAGAACACTGTAAAAGGTCTCCTGGTCTGACGTTTACAGCTCTAGAAGCTCACAAGATAGGAACCAGACAAAGGCTAGAGACAGGGTATGCAACTTCTGAGTAGGAAGCTTCCACATTGATCCTGGTCCAAAGAACCAAGGGAGGGGGCGCCTGGGTGGCTCAGTGGGTTAAAGCCGCTGCCTTCGGCTCAGGTCATGATCCCGGGGTCCTGGGATTGAGTGCCACATCGGGCTCTCTGCAGGGAGCCTGCTTCCTCCTTTCTCTCTCCCTGCCTCTCTGCCTACTTATGACCTCTTGTCTGTCAAATAAATAAGTAAAATCTTTAAAAAAAAAAAAAAAAAAAAAAAAAAAAGCTCCAAGGGAGGAGTCTGAAATACCTCCATTACCCCTAGGCCTACAAGGAGATGTTCTTGTTTAACCAAAGGCTTCTTTAAACTCCAACACCTTGTGGTTACCAACATTTCATAAGATGGCACAGCAAAGTCTGTTAAATATCACCCTGGGGAGAGACAAGGCCTGCCTCTGGGTATGCCCCAGAGCAAACAACAGGCCTGCTTTAACATAGTGCCAGGTGAGGTGGGCTCTGGCAGAGCTGCCCCCCAGGTATGCTGGGCCAATATTCACCCAGGGAGAAGCATAGCTGGGCCTGCTTTCCGTTTTCCTTGGCAATATAGTGAAGGGGGCTAGCCAGGCTTGGGTGCACAGCCCTGAAGCCCAGGGCAGGTTCTGAGAGATGCCTCCAGGCAAGGGTCCCATTCCCAAAATGTCAGCTCAAAGAAGCTTCCCCATGACCCCCATCAAAGCCAGCTTTGTCCATTAAAGTATCCAGGAAAGGAAGGCTTGGGGTCTCCACTTCCTGACCCAAACACCCCAGCACTGGGCTCTCCCATTTCATGGTAAAGATTGCCACCTGTTGTGTCTACCCTGGAGGACAGAAACCTAAAAGGATCCAGTGTCAGGAAGGGAAAGGAGGGTGCTCCTCCCTGGGTATAGAGGAAAATGAAGCCTGGGCTGCCTCTTTTCTACAAGCCCCCTCCAAGCCACCCATCCCCTCCTAGGCTCCTCCGCGGACGTGGAGAAAGCGTCCATAGGTCAGTAAGTCAGGCTTGCAGGTGCATGGAAAAACAATCCCTGCAGGCCTGCCCTGGAGTCCTTCAAAACTGCCCTCCCAGATCCTCTGCCCCAAGGAGGTGTCTCTGCCATGTCCTCCTGTGCCGAGAGCTCATCTCTCCAGATACAAAACCTCGAGAACAGCAGATGCGGTGGGAAAAGGCTGCCCCAGCAGACTGACTCACAGACCTGGAGGGGTCCCTGGAGCCAGGTGAGCATCCCTCGGTGATCAGTAAAGACAAGGAGAGCATAAGGAGGGAAACGGCCCATCCAAGACCACCCAGGAGACCAAGGGCAGGTCTTGCAGCTCAAGGGTGTCCACGATGACCACTTCTGTCCACTACCATCACTCTGTCTCACCCGAGGGCACCATTCCCACCCTGCCTCAAGCCTTGACACTGAGCAGTAAAGCTGCCCAGAGGACAACTGCCCAGGCCGGAACAATGTTCCAGGCCCTGTCCTTCCACTCGCAGGACCACACTTTACAACCATCCATGGCTGGGGGCTGGGCAGGGAGAGGTGGAAGTATGACCTGGTTCTAGACCAGGAGCTCACCCTGTCACACCCTGGAGCTCCTAGAACTTTTATCCTTGACCCAGTTCAAACATGCAGACCCACTATCCGTGGGTCCCACGGTGCCTGCTGTCTCAGTTTAGGTCCTGAAGCTCGGTCTCCCCCACCCGGCTCAGTGCCTCTCAGACACCATCAGGCCTTAGTTCCAGGGACGCTTCATTCCTGACCCTCCTGAAGCTTAAACCTGTTGAAACAGCCCCTGGTTCTATGATGTGAGGCTTACTCCCCAAATCCTTGTTCCTGGCTTCCCCCGCCCCTAGAAAAACAAATGAAAAGCCCCTCTAGCTCTTCAAATGACCCAGAGGTTCTGTGAGCCTGAAATCACCCTGCTCTAAAGTCTCCCCTCTCACACAAGGCCGCAGACCCCCCGGGAGCCACACATGTCGTCCTTCCATAACAGAGGACTCATGAAGGGGGTCCAGGGCTCCTCTGTTACCGCCCCTCCTGGAGACAGCTGAGGGGGGCTTGCCCGCCGGCCACAGTTTCCCCAGCCCACAAGCAGGCACAGGCTCCTGAGGGCCCTTGCCTGTAGCTCCCGGGCTCAGACTCAGCGATGCTCCAGCTCCCTCCCAGGCCCAGCTCCTGGCACATCTGTCCCTGCACATACACTGTGTGAGACGGCCTGGCAGGCCATGTTAGCACCTAGAAGGAGGGAATCCATCTCCTTCTGAGAACCTCGATGCTCCCTTCCATCATGTTGTGGGACTCATAGGACCCATCAGGTCCCGCTCTATCCCAGCCACCACTGGGCTCAGAGCCCCAGCTCAGCAACTGCTAGACCTGCGGCATTCACTCCTGACTTCCTTGGTAGGGCCCTCACTTCCTTCTTCTAACCATGTTCCTGTTGTATGCACAGTTTCTTTTCTTTTTTAAGATTGATTTATTTACTTTAAGATTTTATTTATTTATTTGACAGACAGAGATCACCAGTAGGCAGAGAGACAGGCAGAGAGAGAGAGAGGAAGGGAAGCAGGCTCCCTGCTGAGCAGACAGCCCAATGCAGGGCTCAATCCCAGGACCCTGGGATCATGACCTGAGCTGAAGGCAGAGGCTGTAACCCACTGAGCCACTGAGGCGCCCCTGATTTATTAATTTTAGAGAGGGAGGCAGAAAGCCTGTGTGTGAGCAGGAGGAGGGAGAGAGGGAAAGGGAGAAAGAATCCCCAGGCCAACTCCTGCTGAGCACAGAGTCCGATGTGGGCTTGATCCCAGGACCCTGAGATGTGACCTGAGCTGAAATCACTAGATAGCAGCCAAACCGATTGAGTCACCCAAGTGCCCTGCATAGTTTGTTTTAAATGGCCTCAGTCAGTGTCTGTAGGTAATAAGGCCTATTTTTTTAAGAAAGCAAGAGAGAAAGGCCCCTCCTTCATAGCTCTCCAGAGCCCTGCAGCTGGCTCTGAGGATCAGGACCAGAGCCTTGGAACTCAGCATCTTGTTGTCCAAAGCCAACCAGCATTCCCCCTTCATCCAACATGGCCCCAGCACTCCCCTGGTACAAAGAGGCCTCCCTTCCCTCTGCAGCCTCCGCCTCAGTAAAATCCGCTTGTGCCTCCTGCCAGGCCCAGACCAACCACAACTGGCTTCAACCCTCCAACACACACTCACTCACTCACACGGATTCACATACTCCCTCACACATACATACCACGCACATACACTTTCCTACACTCTCACACTCTCACATACAGACACACTCCCTCTCATGTCCGCTCACAGCTATACATGCACATACACACCATGAGGCATCATATCTTAGTCACTCCCTCCCTCAGGAACCCCCTTCTCTTCTGCAATCTGGGCCACTCTCTCCTGGCTGTCCTTCCACATGTGAGCCTCCCTGTCACAAGCCCCCCATCCTCTGTCCCTCCCTGAAGAACCTGCATGTCCAGCAGAGCTCTGACTCACTATCCACACCAATGGCTTCTCCTATCTTCAGGCCTCTCCAGCCTAGACTCCCTCTTGGGCTCCACCAACCCACCCTGCACCATTCCACCCACTGCTGGAGCTCTATCCACCAATGAGGTGTCCAACAGTTCCCAAACCCACTTCTCCACTCTAGCCGCTTTACTGGGCATGCCCCCAAACATAGCCAAGAGGATGGCAATAGACCTCCAGGCACCACAAATGCTACGCATCCAACCCCGTTCCCCACACACACACTGAATGTCTCCTTCATCCCACAGTTACTTGACTAGGAAACATGGCGGTCATCATTCATTTATCCATTCCAGTGATGTTTGTGGAGTGCTCATCATGTGCCAGGCTCTCTGTGTAGGATGAGGTGTGGCATAAACAAAACAGAAATGACTTGTGCCTCCAGGAAACGAACATTCACCCAATCAACCAGTCCTGTCAAGTCTACTCACCAATCATATCTGAAATGGTACACTTCTCTCTGCTCCTACATCTGCTGGCAAACCAGCATCCAGTACATCATGAGCAAACTTCCGTCTCTCCCGCAGCCCCACTTGTGGCCTCCCCATCCCACCGCCCTCACTGTGAGCACCCACCATCTGTAGCGCCCCATAAGGCCAGGCTCTCTCCTACAGCCTCTGCACACGTTTTTCCAGCTGACAACACTCCAGGGCTTCCTCCTTCTCATTTTTCAAGTTTCAGCTCAAGACCCCCTTCCCTGGTCCCCCAGGCTGAGGCAGATGTCCCTCCTGATGCTGCCTCATCGGAGAGCCCACAGCCCTCACACCCTTGCACTGGGAAGGCTGCCTTGTCCGTCCTCCCTTCCAGACTGGCTGTTTCTCTCAGAGCACAATGTTCGCCTCTGCAGGCCCTGAGAACGGAGTGCTGGGTGCAACAGGGGCTAGATAAACACTTAACAGCAAGCAGAGAAGACAGAAGAACTGTGCAGAAGCACATTTCCACTCACCGTCACGACAACTGAAAAAAACCTTCCCGATCATTAGGCTACACTTACTAAGCATTTCCTCTAAGCCAGGCTCTGTGCTAGGCTTGGGGCACACATCCCATCATCTAATCTTCATGAGGACCCTGTGATATGGGCATTGTTAGTCCTGTTTGCAGGTGAAGGAGAGCCAACTGGACAAATGTTTACAACTTGCTCCCAGTCACACAGCGAGGGAGCAGAAAGTCAAACCCGGGCAGTCAGACTCAGACCCGCACTCCAGGGCCCCACCAGCCTGGCTCAGCCAGCCGGGCGGAGAGAGCTACCTCTGTGATGTAGAAGAGCCCCTTCCTGATGGCCACACCACGTCCCGGGGACATGAGGTGGGGACTTCCTTCAGAGGTGGGACTGAAATCACTGAGGGTCCCTTCTTAGTCCAGGCTCTAGGGGTCTCTGATTTGACATTCTACCCTCCTTGGCTTGTTCACCTTGGTTTGGCACGGTCCTAAGCACGCGCTGAGCACGGAGCTGGCAGACAAACCACAAGCCCGTGCACCAATGAATGAATGAATGAATGAGTGGCCGGCAGTTCGGTCTGCGCGTGTCCGCGTCCCCGGGGTCCCGCAAGTGCGGAGTCCTGACCCGCAGCGGCGTGCTTACCGGCACAGGTGGTCGGTCCGGCAGACGCTGCGGAGATCCAGGCAGTTGGGCTTCTCCTTGTCCTCGTACGAGCAGCTGGGCAGGATGGTCTGCCGGCGGCGCTCGGCGCACGCCTGGTCCTGGCAGGAGCAGAAGAGCATGCGGTAGGTGTACTCGCTGGGCACGCGGTCGAAGAACTGGCGCAGGGCCTTGTGGCACTTGCGGCGGTTGCAGCGCTCGGTGGGCGAGATCTCGCGGTTGCAGATGGAGATGTAGGAGGAGCGCAGCTTCTTGCAGTTGTCGTTCAGGTTGCAGGCCTTGGCGGCGTCCAGGCAGTGGTTGCTCTTGGCGCTGACCGCGGGGTCTGCTCCTGTCCCTGGAGGGGGAGGAGAGAGCAGGTCACAGGCTGGCCAGGGGACGGAGGCCCACAGCCACCTGCTCCCGGGGGACACCTCCCAGCGGTCATGATGCCCTTCGCCTCAGTCTCCTCATCTGTGAAGTGGGGACACCTAACAGGCAGCTAGATTTAAATTAATGACTAAAGGGGTCCACCACAGGCTTAGGACAGCCCCTGGTACAGAGCAATTGTACCTGTGGGGAGCTCTGATGAGGAGGACTGTTCATTCTGTCTTGTTTAAAACTTACAACCAGGAGCACGGGGAGGGTTCAGTGGGTTAAAGCCTCCGCCTTCGGCTCAGGTCACAATCCCTAGGTCCTGGGATCAAGCCCCGCATCGAGCTCCCTACTCAGCAGAGAGCCTGCTTCTTCCTCTCCTTTTGCCTGCTTCTCCCCCTACTTGTGCTCTCTCTCTCTCTGTCAAATAAATAAATAAAATCTTTAAAAAAAAAAAAAAAGTATCACAACCAAAATGGCAAGCAACTAGGGGTTTGCAGTCCTGTTCACCAACGCGGGTAACAGAAAATGAAGTGACTGGCTCTAGTCCGTACAACCGAATGGCAGCTGAGGCAGGACGGGCCCCCAGGCCCCCAGGCATCCAGCAGCTGCACATTTGAGCAGGCTTCTGATTGGGGTCCTGCTGGCGTTCAGGGAGGGACAGGTCCCATCACGGGATCTTCAGCAGCCACCACCACCACCATCAGGGCCACCACAGGACCACTGAAACTGTCCCTACACATTTCAGAAGGCGCCAGGGCAGGGGTGCTGCAGGGGCCAGTTGGTCCGGAGAACCATTACAAAGGATGGTGCCGGTGGGAGACCAGCAGGACGAGGGAGAGGCTAAAGGCCAGCTCGGACTCTAATAGGGCCGAGAGCATAGCCAGCCAAAGGGTAGGCATGCTGGATATGGCGACTTCGGCGTCGGTGCCGCACCCTTGAGTTTGGGATCACTGCCCGTGGAGTGGAGCATCTCGGACATGAAGCAGGAGTCTCGGGAATTCCCAGGCTCCCTTTGTGGTGGCTACCCTATCCCACAGGTCTCAGCTCTTCTAAGGACCACCTGACCCTCCCCTGCCAGCCGACCCCCACCACAGAGGGCCTCTTGGCCATCCTAATGACAGACAGTGGAGGGAGGCGGGAATCCAGTCCGTGAGTGCCCACCTGAGATGTTCGGACAGAGCCAGACGGCAGATCACCTAACCCTACCTCTTGATTTCGCAGATGAGGAAACTGAGGTACTATGTAGGCAAGGGCTTGGCTCGGGTCATCCAGCACATGGGGAGTAAACCAGAGCAGGGACCCAGTTGTGCCAGCACTGTGTACACCATCAGCTCAGCTTTTAGGATGGATGAGCTGCACCTTTTTCATTCATTCTTCATCTACCCAGTAAAGTCTTGCCAATATTTAGTGAGCACCACCCCTGTCGTGGTGTTGGGAAGGATGTAGGGTGAGGGAGGCTGACAGCATGCTCCTCTCCACACAAAGCCCCCCGCCCCCTGCCCTGGCCAGCATAGGTGCCTGAGCATTCCAGCACAGTTCCTGGTGTTCAGGTCTCTGGGTCATTAAAGATCTACTAAATGCCCCTCTGCACGCCCTTTCTCTGCTAGGTGCTATGTCAGATACAGATGTGTAAGAGCTGGTCCCAATTCTCAAAGAGCTCACAACTCTAGCTAGGAAACCAAGAGACAGAATAGCATAGCATAGTGGTTAAGACTGGGTGCTCTAAACCTTAGGCATCGTCACTGGACAGCCCTACTGTGTGGCTTTGGACAAGTAACTGAATCTTCCTTTGCCTCAGTCTACCCGTCTACAAAAGAGTGCCTCCCACATAGCATTGCTGTAAGCATGAATGAGCTAGCTCATTTTTTTCTCTTGCATGCATGGTAAATTTGCCCTGTCTATAAGATCATCCCCATCAGCTGTTACACCACCGGTCTTTAAGGGAAAAAAAGCCTCCTTGTGACCATACACCCACCGTTAAGGTAGCACCTTATTTTTCTGCTTCCTTGAAAGCAAAACCCCTCAAAGGAGTTGTCCATACCAACAGTCTCTTTCTCCCCTCCTGGTCTCACTTGGACCCACTGCAGCCTGGCATTGGCCTCCCGCTCTTGCCAGTGGTCAGGGATCCTGGGCCTTCCTCTTCCTCAGCCCATAAGGACACTGGACACAGCCAATGGCCCCCTCCAGCCCCCTTTCCTCACATCCTTCCCCTCTCTGCTGGTCTTCCTGTACTCACCTGAGCAGCCTTCGGCATTCTCCTCTAGGGTTCAGCCCCCTCTTCTCTCTGTGCACCCACTCATGGCTTGTCCCCACCCAGATCTCCCCCCAGTCCCCAGATTTGTATGTCCAACTACTTGCTTGCCCTCTCTACCTGAAAGGCTGACACCCGCATCTCAAACTTAGCCAAACCTACATGTTCCCCACGAGGCTGTTCCGCAGCCCCAGTCCTCCTCATCCCTCTGAAAACAACTCACCCTCCCAGTAGCTCAGGCCAAAAATCTTGGTACATCCATGACTCCTCTCACATTCACACACCACGTCAGAAAAACCAGGTAGTTTCACCTCCAAAATACATGCAGAATGCAAGCATTTCTCACCACTGCAACTGCTCCCAGCACTCTACATGCCATCCTCACCACATGCTGGCAAGAGCTTCGGTTCCTCATCTCCCTCTTCTGTCCTTATGCCCATCCCAACCCCTGCCTCAAAGCAATCTTCTCATCACATCTGGAGTGAACCTTCTAGAACCCAAGGCAGAGAGATAATGTTCCTGGGCTCCAACGCTTCTAGCGGCTTCCCCTCTCACTCAGGGTATGGTCTTCAAGGCTTTATACCTGTGCTGTCCAATATGGTAGCTGCTAGCCACACATGGCCATGGAACCTGAAATGTGGTTAACCCAAAATGAGAGGTCTACACCAGATTTTGAAAATATCCACAGGTTTATAAGGCTTGCTAAGAAAAAAAAAATAATGTAAAGCATTTCATTAATAATTTTTTAGATTAACTACATAGTAAAGCAATACTATTCTGGAAATATCTTAAACAAATATATTGTCAAAATTAATTTTACTTGCTTCTTTTTACTTTTTTAATGTGGCTACTAGAAAACCTAGAATTATATAGGTGACTTATATTTCTGTCAGCCTGCACTGTTCTGGATGACCTCACCTCCTACTCCTCCTGGTCACTTCCTCCATTCTAGCCACAAGGCAGAATGCTCTTCCTGGACTTGCTCTTCCTGGACTGTGCCCTGACCTCAGGGCCTTTGCACTTATTTCCTCCTCCTGGAAAGCTCTCCACCATCATCATTCCTCCCTTCTTTCAGGTGTCTGTGAATCCTTCTGGACCACACTATACATAATAAGAAACCACTCCCCTTACCCCTGCTCTGATCTCTTTTTCCCACAACTCATCACTGTCTACCACAGTACACGCTTCCTTAGTCATTTGTTTGTGTCAAATACAAACTCCATAAAAGCAGGAGCTTTACTGGTTATACTCACTGCTGTATCCATATTTCCCAATGTCTGGTGCATGGTAGGTATTGAAGACAAATTTAACAAGTGAAAGAATAAATGTACCTAGAACAATATTTAATTCCTAACAAGTACTCAAAAGTTGTTGGCTAATGTTATTAAAGAAGCCAAACTGACGCAGAGTCAGCAATAGAGGTCAACATAAGACCACATGTAAGCAAGTATCCATGTGGCCCAGAAGGGTGCAGATGTGGAAGTTGGGGCGCGATAGACAAAGACGGGTCCTCACCCCAATACCCTGCCAACAACAGCACCACAAAGGCCGAAAGAGAAAAGTTCCCTCTCTTCTTCTCATAGAAACAAAAGGGGGATTAAAGCAGAAAGAGAATCGAGGTTGGTTTTCCCACTCACTGGATAAACAAATCTTTACTGAAGACCTACTGTGTGCCAAGGAGTTCCTCAGAGACCCAGCTGGAAACAAAGGGCCTGACCCGTGCACCGGGGAAGTCAGGGTGCTGTGGGAGCAGAGAGGAAAGCATCATACCCAGACCAGGGGTCACAGAAGCAGTGGTATCTGAACTGAACCTACAGCATGAGTCAGAGGAAGCAAAAAGGGTACAAAGCAGCTCCCGGTCTGAGTCAACAAGGAGCTGGGCAAAAGCTGGGAGGAGCTGACAGCAATTCAGGAAGCCTGGAGATGGAGACTGAAAGAGGGGCCCAGGAGAGCAGAAGAGGGGCTTGTCCACAGTGGGGTGCGGCCTCCCAAGCAGTCGCCCTGAGCTGAGGCCACACCATCCTGCCCGGGGCCAGGATCCAAGACGCCTGTCTGCACACGGGCTGTTCTGGGGGCACCCCGTCTACAAAGCCTTCTCTCCCCCCGCCAACCGGGCTCTGCTTCCATGTTCCCTGCACCTGTCAGGATGCCGGCAGGCAGAAGGGAAGAGCCAGCAAAGCAGCCTGGGGCGGAGGTGGAGGGGAGCGAGGACGTCTAGGGCCCCGGAGAGGAGCGGGGCGACTCGGCACATGGAGCAGCAGCTAATTCAGGCCTGCGGCTGCTTTTAGGTTCCCCAGGTGCTCTGCCCCTGCTCCTCTCAGCGTGTTCCTGAGCTAATGCCGGAGTAATTACAGCCTCAGTGCCTTCCATTTGGAGCTTGAATAGTGAAAGCTTGTGCTAGGGGGCGGGAAATGTAAACCCCTGGGCCAAAACTTGGTAAATTTCCTAGAAAAAAACAATAAATGTGGCAACTGTAACAGCAATTGCTTAGTTGCAGGGAAGAGGCCCCTTCCGACCCTCCTGGAGCGGGTGCCCACCCTGGTAGAGAACGGGCCCCTTCAGACCCCCACTCAGAGCGGGTACTGGCCCTGGCGGAGAACGCCCCGGAGGCTGGCCTGGGCTCGGCTTTCCTTTCTAGCAAGGAGACACGTTCCTGGGGCAGGCAGGCCGACCAGACAGCCCCTTCCCACACGCCCTGCCTCTCTCTCCACCACTGAGCCACCTCTCCCCCGGCTCCAGAAGGCTTCTGTTTTCTCTTCCCACCAGTGGGGGAAGAAGGAGGGAGTGCTGGATTGCAAACACCAGCCTCCCCCAGTGTGGGGCTCAGCCCCTTGATTGAAATGTCCAAAGGGTAGGAAAGAGGGGCCCCTGCTACCCCTCCCCTCAGACCCCCTACAACCCTAGCAGAGACCACACAGGGCCTGCGAAGGCCTCAGGCGCTAGAAGGGGACATAGGTCTGGGCCAGCCTGCTCTCCACACTCACTCTGCTTACCCCACACACATCCAGGTCTCCCGGGCCTGCTGAGAGGAGCCCAGATGGGCCAAGGAGTCAAGGGAAACAGCTGCCCCAGGGAGAGCAAGGGGAAACCGAACCAGACCTGGCGCTTTCCAAAGCCTTGGTGAACACAGCCTCTGGGCTTCTGCCTCTGAGAGATACACCCTGGCTTCTTCCTGTCCTCCCTCCCTGTCCTTCCCTAAGGCCAGAGCCAGGGAAACTACCGTAGAGGGGCTCCCTCACCCCAGCCAAGCCTCACCTGCCTCCCCTCCTTCCTCCTGGGGAGCTGCCCTGAGCCGATGACCATCCGTCCCTAGAGCTTAAAACCAATATCCTTGAAATAAGTGTATGACCTTGTAAGGAGCCAAGTCTGCCTTGGTCCACCTCTGTCATTTCAGCCACGCTACCGGTACCACACATACAAATATTTAATTAATTTCTCCTTTAAAGAATTCTCTTAATACATAAGTAAAATGTTTAAATTCTTTAATTGACTCACTTTTTAAATGTTTTAAAGATTTATTTATTTATTAGAGAGAGGGCAAGTGCACGTACAAGAGGGAGCAGGGAGGGGCAGAGGGAGAGGGAGAGAATCTCAGGCAAATTCCACACCAAGCACAGAGCCCCACCCCAGGCTCAATCTCACAACCCTGAGATCATGACCCGAGTGGAAACCAAGAGTCGGACACTTAACTGACTGAGTCACCCGGGCACCCCTTTACATTTTTTAATACCTACCCAGATTTATCCTAAATGATAAAATCTATGTTAGTTCTGGACTTTTCTAATATGTGTTAAAATGCACTGCTATTAAAATAAAAATGTGCATTCCTCGCCCCTCTCCCATTCCAACAGCCTTGTGTGTGCAGTTGGAGGGAGGTCACTGACTGACAGCTGAAACTCTTCAACTTCCGTGCATTTGGGAGTCACTTGAAGTGCCCATTACATGCAAACGCATGGGCCCCCGCCTCCCCATCAAGAGCTCTGCGACGGTGCCTAAGACTCTGGATTTTGCAAGCTCCCCAGTGATTCTGAGGCTGCCTTCCGAACTTGCGGGACCACAGACTTGGAGCAGGGGCTGGGCTGGCAGCAGACTCAAACACGCAGACTCCCGATCCAACACACCGTTTACCAAACCCACCCTCAGCAGAAGGCAAAGCACTTTGCAGATTTCCCGCCCCCTAGCACTGACAGCCCTCTGACATCATCAGAGTATGCCCCCTGGGGGCTTCGCCCCCAACCCCACCAGGAGGCTCATCAAGGCTGACCTTCCAGGGGCCGACAGGCCTCTCCCTGTGGGAGCAGAAATCGTCAGAGCGAGTGTAGAAGGCGTTCTGTGATTCTTGCAAGCCATTGGGGCACCGGGTGCTTCTGTTCTGCTTCTAGCCTTCCAGGAAACTGCCAGCCTGTTGCTTACCCCTAATCTCATTTCTGACTGCAGTGTCCAGCCGCAAGCCCACCCCAGCTCCCTGGGCCTTACCCTGCAGCTCTGCCAGTAGAGCAGGAGTCCGAGGCCTGATTGTCTCTGCCTCTCCCAATGGGTCAATCCCCAGACAAAGCCCTGCCCTCTCTGGGTCTTAATGTCTCGCCTGGAAAAGGACAGTTTTTGAACTATATGGACTTCTACATTTTGTGATTCTCCTGCCTACCCTCACCCTCCATACACACACATACACACACACATACGATATGAGGGAGTGAGGAAGGGAGTACAGGGAGTGAGGAAGCTCCTGCCCCACCTCATTTAGAAACAGGCTTAAAGGAGTTCACCCTGGCCCCAGGCAAACCCAGCATGTATACTCACGGAAACGTGCTCACGTGTCCTAGGGCTCACAAGTGCCCCTGCCTCCTCCATGCCCAGACCCCAGGCCCCTGTCGCCTGGCAGTCACACAGCTGTCAGTCAACAAATATTTTCAGGTATTGACCACATGCCCTAGAAACCTAGCTGTGAACTGGGAAGACAGAGTCGCTTCTCTCCAGAGGCTTTCAGTCTAGTGAAAGACTGATAAATATATATATATATGAACAAATAAATAAGTGCCAATAAGTGCTGTGAAGAAAATAAACTAAGTGAATTCTGAAAAGAATAAATGGGGGATGGGAGGGCCTGTCCTAGGATGCAACATCCAAGCTGAGAAAGCATGGTGGGCAGGAAGAGTGAAACATGCAAAAAAAAATCCAGAGTAAGAGAATCCCAAGCAAAAGGAAAAGCAGGTGCAAAGGTCCTAAGACAGGCATGAGCTTGGTGTGTTCACAGGCCAAAGGGAGGGTAAAGTGGCTGAGGTTTACCTTAATGAAGCAAAGTAAGAGAGAGAAGCCACTGGTAGCGTGGGTACTGTAGTGACTTCAAAGACATCACACACTGAGCCCACTGTGCATATAACTTGGAGAAAAAACCAACAGGGTCAGTTGGACACTGAACAGGAAGAAAGAAATCCAGGAAAACTCTTAGGTGTTGGGCCTGAGCACCAGGTGGATGGTGGAATCACTTGGGAAACAGAAAAGACCTGAAGGGGAGAAGGAGGGCAGAACTAAACACATCATGATGTTTTCACCTGAAGTGTGAGATGCCTACTAGCTATCCAAGTGGAGATGTTGAAACTTCAGGAGGACAAATGAGTCCGGAGTGTAGGACGCAGGTCTGAGCTAGAGGCATAAAACAGCATGACTGATGTGGAGGCCACTTGCTGCCATAGGACTAAATGAGTTTGCCTAGGTTGAGGGGACACTAAAGTAGAAGAAAGGGCTCAGGACGGAGCTTCGGACACCATCATTCAGTGGACGCTGGGAAGGAGAGCACCACATGGTGGTGGGAAGTCAGGGGTTCTGGGAACCAAGCCAAGAGCTTCGAAGAGAAGGACAGCTATTCAACTGAATCCAAATAATTAGGGACATAAGGGTGAACAGAGAGGCAGTCGACAAGGAGATACAGACAAACTGCACTCTAAATGGGGCTGGATAGAAGACAGGACCCGTGGGGAGCTAGAGGGAGCACACCTTCCCCACTGGGTTCCAGCCACCCACACCATCACCTCCACACCCCTCGGCCTCATGGGGCCATCCATGCCCAGCTGCCCCTCAAGATCCACTCACTCCCAACGTTGGCATACTGAGCACCCTTACATGCGGAGCACAGCTGGAGAAATGAACAAAAGCAACAAAGCCTCCTGCCCTCCTGGAGCTTACATGCCAGGGTAAATGAGATTATAATGAAGTAACTAACGGAAACTTACCCTTGGCCAGAGGCTTGCTCTGCAGGCTTAACCAGGGTCCCCCCGCATCCCTGCTCGGGGCTGGCTGGTGATTATGAGCAGGAACTCTGGCCCAGCTGGGAGGCAGAGGACCTCGCTGGGCCACCCGCTAGCAGAGTGAGCATCACAGGTTACGCAACCTCTCTGAGCCTCGTTTATTTTCCTCATCTGCAAAATGAGGATGAAACCCCTAGCCTGCCAGTACACAGGACAGTGCTAAAAATCAGACAGGATAAGGTAGATAAAAAGTCCTCTCGTGGTTTCCGGGACACGGCACACACCCCATAAATGCTTGTTTACAAATGTGTTCCCCACCTGGAAAGATCTTCCCTCCTCCCATCTCTCCATGGTCACATAACCCTGCAGAAGAGACTCACCCCATGCACCTCTTGCTCCAGCCCCACACACCACACCCCACAAGATAGAAGGGTGCCCAGTCTCCTCACTGAGGAGCAGGGGGCAGAGTGCTCTCAGGTCATCCAGAAGCCTAAGAGAGTGGGAACTCCAGGCTCTTCCTCACCACTGGGAGTGGAAGCCAGGAGCCCCATACCATCTGCATGAAGTAGTACCTCAGCTTTCCCCAAGAGATGACCTTGCCAGTCCCAGTGCCTCGCCTGCCAGCCATCTGGCCTCACTCAAGGCCCAGGGATCCAGTGGGACCGCCACCTTCGTCCCCGCCACTGTGGGTGCTGCCCTCCTCAAACCAGCGGCAGTCCCAGGCTCCCCTGTATCCTCAACCTTTCCTGGGATCTCCCCCTCACCCCCAGCCCCACACAACACGCAGCCGCCCCAGCGCCCTCCAGGGTCGGCTGTGTTTTTGGAAGCAGGCCAACCCACCAAAAGTCCATTTGATGAATGGCAAATTCAAATCAATTCCAAAAATCGATTGCTCTTGAATATCATTTTATATTTTGTCAAATCTTAACCACTGTCAGAATTCTTTCCCATTCTTCAAAAGCCTTATTAGTCTTAATTTTGTGTTTTAAGCAATTAAAAATTAAAATTTCATTATTTCACATTGGAAGGGAATTTTTCAGCCACTTTCGAGGGCTCTGTGTCTTTTTAAATGTAGTTTGGATGGGTTTTTTTTTCAACTCAAATTTTTACCATACTCACACCAATTCCTGCAGTGGTGTGTTAGCTTTAATTTTGTATTTATAACAATTAAAAACCGAAATTGAAGCATTTCATAGTGATGTGATTCACCTAAATCCTTCATCAGCATTTTTTATTTGTGGTGAATGGATGCAGGATTAGATGCACCAACCACAAGCTAAAATTTTTTACTAATTATGAAATACACTTTTCTCACCATGAGAAGCCCTTCTTCACCAAGAAATTCCAAAAAGCCACCTACCGCTGCTGTTTTAACCTTCGTACCTCACATCCTCTCTTCGATCCTGCCCAAGCCAAGCTTCCAACCCATGGCCCCACTGAGACATTCTGGTCAAGGTCATTAGTGACCTCTATGCTATCATATGTAAATGTAAACTTCTCTGACTTGACCTCTTGGCTACATTTGGCATAGCTGACCCCTTCCTCCCTCTTGAGACCAGCGCTTCTCTTGGCTTCCCCCCCCACACCCCTGACTCCCCATCAGCCCTCATCTCAGCTTCTTCGCTGCTCTTCACCCCTGCATGGAGAGCCCAGCCTCGCTCGCTCTCTGTCCACACACTCTTGCTAGGTGACCTCATGGGTCCACAGCTTTAAATACCATCTATATGCTAACGACTCTCAACCTACATCTCAACCCCGATCTCTACTCAGAACTCCAGGCTTACATCCAAATGCCTACTTGGCATTTTCAGGCAGAGGTCTGACTAGAACTTCCACCCTACTGTGGCTGTCAGAGGACTCCAGATTACTGTCCCCCAACCTCTCCTCCCCTGTTCCTTATCCTAATACGTGGGAGTACCATCGCGATTCAAGCCTAAATCGCCAGTTGTCCTGAGATCTGTCCCACACCAGATCCCAGATCACGCACCCTCTCCAGCCCCTCCTATCTTATAAGTCCAGCCAGTGCAACAGCCCCAAACTGCTCGCCAGCTTCCTCCCCTGCCCGTGCCCCTCCACTGCCCCACAATCCGATATCCCTAGCGCAGGAGTAAGCTTTCCCGAGTAGAAATCATACTGTGCTACTCAAGTGATTAAAATCCTCCAACGTTTCTCACCACTCTTAAAATGAAACCCAGAGTCCTTAACTTGCCGGCTGCAGCCCAGGGAGCTGGCCCCTGCCTGCACCTGTGCCCACCTCCCAACCACCACCTCCCCCTCACTCACAAGGCCCCAGCCATATCGCCTTTCCAGGCCCCACCCTCCCGAAGGTCCTTGGGACCTTCTCCTAGATGTGCCCTCTGCCATTCCGAGATTCCATGGCTGGATCCTTCCTAGGAGTCCGATTTTTGGCCCTCCCCATTGGGAAGGGCCACCAGCCACCTCTGTCCTAGCCTCCTATTTAATCCTGAGTGGCATCTGTCACCATCTTTTTGTTGGTGGTGCTGTTCATTTGTTTGTTGGCTTGTCTTCTGTTTTTCTCTGTCTCGGACAAATAGAAATAAGCTCCATAAGAAGCAATGACTCCCTTGTCTTGTTCACTGACATACCTCCAGCCCCTAGAACAGGGCACAGCACACACGGATGCTTCTGGAGTTTGAGGGATGAATTCACACACACCCCACATCTGCGAGATGGGACGGAAGCATCCAGAGTTCAATGATGTAACCTCCAGATTGTAGGAGGCCCCCAAACACACATATATAGGTTTATTCCATTAGTTATTTTTGTTGATCACGTGAAAATGGCCTTCCCATCTTCAAATGGGAAAATCTCCCATCCCTTCCCTCTGTATTCACCCTTACACCAGTGTTCCCAGGGCTCCCCTCGGAGGCAGGAAAGAGGGCTAAAGGCAGTGACTGTTCCACTGAGGGAAGGGCCACATCACCCCTCTCCACTTTCCCTCTCAGGACACACACACACACCGTACATGTGCACACCCTCATGTATATATACCACTCCACACGCCACACATATACGGCCCCCACATTCATATCATACATGCCACATGTACATACCACCTCACACACACACACACCAACTCATACACACACACTACTCCACACACAAACACATAACATGCTCACAACACACACCACCCCCACATACACATATACACCAAATCATATACACACACACTACCCCACACACACACCACCACCACCCCACACACACCAACTCATACATGCACACCACCCCCCACACACACCAACT
>NC_081557.1:107409387-107419596 GCF_022355385.1 Mustela nigripes
CCCCACACACATACATCAACTCATACACACACACACACCACCCCCCTCACACACACAAACTCATACATACACACCATTCCACATGCAAACACATAACATGCTCACAGCACATACACACACACACACACACGCACACACACGCACACACACCACCCTCCACACACTCTAACCTGACCCCCTTCAGACCCATTCCTTTCTCTCCACAGCCTTGGGATTAAAGGAGTCTATCAACAGATAGGACAATGAATCTTGGAACACTGAAAAAATAAAATAAAATATTTTTAAAAAGGAAAAAAATTCAACAGAAATGGTTGGAAGGGGCATTCCCAGGGCAGTTAACCAAACCCTGCCTTATACCGGGATAAGTAAGATGAACACGGTTCCTGACTAAACCAGGAGCATGCTTGGAGGGAGGGCGGTATGTGGAATCTTGTAGAATCATCTCAGGAGGCTCTAGAAAGCAGAGACCCAGCCCAGAACTCCCCCCACCCCCGTCCATCACCACTGCTGGCAGAACCTGTCTTACATACCTGAGAAGAAGCAAGTAGGTGCCCCTAAGAGATATCATTTTATTTTAAAGATTTTATTTATTTATTTGACAGAGATCACAAGTAGGCAGAGGCAGGCAGAGAGAGAGGAGGAAGCAGGATCCCCGCTGAGCAGAGAGCCTGATGTGGGGCTCGATCCCAGGACCCTGGGATCATGACCTGAGCTGAAGGCAGATGCTTTAACCCACTGAGCCACCCAGGCGCCCTGAGATATTATTTTAAAAGTACCAGGAGGGGCACCTGAGTGGCTCAGTCAGTTAGGGGTCTGACTCTTGATTTTGGCTCAGGGCGTGATCTCATGAGAGGTCATGAGATGGAGCCCCTCATCAGGCTCTGCCCTGGGTGTGGAGACTTAGGACTCTCTCTCTCTCCCTTTCCCTCTGCCCCACCCCCTTAAAAAGGGGGGGAAAATGTCTGCACTCTGAAAACCTCACCCCAACCATGACATCTCAAATCCTACCATTAAAAAGCCTTTCTTTGTTGTTAAACTTTGTTTTCTCCTATTCTTTCTTACTTCCTTCCTTTCTTTTTTCTCATAGCAATTTCTTCTTTAGACACAAAGGCAACAAAACATGATGTCACCAACACCCTGCTCACACCTGAGGGCAAGCAAATCCTCCCCCTGACTGACAGAAGCTGAGGTCACGGGCACTGATAGGAGAGAGCAGGAAGGGAAACGGAGAAAGAAACACCTCACCCCCCCCCTTGATGGCGGAGCCTGTCTCCTCCCAGTTTCTCCCAACTGCTGACCAGCACAGCAGGAGTCACTGGGCACCTGACTCCATCCACACCATCACCTCGCCTCCCCCGTCCCCACAGGCCCTATCCTGCCCACCCCAAACCCTCTCTCCCTGACCATGGGATGAGTTCTTCAGGAAAAGGGAGGGGTAAGAGGTGACAGAGCTGCAGCTAAAGCCCAATTTTCGTTGACACTCAGAGTCTCTGACAGCTGTTAGGAGAAGAATATGATTTTGAAATTTAAATAACACGCTTCTGCATTCGGCTCAGGGAGACAACCTGAGGATAAGCAGTTTATCGCCTAAGCCACCATGCAGGGGGGCAGGGAAAGAGGCTGCCTGCTTCCTCAGCTCCTCCCCTGCCCTCAGTCCCCAAACCTCCCCCACAGCCTCCTCAAAGGGACTGCCTCAGAGGGGGGCATCTGAGAGGCGCCAGCCAACCTGCTGAGGCTGAGCCTATAAAGCCCCTTCTTGACAGCCTCCGCTAAGCGACCTGAGGGGAGGAGGGGCTGGGGGCACAAAGGCTCGAGCACCCGCTCAGAAGAGCCAGGGAAAGGAAGGGGCCTCCTGAGGCATCTGGCAGAGCCAAGTCAGGCCCCCACTCCGGCCACTGAGGTGTCCTTCCCAGAGGCCTGGCTCTGGAGCCTAGGACCTGACCCTCTCCTGGACCCCTCCCCAGGGACCCAGGTCCCTGAGCCAGGCAGTCATGCTGAGCCCCGTCCTGGAGAAGTCCAAGGCAAGAGTCCCAAGCACAGAGATCCCAGAGAGGCCAAGCTCACCTCTGACCCAAGTATCTCTCTTCACTGTCCTCAGAGCCCACGGGGCCCAGAGGGTGTGTGGTTCCTCCATCACCCCAGCTGGGCCAGGCCTCTAAGCTATGATGCTGCCAGAAATGGCATTCCCAGAACCCTCTGTCCTCTTCTAAGCTGCTCCTGATTTACCCAGGCTCCTTGAACTCGTAGGGCGGCCCTTGGTCTACATCACCACCACCAATAAGCCTCCTAGCAGGTGTCTAAGTGGGTGTCTGCTCACCCCACCAGACAGTGAGGACATGAGTCTATGTCACTCTAAAGCAGGGTCTGATGTAGTATCTAGAACACAGCAAGCTCAATGCTTACTCAACAGGTCGCCCCCACCATGAAGCACTTATGAGCACCCTGCCCTTCCCTAAGTCTCAGATACTCCAAAGATGTGGCACGCACAGGCCCCTCAGACTTGCTTGGACCTCTCTGCCACCTGCCTTGTGCAGTCTAACACCCCCCAGGAGCCAATAGCTCCCTCCCACCCTCAGCAGTGACACCCACAGCCTTCACCAGGGTGCCCCCATGCCAATCCCAGCAGGGCAGACCCCAACTGCTCTGTTTGATGGGTCAGAGGGATCAGGTGCCCCACCTTGCGGTCACCCAGCTGATAGGGTAAGGCCAAGATGCAAACTAGCTGTAGCAGGCCCACCAAGTTCTCCAGAATCTTCTGTGGATTCGTATTAGGAGGCCAGCGCTGTGCGAAGCACCCACAGGAACACGAGAAGCGTGGATGTGTAGACACAGACCAATACCCCCGATCACACTCGTGCCCCCAGCACATGAGAAGGCTGTGGTACCAAGGGGAAGGGTGGCTCTTCTCTGTCAGGCGCCACCTGCCAGGCTTCTTGGCAGGGATAGAGTCCCCTCCACTTCTAAGCGCCCAAAAAGGGGACCAGTGGAGCCCAAAACATTCTTAGGCCTTTCCTGCCCCTATCCAGGCAAGGCGGTCCCCCCACCCCAGAGGCTTATTGGTCAAACTGAGGCCGACGCCGCCCACTACATCTTCCTCCAGCCCACAATAGTTCCCAGCCCAGACATTTCACTAGGCTCCATGTGTCCATCCCCACCCCTCCAAAGTGTGGCTCACCAAGGCCAGGATGCCTCAGCAGGAGCCCCTGCGACCTACTGTCCTATGAAAATTGCCCAGTCACCTCCCACTCCAGCCCCCACCAAGCCCTATCATGGGTGGGAGGCCGCCTCACATCACTGAAAGGCTTGCAACCATTTCCCAGATGCAAGCTTCCAGGCCAACCACTCCAGAATAAGTTTTATTTTTTTTTTTAAGATTTTATTTATTTATTTGACAGAGAGAGATCACAAGTAGGCAGAGAGGCAGGCAGAGAGAGAGGAAGGGAAGCAGGCTCCCCATTGAGCAGAGAGCCCAATGTGGGACTCGATCCCAGGACCCTGAGATCATGACCTGAGCCGAAGGCAGCGGCTTAACCCACTGAGCCACCCAGGCACCCCCGAATAAGTTTTAAATAGCTACACATTTCAGTGCAATATCCGCACACTGAGTCAAGCATTTACCTGCAGGATCTCATTTAGTCCCAACAAAAACACTAGAAGGTAGGTGTTTCTACTGCCGTGTAAGAGGAAACCAGGGCTTCCAGGCACCTGCCTGAGGCAGACCCTGGGCAGGGTGGTATCAAGGACCTGAATCCCAGTCTAGTCTGTCCCTGTTCTCAGGGTCTCCATTTCCTTCTCCTGCCAGGAGAAGAAGTGGGCCTAGGTGATCTCTAAGTCCCTTCAGAATGCAGAAAAGACATGTTTACATAAACATGCTCCAGGCCCAAGCACCTGGTAAGGCCCTCGGGGGATGCAGAGCCCCTTGGAGGCTCCCCACACTCACCAAGAATGCACAGCCCAGAAGAGGCGGCCACCGTCTATTCCTTCCCCCTGTTCCCCAGGCATGGCCCATGGTTACGAGGGAAACCATGGCCTGGGCCTCCCAGACCCTTCAGCCTCGGAACGGAGAACAGAACCCTTCCACCACCTCTCTCTGCCTGAACAGTCTCTCCCTTCCCTAACAAGACCTTCTTCTCACCTGTTCCATCCTCTCCTGCCGCCCCACGTGCGACAAGCTGGGGTGCGGTATTCACGGGGTCACGGACACCTGGGGATGGAGCAGCTCTCGACTTCAGCCTCCCCCCACCCAAGCCCCTGTTCTACTACTGAGCATCCTCAGCACAGGCTGGATAACTCTGTTACTCTACCTACATCCTTTCTCAGCGAATCCTCGGTAGCAGTCCTGCCCCTAGGGATCCTGTTCCCACTCTACAAACACAGGCACTATAGCTCGAGAAGGCCCAGTGAGACCCAAGGTCACGCTCCACTAAGTGGCCAGGTCAGGATTCAAACCCTGGACTGCCCGCCTTAAGGCCCACACTCTTCTCATGCACTGGGCTACCTCCCTAAGCACGCCACCCCCTGCTTACAAGTGCAGCGAATGGCTAGAAACAGGAAAAATCTCACTTCCCCATGAACTCTCCCTTTCCACCTGGACGCCTCCAACATCACTGCCACCATGGTTCAGGGCAGAGCCAGACTGCTCTACTCCCAGCCTTGGACTCAGGGCCAACGGGACACCAGTAATCCCGGCCCCAGTCACTGATCCTAGGGCCTGCCTTTGAACTAGGCAGAGAGGAGGGGAGGCTGGTCTCTGCCCCAGAGCCTCTGGCATCAGACAGTGCTGGAGGAATCCTGGCAGCTTTTTTTGCCAGCAGATTCCCAGTGGGACTTTCTGAGAACCCCAAGAGAGAGAGGAGGCCAGAGATAAAGAACACATGTTCCAGGAGGCTCCAACAACAGGGACCCAAATTCTTAGACACTAGATGTGAAGGAGATAGTAGCAACTGAACCCCAAAGCTACAAGAGTATCCTTTTCCAAGTCCCAAGGGCCCTGACTGGGCATAGTGTGGCCCAGAGCGGGACCACAGAGACCCCATGCTCCCCACCTACAGCCTTTCCATGCAGAGATGATAGAGGAGGCAATGCACAGCCAACTCCAGGCCTGTGCACGAGTAGACGGGCTCCGCCCAGTTCTCGAGAGTGGCAGCCTCATCATGCCAGAGCCCCAGTACAGATCTTGGGTCCCACAAGCCAGACCTTCTCAGCCAGCCAGCCACAGCTAGGTGACATGTGTGCCCAGATACTGACCCCACGGGGCAGCCACAGAGAGGCCCAGGTCCCCCTGAGCACCAAGATGCTCTGCTCACTTGAGCATGCCACCCGATACTGCCACTGTCTTTGTGCCTTGGTGGGAAAGATCGGGGAGCTCTACTCTAAGCTTCTGTCTTCCTTCTTCAGAAAAGAGACACAAGGTCTGGAGCAGGGAGGAGGACCTGCCCACAGCCCCTCAGGTGATCTGTGGCAGAGAACACACTGGCACTCGCCCCGGCCTCCCAGCTTGGCGTCCAGCCTTGTTTCTTCTCTGCGCCCCACAGTGGCCCACTTGGTTTCTTGCTGGCCTGGCCAGGGCCCTCTTCCCAGCTCTGCACCCAAGCTTCCCAGACGGAGCCACCCATGCCCCAACTCTGGGGCTTCTCTGGATGGAGTTGGGTGAACTGAACAATGAGGGGGGTTTGTCACAGACCCTGAAGCTATGCCCTCTCCCTGACCCCAAGGATCCAGGGTCATGTGGAATCTAGTTTCATCTAGGCAGCAGGTAAATAAATCTGGCTCAGTGAAATGAGATCCAGTAACTTCCTCACTTGTCAATATCCTTACCCTGAGGAGTATCACGCCCATTACATAAAGATTTTCTGCTTGAGGGATGCCTGGGTGGCTCAGTCGGTTAAGTGTCTGCCTTCAGCTTGAGTTATGATCCCAGGGTCTTGGGATCGAGTCCCGAATCGGGCTCCCTCTTGACAGGGAGTCTGCCTCTCCCTCTGCCTGCTGCTCCCCCTGCTTGTGCTCTCTTACTCACTCACTCTCTCTCTGATAAATAAGTAAATAATTTTTTTTTAAATCTAAAAAAAAAAAAATTCTGCTCAAAAGAAGGAAAGATGTTTAGTGGAAGCCCGGGAAGCAGACCTCTGACCTTTACCCTTCAAGGAGCAAGCCTAAATGATTTCTTTGTTGGAGGGAAACCCAAAGGCTCCCACTCCTCCAACAGTACCAAACTGGCAGGGTGGGAACTGAGAACATCGGGGCTGGAGGGCATCCCCATGATAGCACCCCAGGCTGAGAATGTTCTTAACCTGTATCTGAGCCCCGAGGCCATCTCTAAAAGAGTGGCCTAAGGTGGAGTTCTAGCCAAAACCAATCGGGATTACCTCTGAAGTCTCCATTCCATCACTACCACCCCCAAACACCACCAGGGCTCAAGGGCAAATCTAGATGGTCATCCTTTCGCCAATGCCTCCTTTCTCATGGGGTTCCAGAATTTCCCCCACCAAGTACCTATGTACTCTCACATATCAATCTCTTAGATATCACTCTCTTAGAAATTACCAGATTTCACATATTCTCAATGGAACCAAGGGTGCAAAAATTGGTTCTTGGGTAGGCAAAAAAAAAAAAAAAAAAGTAGCTATTCCTTGGTATTTGCTCCGCACTATATTGTACCCACCAAATTCATATGCTAAAGTCCTAATTTCCAATGTGACTATTTCCAGACAGAGCTTTAGGAGGTAATTAGGTTAGGTGAGGTCATAAAGGTGAGAAGGTAGGGCCATGACCAATAGAAATGGTGTCCTTATTTTAAAAAGAAGAAAAAGAAAAGAACCCTCTCACTCTCTCTCCCCTTCCCTCCCTCCTTGCCACCCCTCACTCCACTCTGTGAGGACACGTAAAAACGTGGCCATCTGCAAGCCAGGAAAAGGGCTCTCGCCAGAAACCAAGCCCCACCAGACCTTGATCTTCAACTTTCAGTCTCTATGAGACAATACATTTCTGTTGGTGAAGCTCCCCAACACAATATTCTGTTAGGGCAGCCCGAACAGACTAAGATGGTATTTCTCTACAGAGAATTGACTTTTCTCTTTAGGGGGGCAATAATGGAAAAAAGAAAGTTTGAGAAACAGTCTCCGAGAGAATTCTTCTTTTGAAAGGGTTTAGGGTCTCACTGGAGAGCCTTTCATTTCACAGTTTTAGAGCACTGTTTCTCAACTGGTGGCAGTCTTGTCCCCAAGAGACATTTGGGACATCTGGAGACATTTTCGGCTGTCACAACTCAGTGTGCTAGTCCTGGCATCCCATGGGTAGAGGCCAGAGATGCTGCTGAACATCCAGCGATGCATGGGCATGGGACAGCTCTGCCCACAGGAGAGCATTATCCAGGTCAAAATGCCAAGGGCGCTGCTGTTGTCAACCCATGGTTTAGAGCAAAAGAAACTTCAAAAGGCTTCACATACTGCCACGAAACTTCCTAGAATCCCGAGGTCTGGAGCCTTGAACCAGAACAAGCCCCCATGGCCACCTTGGAGCCCCAGTGATGGCTTCAGAAGGTGTTCATCCCCAACAAGCCCGCCCCAGAGCGGTTCCCAAGACTGAAAGGCCCTCCCCAGGGCCCGAGCAGGAGCGGCTGCCCTGCGCCTGCAGGTCTCCCAGATGCCAGAGGGAACAGGCCAAGAAGAAGGAACCAACGGACTCATCAGACTCCTACACAAGGACCATGGCAAGCCAAGCTAGAGCTCCAGAGTCCTCTCACTTCCTGGGGCAGGCTGGGGCAGGAGTGGCCAGGGGACTCAGAGGCCTCTCAGTCATGCTCAAGAAGAAGAGCCCTCGGGGGAAGGGGAGTCCCAGAGCGGAGCGGGGAGAGATGACACTACTGCCAAGAGCCACAGCTAATGGTTCCTGGTTCGGGCCCTGAGCTGCACTGCCCAGCATCTCTCTGAGCCACTGACTCATCCAGACCTCATGCCAGTCCAAGGTATGTACTCTCCCACTGTGCAACTGAGGAAACCGAGGCACAACAAAGTTGAACAACTTGACCAAAGTAGAATTCCAAAGTGCAAGCATTGGGGACTGGAAAGAAGGAGGCCACAGGGCAAGAAAAACTCAGGGAGTGACACCAAGTTTCCAATTCAAGACCCACTGCAGGATAGATGCATTCTACGCAATTCCCATACATGCTCCACTCCACACACAGCCTCGGGACTAGGTGTACGGTTTCTTCTTTCATAGACGAGGACCCAGAGCTCAGAAACACAGAGGGGCTTGCTGGTGGAAGGCAGAACCGGATAAAGGCCTGGGCGCCGGGGAGGACTGGGGAGGCCCTAGAAAGAGCCCACTTACCTGAGAAGATTGAAGCAAGCCTGAAGATGTCCGAGAGGCGGGAGGTCACCGGCTCATAGGGTGAGGCTTCGTAAAACTCCTCACCTGGAAGAGAGAATCAGCATCAGGCACTGGCTCACACCTCCCACAGTACCAGACAAGAGAGAGCGATGCATGGGATGTTGAGTACTCCGCACACACAGGTGAGCTCTTTCTCTCCAACTGGAGTAGAGGTCCCCCACAGCAGGTCAGTACTGCTCACGCTTCCCTCTCCTGACCTCCCTGCATGTCCAGCCCTCTTCTAAGGACTTCCAAACGCTTCCAGAAATCAAGCACTGGGAAAGTGGACAGCCTGCGGAAGGCCAGGCATAAATTTGAAGCCAAAGGCCCTCCAAGGTTGTTCAGTACAGCTTCCTCATTTCACAGGAGAGGACTCTGAGTTGGCCCAGAGAGGTAAAGCAACCTGACTGAGATCACACAGCTCCCTGTGGCAGAGCTAAACTAGAATCCGGTCCCCTGGCTCTCATGCTTTGTCCATGCCACCTAAGGGCCCAGAACTTCCTCTTTGCTTCCGGTCATGTCACCAGAAGAGTCTGACTGGAGGGGCTGAAGGTCTGCTAAGTGAAGGCCACCCCCCCCCCCCCCCCCAGCTTGTCTGACTGACTACCCACCTCCGCACTCCCTGCTGGGCCTCCCCACCCCCTCCTGGCTTCTCGGATTTCCCCTCAGGGCTTTGGGGTGCCTCAGAGCCTTGGTGAATGGGAAAAGCTAGCGAATGACAGGAGATAAATGGCACAGGGACGCCCTGGAGACCCAGCACCTTCTCGTCGGGACTCGTCAGGACTCCCGCCCCCTCCGCCAACACCTCAGCAGGAGAGGAAATATCCTCTTGAGACGTCACCGTGAGGAGAAATCAATGGGTAATCACTCAGACTGTGTGTGTGCGCTGAAGGGGCGGAGGAGACCGGTGACGACCCGGAGTCTCACACATTGATTTCCCATCCACCCGGGTCTGGCACCTGAAGAAGAGCACACGTGCGGTGGCATCCATGGGGCCACTGGCAAGAAGGGGCCAGCCATCCAGAAGAGGGGACTTGCAATCTGCCTTTAAGGGGCTCATCCAGCCAGCCCCAGGTGGTCCCCCAGAGGCCAGCACTCCAGGCTTGCCAGTCCTCTGCTGGTTCACAGAGCAAGGCATCTGTCTGCTAGCAGACGCCCCAAAAATGGTGCGGACCCCAGATATTCATTTTCCCCTGGAGAACAGGCCCCCACCCTTCACTTCCCCTCATAGGAGCAAACACACCTCAGACCCTGCGACACACAGCGGAGCCTAAGTGCTATCTGCCCACTGACATCCTCTCAGGCCAGTCTCCAATCCCACCTTCCCTGGGACTGTCCAGGCCTGGACAACCTCAGCGTCCTCCTCTCTATCCACAGGCACCGGGGAAACCCCCAGCAGCTATTTGTCGGGGTCAAATAATGCAAGAGGTTAGAAAGCGTTTTTGTAATAAAAATGGTGTTATGCTGAGCCCTCTGTGTGCCAGCACCACTGAAAGCACTTTTGGTCTACAAACTCACTTCAGCCTCTTAATATCTCTATGAGTTAGGCACTCTTCCTCTCCCTGTTTTATTTCTAAAGAACTGGCCTGAAAACCAGTATGGAGGTTCCTCAAAAAGTTGAAAATAGAGTTACCCTACGACCCAGTAATCTCACTACTGGGTATTTACCCTAAAGATTCAAATGTAGGGATCTGAAAGGGCACGGGCACCCCAATGTTTATAGCAGCAATGTCCACAATAGCCAAACTATGGCAAGAACCTAGATGTCCACCAACAGATGAATGGATAAAGAAAATGTGGTATACACACACACACACACACACACACACACACACACACACA
>NC_081557.1:107419696-107431285 GCF_022355385.1 Mustela nigripes
ACACACACACACACACACACACACACACACACACACACAATGGAATACTATGCAGCCATCAAAAGAAAAATGAAACCTTGCCGTTTGCAATGATGTGGATGGAAGTAGAGGGTATTATGCTGAGCAAAATAAGTCAATCAGAAAAAGACAATTATCATAAATTATCATATGATCTCTCTGAAATGAAGAATTTGAGAGGCAAGGGGTGTAGGGAGGGAAAATATAAAACAAGATGGACCGGGGAGGGAGACAAACCATAAAGACTCTTAATCTCAGGAAACAAACTGAGGGTTGCTGGGGAGTGGGGGGGAGGTAGGGATAGGGAGGGATAGGGTGGCTGGGGGATGGACATTGGGGAGTTTATGTGCTATGGTGAGTGCTGTGAATTGTGTAAGACTGACCATTCACAGACCTGTACCCCTGGGGCAAATAATACATTATATGTTAATAAATAAATAAATAAATAAATAAATTTTTGATGGATAAAAAAAAAAAAAAAAAAATTGGCCTGAGACGGTACAGAGATAAGTAACTGGCCCAGTGTTCCACAACTGGTAAGTGGCAGAGCCAGGTTTTGAACCCAGGCAGCTGGCTCCAGAGTCCAAGCACTTAGCCAGACGTACTCAGTCTCCAAAATGAAAAGTGTTGATGAACCTAACTGTTCTTAAACAAGCACTGCTGCTGTTTGACTTTTCACGGGGTCAGCCTTATGCCAGCTGGATTGCTCCCCCAGCCCAGGGCCTGTCCTTCGCTCCTGCACCTGGCACAGCAAGGGCCCTGGGTACAGATCCAGCTAGCATGAGTGACTGCAGAATTGGCGGGGGAGTGTCCAGGGGAAAAATAGCCCCTTCCAGGACTGGCTGACAGAGGCCCATCCTATTTAAGTCAACTCATGGGACCTGCTCCTGCAGCAGAATTCACAAGTAGGAAATCAGAGACCTGTCCCCTTGGGCATCCTAGCCACCAGGATGACCCAAATCTAGCATGTCAGATTCCTGGGCCATGACCTGTGGGAGGGGCCTGTGCTCTTCACATCTGAAGCACCAGAATGACCCTGAACTTCAGTGCCATCTCTGGAGAAGGCAAGAAGCCTGGTCACCAGTGCCCCATGGAACCATCAAGGGCAGCACCCCCCATGGAAATACTGGTGGTTATGGTGGTGGTGACAGAAGGGAAAGTTGAGCCCCAGGCCACAGCATCTCCCCAAAGCAGGTGGAAAGGGGGCTTAGAAAAGGAGTCAGAGCTCCTGATTCCACAAACCCTCTTCCCTGCACCTCAGCTTCCCCACCAAAGCGGGAGTGGGACAGAATGATCTCTAGGTCCTTTGCAATTGGGACTGTCCAGGAGCTCAGCAGAGGGCACATTCCTGCCACCGCCACCTCTGTCTGCTGCTGAGGTTCTCAGACTCTGCAGAGTTCAGCCTCAGGTGGAGGGAGAAGGTGGGGCCCACCCTCCAGGGCAATCTCATCCGTGGGCAGGGGCCAAGGAGAAGCCGCAATCAGAGTCCAAACACAGATCTCTCCTCTCCACCATCCCCCACCCTGCCCCGGGCCCAAGCCAGGTTATAAAGTGTTATTAAGGAATAGGGAGGAAGTGCTTGCAGCCTCCCCCAGGGAAACCGCTCATCCCACACCGTGAATAATTAACTCTGGGGTGGATCCTGTCACTCACAGGAACATTACCTGCTGTTAAAAGGCCTCAGTCTCCCCTAGCCGGCTCTAGGCAGAAACTACCTCTGGCTCCCAAGAGCCAGGAATGGGGGCGGGGTGGGTTCTAAGGAATGAGAAAGCAGAGGCTCTACTTTTGGAGGACTGGCCCAGGGGAGGTTCTCCTAGCCCGGACACAGGCCAGCACAGGGACCATGGCTGAATCGGCACTCCCCCCAACACACACACTAATTCCGAAGCACACAGTCAGGGTTTCAGAGGTCTTTGCTGACTAAGAGAACCAGCAAGCCAGCTCACACCTCTCCAGTCCCCCATTCCTGGGTTGAGAGGGCCCTGAATTCAGACCACAGGGCATAAAGCCGGTGATGCGTACCATCGTCATCCAAACGCCCCACAGCCGGGCTTCCACCGGTAGGGGCCTCGGTGCTCTGGCCAGAGGAAGCCACTCCGGTGACAAGGCTTTCAGCAGGCCCACCTGGCTCTTCCAGCTGGCAGTCCCTCTGTCCCCTCCCTGTGTGTCCTGCAGCCCTCCGCAAGCCCACCCCAAGGAAATGCCCCACCTCCCCTGGGTTGAAACTGAAGGCCTCAGGAAAGAAAACAAGAAACTAAACAACCCAGCCATGGGCTCAAGGACCTCAGTTTTCAGACCCTGCGAGGCATTCTCCCTCACCTCCCAGAGTAACAGACACCAGCTTTGTGGCACTGTTTCCCCCTCTTTCCTCACCTCTAGTTCCAGGGCTCGAGGTTGCTAGAAACAGGAGACTGATTCAGGGGAATTACTTTGCTATTCACGGTGGTGACACTGTTCATAATGACATGCCCACTTTACTCCCATATTCAGGGCATAATGGAACCATCGTGGTCCCTGATCAGAAATCACTCATTCTCTGGCCCCGTTTCCTCCTTCCCTCCAGCACCCTCCATCTCGGGCTAAGCAAGGGTGCGGCTCCACAGCATACCCCTCTCTTCGCCTCCACACCTCCATCACTACTGGCCTAACCTTTGGATTCAAGCTGTTCTACCTTCTCACATCTTTAAAAACAGTTATCCTTTGTTCTCTCTCCTCTTCATGGCAAAATTCTAGAAGTGGTCCACAGTCACCATTCCCAGCTCCCATTCACTCCCTAACCAGGCTTCTGCTCCCAGCAGCCATCTGCAGAGCTCACCCCAAGGGCACAGAGACACTGCCAGCCCCCTCCCGCTGGAGCCCAAGTACTGGAGACTACCGAACCTGCTTCCTTCCCGGGTCTCCTGCTGCCCCTCCCACCTCTCTCCCGGCTCCCCTGCAGGTGCCGCTCTGTGCTGGCCATCTTTAAATGTCAGTGATCCCCGAGGGCTCTGTCCCCGCCTCCTCTCAGTGTGCGCACACCCGCTATATGTGCAGTGCGGCTTCCCCACTTGTGCTCCAGCCTTACAAGGATGGCTGTGTGCAGGCCATGGCCAACCAAAGCCACATGCCCCAAAATTAAGGCATCATCTCCCTAGCCTCCCCCTACAGGAAACCTTCACTGCCTCTTGTAAATGGCCTGATCACCCACCCTGTTGCCCAAAAGAGAAAAACTGCCCCCCTTGACTCCTCTCCCTTCACCAAGACCTGTTAGTTCTACCTCCCACGACCCCTGGCCTGGATCACAACAGCAGCCTCCAACCTACTCTCTCCCCTGGAACACAGGAGCACTGTCCTGAAGCCCAGATCACAGGGCCTCCCCTTGCGGGACTCCCTGAGGCCTAGTCAGTCCACACCCCTCCCCTCTCCTCACCCATCCCCACTTTCAACTCCCCACTTGACTATACTGAGTTACTTGAAGGTCTGCAGGTGAGTTTACCTCCCTCCTGGGGCCTTCGCCCAAGCTCCCCCTCCACCTCCCACACTTCCCGTATCCCTCCCAATGTAACCACAGCTCACTCCTTAGTCTCGCCTCGGAGGCTGCCTCTTCCAGGAAGGCTCTTCAGATTTTCTAAGATGCTGCCTTGGGGCTCCCACAGCACCAGTGCTTTCCGACAGCACTCATGCCACCAAATGACAGAAAGCCCCTCACTTCTCTGCACCATCCCCCCAACTATGAGCTCCTCTGAAGGCAGAGGCTATACCAGCTTATTCTCAAGTGTTCCCACAATGCCTTGCAGATAATACCCTCTCAATAAACAGTTGTTGCACCAATAAATGAACGTCTGACCAAGGTGTCCCATCCTCCAGCACTATATGCAAATTCTCCACACTGTGGTCCTGAGGGGGACACCATCCGGAGCCGGAGCCGGCTGTTAGGGGAGGGGCAGTTGCAGGTTCCACCTCCAGAGCTGCAGGGGCCTGCTGCCCACACACTAATCCAGGCCCTGTAGAAGGAGCCTAGGCCAGCCCCAGGGTCAGGAAGCCACCTGCAGAGCAAGCCTCCTGTCAGCAGGAAGAGCAAAAGTGGGGCTGCCCTCAGCTCAGAGCCCAGGGCTTGGCGGGGGCCAGTTTGCTTGGGGGCACAGCTCTGCCTGCACCCTATCTGCTGCCTACCCTTCTCTGTCACCGCTTCACAGTCCGTCCATCCGTCTGTCCATTCATCCATCCATCCATCCTCTCCCGGACCCTGACTCCCCTCCTTTCTCCGGCCTTTTTCTCCTTCTCCCACTTGCTCCCACTGTCACTCCACCTCCAACAGCCGCCCTCCCAAGTGGGCCAGCAGCTTCCTCTGGGTTCTAGGCTCCCCTGGCAGGGAGCGATGGAGCGGTTGCCAGCTCTCTCTGGTACCAAGTCTGCCCCTGAACCCAGGCCCCCACCCTCCTCGCCCCGCCCCGCCCCCCCAGGCCCCGCCTACCCTCGGTCAGCCCCAGGTGGATGCTCCAGTAGATCTGCAGACACTGCAGCTCCTTCTTCATGCCCCGCTTGCAGCGACAGTCGTACAGCGGGCTCTCCTGCAGGACCTCCAGGGCCGCCTGGCACTCCTTGTTGGCCAGCATGGTGTTGCGGTCCCGGCCCGCCAGGCACTGCCGCAGTGTGCGGTAGCGGGAGCTGCAGTTGGATTCCGCGGCGCACAGCTCATTGGCCCGGACGCAGTCCACCGGGGGGCGCCAGCCGTGGAGCTCGGGGCCCTGCGGGGAGGAAGGGCTGGCCAAAGAGCGGAGGGTCTCGTCTGGGTGGTGGGGAGGGAAGACAAGCATGAATGAGGGCCGCCAAGACCTCCGACCCAAGATGCAGGCCTGGAGGCTGGGGCCCTTCTGGGAACTTCACACCCATCTCACGCCAAAGCACACCAAAGCCAACTCCATGCTGCCTTTCCCCACCACAGAGCAGGTCGGAGGAAGAGCCCGGAATGGATCCCCAAGACACCAACATCCCTCCTCAATCCCAAAGGAGACCTTGAGCTGTCACTGTGCCCTGACTCCACTAGATTCTCTTGGGATCCCACTCGGTCGCCTCTCAGCCCTGGGCCCAGAAGCTGACCACAGTAAAGCCGGAAGACCCTCGAGCAAGACCACAGAGGCCAGAGAAGAATGCCACAGCCTCAGAAGAAAGCTGGGGGGGGGGGGGCTGCAGGGCCTCCCCGAGTGTGCAGAGTGGGACTCTCACTTTCCTGCTGCCCAAGCCTCCATCCACCTTGGTTCCAGCCAGAGGTCTGGCCAACATGCTGGGTCAAACAGGGAAAGTAGCAGGAAATAATTTTACTTTCCTAGTCTGTTAGGGCTTCAGAGACCACAGCATCCAGCTCCACCACCCCACCATTTTACCCTGGGGAAACTGAGGCCTAAAGAAGGGAGATGACAACTCAAGGTCACAAAGGACCCCTCGGACTACTGGCCTGTCCATTCTGAGTTTCCAGGCTCTAAAAGAAGACCCTGAGAGACAAGCCTGAACTGGTCCTGAGGCAAGCCCAGAAGGGGGCAGCCACTCCTTTCCAGTCCAGCCCTCCACACCTCCCAGTCCAATGCTACCCTGGCTGGACCCCTAAAAACATGCCTTCTGTGGCCAAGTTCTACCCCAGCCCTGCAGAAAGAGTGCTGCAGGCATAGCTTTCCTCTGAGTGTGTGTGTGTGTGTGTGTGTGTGTGTGTGTGTGTGTTCATCCTGACAGGCTTTTCTCATCTCTCTCTCACACACTTCTCTCTCTGACTTCCTTCCTTCTGAGGTCTATTTCTGAGGTCTTGAATAGCCCTGTGCTGCTTGTGCTCTCTCTCTAGCACCACCTACTTCTTCTCTCTTCCCTTTCCTCTCCACCCTTCTCTGAAACCCTCTCCCCACTCCATCTCTCCTTTTTTTCTTCTTTGTGGAAGCCGAATAATAAGCCAATCTGCAGCTGCAAAAGGCAAGAGCTGCCCTCCCTGGGGTCTGGCCTTGCATGTGGAGCCTCATCTCTCCAAAAGTGAACAGCCACCCTTCTTACCCAGTACCCTCAAAGCATCTAAACCCGCAGTCCTCTGAAGGAAGGGGCTCAGGGGGAAAGACTCAGAAGTGAAGGGCAGGGAGGAGCCCACTGGTCCTGTCAAATCAAGCTCCCAAAATGGTTTCCTCTAGACAGGGACAGTCTCCCCTTCCCCTCCAGATCCTGCCCCAGAAAAAGCCCTTCCATATGCCAGAACCAAGACTGCCTTTTCCAAGACCCAGGAGTGACCTGGGAGGCTTCCTCCATTCCATCCAGCCCAAAGCATACTAAGATCTTGGGCCAGAAGTCCCCTCCTCAGAAGTCCACAGAATCTGCCCTTCCCCTCCCTTCATCCCTACCCAGAAAGGCCACTTCTCACTCCTTCCCCCAGGAGGCCCTGCTCGGGGGGGAGCTACCATAGAGAGACAGCGACACCTAGAGGCAGAGCCCTGCATCACGATCCTGTCACTCCAGACGGCTGCTGAGGGGAAAGGACTCCACCACTGGAGGGAGCCGACCTACCCCACAAGAAGAGGAAGTAGAAGAGCAAGGGGTAGGCCTGGAGTGGAAAAGCCCATAAGGGCCAGAGCAAAAGATACTCCTTCTCCCACTGACCATACCAATGGCTTAGGACAGGGAAGAGCTGAAGGCTGTGGCCAGGCTGAGAAAGCCCAGAGAAGAAGCCAGCTGTTGGGTGGCACCGGCTGGAGAGGCGTCCTCCGCCCAAGCAGAGGCAGCAGCTTTGTTTCTAGGTCCCCCGAGCAGGACTCAGTGCCTCTGGGCCACCCAGGAGCAACTGGGCTGACGCGGCCTCACTTGCACCTGCTACACCCACCTAGCCAGCCGGCCAGCCTGCCTTCTAGAGGCTCAAGAACAACCCAACCCGGGACTTCCACTGACTTCCCCCAGCATCCCAGCAACCTTCTCCCTTCCCACCTTGACTGTGCCTGAGGCTGCACTGTCTGTGACAAGTTAGGACACTGGCCTGGGGTATTGTGGTAAGAAGGACACTTACCCTGCCTGCCCTACAGGTGGGTTCTAGAGCCCCACAGGACAATCCTCGCAGTATCCTGGGCTCCTGGGCCAAAAGCAAGGGCCTTCCCCCATCTCCCCAGTGATGGGGGATGCTCTGTGGAGAGCCAGTGTATCCTCTCCCCAAACTCCCTGGCCGCACCCATCCTTGGCTCTTCTAGTTGGTATCATGACCCCCAGAACCAATCAAGTCCAGCCAGAGAAAGAAATAGCAACTGGGAGCCTTGGGCCAAGAATTCTAAAAGAGTAAAGGTCAGAAGGCATCCTGGTGTGTCCAAATTCTAAATCAGGAGAAAACTCAGATCCATCAAGAAAAGACAAGTGGAACAGCTGCTACAGAGACAAGGGGGGAGGGGGACAGAGAGACTGCACGGAGCTACAAACACCCTCCCACACTTGAGAGCCCCGCAAGAGCTAGAATGCACACTAGGATCCCAGTGGGAAGTGGGCCCTCTGACCAGCCCTGCCCCCAAGTGACTTGCCCCATCTCACTCTCTCCCTAGGTACGTCAGCCCTAGAGGTCAGGATGACTGGGCCAGAAAGGCCTTTCTACCTCCAGGCCTCACTCGGAACCTTGAGGGGGGCACACTGAAGACCCATGTTCCTGGCACCACACTTCGCCATGCTCCCACACACATGCACTGAAGCTGCCTACCCAGGCTCAAGCTTCCCAAATCCTCTCCCCCCAAGTGGAATTTCCAACCAACTCCCAAACGGCGGGCTCCTTGCCAAGGAAAGTGGCCCTGAGGCTGAAGTTTCCTTGCTATCAACCCATCCCTTCCTCCTTGGCTGGCCTAACCCAGAGCCTTCTAATATCTGGTGGTCACTCCATTAACCCCGCCCCCCAGTTCTGGAAAGGGGCATCTCGAGGGAAGGGAGCTGAAGGGCTCTGACCAAAAGGACTGCTGTCCCTGGCTTTTCCTTCTCCTCTCACCTCTGTCCCCAGGGTCTCAGACTCCAGGTGCATCTCTGACACAAAAGACACACACACACCCCTATATCATGAGAACAAAGTCAACTCCGCAGCCCTCCCAGCTGAAAAAAGCCTGCCTGCAACATGGGGTTCTGGGCCTAGGAAGGACTAAGGGGCCCACACCACTCTTCTCCACCCCAGGACGTCAGAATTCGCCTCTGGGGTATATACATACAGCTCAGCAGCAGACAATCTGGCTGCTTTTCCCGAAATACAATTTTCTTTTCTTCTTGGCCCCAGAAAGCTGGGTTTTCAAACCAGCAGTGGGAGAAAAGGTCAGGTTTTATAACAACCCCTCGAATGAAAGCCCACTTGCAGCGGGTTGCCAGGAAGGGCTGCAAGCTCACGGTGGGCCCCAGGGCCCCTACCCAGTTTCCTCCTGCTGCTCCTTCCACCCTGGAGACAGCTGCCTCTGGCTTAGAGGGCAGGACCCGTGAAGGCCACACCCTAGAGCAAGGCCAGGCACCCAGGGGAATGGCAGTTTCTGAGAGGGGGTAGAGGCAGGGGGTGGACAAAGGGTCCAGGGCCCAACCAGTATTGACTCAAATCCCTTATTCAAGCCAGGAGAGCACTTACCAGACCACCCACATCTTTCTGTGATGGGCACCTACCCCCTCAGGCCTTCCCTTCGCTCCTCCTCCAGGAGAGAAAGAATACAGTCCTGACCCAGTCAGGCAGCCCGGCTCACCACAGGCTGTCCAGGCTGTTGACAGGCTGGGGGGGCGGGGGGGGGGGAGGGACAGCACCCACACTCAAGTAGATGTGAGTACCCTCAACACACTCATTACCCAGCTCCCTCTCCAGAGCACCTACCCAGGACCAGCTGCCTCTCCAGAGCATCTACCCCAGGCATCAGCCTTGCCAGGGACTCAGGTCAGCACCAGGCCTTGCCAACACCTTCTTCCTCACCTCCACTCCCAGAATGCTCTCTCTATACCCACTTCCCAAGCAGCTGGGATTTCACACAGCACAAAAAGGCGAGAGGGGTTGGGGATTCTGGGTGGGAAAGAGCCTGCCCACGGATCAGGGCACCAGGCAACCCCTCCTCCCTGCCCCTGGAGAAGGGGGCTTATAGAATAAGCAGGTGGTCTTGTTCAGATTCCTTTTTTTCCCAGCAACTCCTCTCTGTCTTCAGCCAAGGAAGCAAACTTTGACCTCCCTCCCTCCTTCTCCCACAAGCTACAGGGTCCCCAGGCGGCCAGAGGTGGTGAAGGATAGGTAGTGAAGGGTTGCCCACAACCCTCCACTCCTGCCCACGCATCTGGCTCGGAGGGCGGGCAAAGGGTGGGGAGAAACTTGAAAAGTATTCCAGGGAGCGGGGCCACTGGAAAGGGGTTCAGAGAGAGGGAAGTGGGATGCATTTCCCAAAGGTTGATTGGCAGGTGAGGGGATGGCTGCCAGAGCTGCCCCCACCAATGTCCAAGCTGGAGATCCTGGAGAAACCCACGCCGTCCACGGGGATCGATCCGGGAGCCGACCAGAAAGATGGAACTGGCATGATTTTTCTCTCCGTGACACAGAGCCTCTCCCCACCCTTCTCTCTTCCAGATCAAGAGTTGGAATTCTTTTTTCTTAAGTTGCCGCAATTTGAACCGAATATTTTGAGAGAAATGAGTGCTAGCATTGTGTGTGAGTAAGCGAGGGTGCGTGTGTGCGGCGATGGTTTGGGTGTTCCAAGTCTCCTTCCCAAGCCCCGCGCGTAACCAGCCAGCCGCGGTTCGCGTCCCTCCGCCCGCAGCCTCGCCGACCGGCCCCGCTCGGTTCGGCAGCGCCTGGCCCGGCTCGCTCCGCGGCGCGCTCTCCCCGCGGGTCTCCAGCCCGCGCCCCGCTCGCCCTCCGCGTTCCCGGCTTCTCGCCGGCGACCGAACGCGCGACCCCGCGCGGCCCCCGCAGGCTCCGGCGGACAAGCTGCCCTCCCCGCCCGCAGGTACTCACCTAAAAAGAAGAGGAGGCAGAAGGTGTTTGCCAAGATCATGTTAAATAAATCCCAGTTTTTTGTGTGTGTCTTTCTCCCTTGGGTAAAAAATAATAATAACAACAACAATAATAATAGCCAAGCAGTGATAATCAGCCCCAAATCCAATGCGGAGATTCCAGCTAGTCCACCCGATAAGGATCCTGAGTCCTGCGATTCTCGCCTCTGGCCGAAGGGGGTGGGGGGGAAGGAGAGCGGTGGGCTACCTCTCGACGCCCCCCTTGCCCACTAAAATCAAATATACACGTAAATGAGGATATATCTGCTTTACAAGCCGACAGCTTGGTCCTCGCTCGGTCCTGCCCTCCGCTGGTCCGGGAAGGCTCGGGTCCCCACGGGTCCAATTCCCCTGCGCTTCCCAGGAGCGGACTGGGGGGGTGGGGAAGAGGCGATTTGAGAGTGAAGGGCTGGAAGGAAGCAGCGAGGGTGGGGGTCAGAATAAAATGCAAATAGGAGAGAAATCCACCGACGAGTGTTAGCGCCAGGAACAATCCAGTGGGAGCTTCGAAGACCAGAGCCCGGAGTCGCTTCTTTCGCACCCAGACGAAGAAAAGATTCAAAGAAAAAAAAAATCTTCTCCTGCTAACCCCTGCTCGTCTCACTTTTTTCTAATGGAATTCCAGTGACCGTGTGTCTCTGCGTGCGTGTGTCTTTCTCTCTTCGCTCCCTCCCTCTCCTCTCCCTGGCTCTCGCTCTTTGCTCTCGCTCTCTCCAGCTCTCCCTAGCTCTCCGCTCTCCCTCCCCCTTCTCCCTCTCTCCCTGCTCCTCCCTCCGCCCGCCCCCTTCCCCCTTCGCGGCTCCCTAGCCGCGGCTCTCGCGCCCGCGCCCCTCTTCTCCGCCCCGGGCTCGGCGCTCAGGCTCCCAGGCGGCCGGCGGCGCGGGGCGCGGGGCGCGGGAGCGCGGCGGAGCAGCGACACTCTGCAGCGGCGGCGGCGACACGGCGGTGGCAGTGGCGCCGGGGAACGCTGGACCAGAGGAGTGCTTCGCCGCTGACTCCCTCTGCTCTGCCGCCCGCCCTTCCCGGGACTGACCTGCTGCCTTGGCCGGAAACTGACCGGCTCCCCGAGCTACCGTTCAAACCCATCAAAACCTCCGCACCCGCCTTCTCCACTCGCAGCGCAACACCGCCCTCCGCGCCCCCCCCCCCCCCCCGCGGCGGAGGGGCTCAGCCCTCCAGCCCTCCAGCCCTCCAGCCCTTCAACCCCCACTGCCCCTGCCCCCGCCGCCTCGGCCCACGAGTCCCGAAAGCCTGGGGAAGCTCAGCAGAGGCCGAAGGGCGTGGAGTCCAGGACACCCCAGCCATCCCGGAGGCATGGGGCCGGGGGGGGGGGGGGCCCCGAAAACCCCCGGCTGGGGGGCCTGGGTCTAAAGGGGGGCTCCACCCTCCTTGGGCAGATGCGTCCTTGGGCGGGAGAGTGGAAGCAGAGCTTCTCCCCGAAGGCGCAAGAGAAAAGAAGGACCCCCCACCCCACCCCCACTCCACCTCCAGCGGCCAGCCCCCAGCGTCCCAAGCAGCCTGCCTGCCCAGGTCTAGCCCTTAGCACGCTTACGCGTGTGCTTTCCACGGGGAGCTCGAGAACTTTCCCCACGCGCCCCC
>NC_081557.1:107762070-107787943 GCF_022355385.1 Mustela nigripes
GGGGGGGCAGCGCAGGGAGGGAGCGCGCGGGCGAGCGGAGGGGAGCGCCCTCCCCTCGCCGCCAGTCCTCCGCTTCCCCTCTCGCCGGCTCCCGCGTCCGGGCGCGACCCGCCGCCGCCGCCGCCACCGCGCCCGCCGCCGCCACCGCCGCCGCCGCCGCCGCGCCCTCCAGCATGCCCGGCGTGGCCCGCCTGCCGCTGCCGCTGCTGCTCTGGCTGCTGCTGCTCCCGCGCCCGGGCCGGCCGCTGGACTTGGCCGACTACACCTATGACCTGGGGGAGGAGGACGACTCGGAGCCCGTCAACTACAAAGACCCCTGCAAGGCGGGTAGGCGCCCCCCACCCTGCCGACCGGCCGCGGGGCGCAGGGGCCGGAGCGCGGGCAGGCCCGGCGGGGAGGCGCGGGCTGCTTAGGGTTCGGGGTTGGGGGAGGACAGTCCAGTGTGGGAAGCCGGGAGCTGCCTGGTTGGCAATGCAGTGGGGAACAAAAGAAAGAGGGAGAGAGGGAGGGGGAACTTTGGGGGACTTTTAGGACTGAAGTTTTGCTGCTATTTGTGGAAGCTGCTGCCGCTGCCTTCTCTTCCCAGCAGATTCCTGGGGAAAGCTCCTTGGGTCCCGGGAGAAACCTGCGGCCAAGGAGGCTTTTCCTCCTGCAGGAAACTTTTCTGGCCAAACTCCTGTGTGTGTGTGTGTGTGTGTGTGTGTGTACACGCGCGCACTTTTCCCTTCTCCCCCAGCTCCGGCTCCAGGACGTTGCTGTTTTCCAGCCTGTCTGGGCTGCCCCCCAGCCGGCACATCTGTCTGCCCAGGCGGTGCGGGAGGCCTGCATCTCCGAGGAGCAAGTCTCCTGAGGCCCCTACCCAGCCCAAATGAAGGAAGAAAGTTTCTCAAGGGATCCTCTGATGTCATGCTCCTGGGGTATCCCTTGGTCCCCCCACCAAACACAAGGCTTCTGGGACAGAGGAGTCAGCTGTCAAAGTTAGAGAAGCCAGCCATGGAGGGGGGATTACCTCTGCCCTTAGGTGCCAGAGGTACCTACCAAGGCCAAGTTGAGGTGGAAAGGGAAAAACCACAGAAAACTCAAATACTGTGTATCAGTTCTCTTAGTCCAAAACACTGGAGGCTAATTAGCTGAGGTCAGAGCCCTGGAGTGTGTGTTTGTCTGTGTGGGTGTGTTTTTTGTCCATGAAGACCCCATGTAACCCTATCACTCCTGCTGGACCCAGAGGGGTCTTGCCCCTGGAGTGACCAGATGGCCAGGCACTCAGGCCATTTGCCTAATCAGATGACACTGAACAGGGCTGCCTGGAGCAAGAGAACACACAGGCCATAAGATACCATCAAAATCTTTCCTCAATTTCCTGCCTCTGATTTTGGTCTGTCTCCAAATATCTAGGACCAGGGTAGTGGCCTGGTCCACTAGAGTGGACTTCTAGAGTTCTAGAAGTGCCTGTATGTGGCATAAGGGGTTGGATCCCTTTATTCTTGACCTTGAGCTCCCTACTTTGGGTGGATGGATCACAGCCAGCTACAGAAGAGGTAGACCCTTCCTCCAGTGGGAGGAGGAGAAGCCATATCTTCTCAGCCCTTCTCCACCCTTGCCGGGCTGTGGGTAAACCAGACACTAGCCATCATCTTTCTCCCTGGACTTGGAGTGGGCATGAGGCTAAGCGGATGGATCTTGGGCTTTGGAGGCTGGCAGACCTAAGCTGTCAATCCTGGACCCACAACTCATTAGCTCTACCGCCTGGGGAATGTTAATTATCATCTCTGAACTTTGCTTTTCTCACCTGTAAAATGGAACTAATCCTATGTCTCTCTGTAGAGTTGGTGGTAAAGATTAAATATAAGAACATATATAAAACACTTATTAGAGATTAACACACAGTAAGCACTTAATAAATGTGTGCTGCCTACTTCCCAGTTTTCTATGCCTCACACTCCCACTTCATTTTATTTATTTATTTTTTTTCTGAAGGAATGGGCTGGGTTTGCAGGAAAAGGGAGTGTCTCCCTGTCCCTGTCCTGTGTCACTTATTCATTCAGCGGATCAACATGGACTGAATGCTAATAATATGTGTCAGGCCCTGGGCTTGATGTTGGGGGAGAAAGAGAAAAGTGTAAGACATGTCCCCTGCCCTCAGAGGGCTTCCAGGAGGGGCACAAAATGGATGGGGATGTAATCAGCTGCACCAACCAAGATGCGTTCCGTGCCACCTTGGAAGGACAGGGCTTAAAGGCTCAAGGAGCCTCTTCCCCCACTGCAGTCCTGGTGACAGTGGTGGTGGCAGAGAACCAGGGGTCACGGGAGGCTGGGAAGGTTTGGGGGTTCTTCATGGAGGAGGGAAGACCTCGAAGAATGGGAAGGAAGTCAGTCTGAAGTATCTCACTCCTGGAGGGTTTTGGAGTGATTCTTGGAGGAGGCAGCTGGAGGCTGAAGGCTCTATCCCCAGTCTCAGATTTCATGCTAGGGTGGGGCTGGCTGAGTTGGAACTTCAAACAAGGGCTCTGGAGAAGGCTCTGCCCCAGGGTGAAGTGAGGCTGGTGGGGAGCTGGGCCAGGCCTGGGGGTGGCTGAGAGGGCCTGAGAGCCTGACAAGGCCAAGAGTCAGGGTCAGATCAGGCCTCCCTCCTGGGTGTGACTGCTGCAGCCTTACCTACCTCTGCCCTGACTCCCTAAGACCCCACACCAACAGCTTCATGCCTCGGGTACCAAGGCTTTTCTCTGTCGTGTTGCTGTGTCCTCTTGCCCCCTCTGAGCCTCGCTGTCCGGTTGCTAGACGTGATGGTGGCGGAAACACCTGGCTTTCCGGCTTTCAGACGTCCCTGATAGGTCCACTTACCTCTGCTCCCTTGACCCTTTCCGGCTTTCTCCTCTGGTCCACCTTGCACACGAAGACTGGAAATGAAAGCCCTATTGACTCCCCTGGATCACCTCTCAGGATAACCAGGCCCCTTCTTGTGAGATTACCTCCTGCACTTACTGTCAGAGGTAGGGCAAAATTGAGGCCAGCAAGGCAAAATTAAGACCCTTGATACCCTGGAGAGTTTCCTGGATCTTGTGGGCAACACTAGAACAATAAGTGGGAAGCTACATTGGTCTGTGTGTGTGCTGAGAGCTGGTTCCACCAAGCTCACGCTCTGGTGTGCAAGCTCTCACGTGCACATATGAACTGTCTCTCTGTCTCTCTCTCTCCTTCTCTCCCCCTTGCCCAGAGAGATTGTGAGTCAGCCCTGATTTCTTGCATGGTAGGATGCCAAACCATCCGGGGGAACTTCCCTGAGATTCCCAGCTCTTGGGAGTGACCCTCGGAGCTCTGGGAGAGACCCAGGAGGCAGGAATTGGGACACAGTTGCTCCCATAGGCAGAGAAGCACACGGGGATTGCCCTTGAGCCAGTGAGGACCTGACTTCGGCCCCTGATGGCAGCTCACAGTTTCGCTCTTAGAAGAGGAGGTAGGGGAGTAGCTCACCAACCCTCATCACTGTCCCCACCCCAGGGGCCTTATGCCCCAGGTTTGGATTTCAAGGGCCCTCAGTCATAAGCTCTGGAGGTTGAGAAGTGATCCCTTCTCTTGCCAGACCACATTCCCCCTCCAGGCACTTGGAAAGAGTCACCCACCCACCTGTGTCCCTGCTCCCTGAGTCACCTTCTCTTTTAGGTGCCCCAAGGGAGAAGGAAAAGACTTAGAATCTCCCTGGGCTCCAGATGTAGGGGGACCAATGGGACTCCCCTAGAAAGAAGGAACTCTCAAGAATTCTAGTTTCTTTAGAGGTTTTGGGAGAAGATGTTGGGGGAGGATGGGGAGGGTGTAGAATGTGTCTCTCAGGCCACTAAGAGCCGCCTAAGGATATCAGGAGGAATCAGCTCATCTCTCTGTGTCTCTGTCTCTCTCTCCACCCCCATTCATTTCTAAGGGTGCCCTTCTCCCTTAGGGGGTATGGGCTGTGAAATGTATACATGGAATTAGCTGTTTGATTATATGAGAGCTTGCACGAGGAAGTAGTCAAGAGAGTGTTTGGGCACATTTGTGGGTGTCCCCCTGCTTTCTGGGCAAGTCCCTTCAACTGTGCACGTGGGTACTCCGAGTGCACGTCAGGAGGTGTGCAAATACGCGCCTGTGTAGCAGCACACAGCTGTGATTAAGTACACGCACGAGTCTGTGGGAGCTTGAGAACATTCTCCTCCAGCCAGAAGCTGCATTTGTGTGATGGGACATGTGTATGCCCTATGCCTGTGGCATTGGGGCGCCATCACACTGGCGAGCTCCTCTCCCTCTCCCCAGACCGGGATGCCTTGCCGCATCCCCGGGGAGGAGACTCTGCAGTCAAGAGGCCCACCTAGAGGATAAGCACATGAAGTCCACCTTACTCTTCTCTTTCCTCGCCTGCTCCCAGCCTGGCTATGGAGTGGCCACGAGGGCTCCTGGCTGGTTTACAGCCAGAAAACAAAACAAACTTTTGATCCTATGTTGAAAACAGCTACTACCCTGACCCTGACCCCAGGGCTTCCTTCCGGGTAAGGGGGTGGAGGGTTGTCCTGGACTCTCTGCCATCCAGATTCCCAAGAGCTTCCCGGTGGGGGAATCCCAAATGGGCAGGGCCTTCAGACTCAACGCCTGCCCACCCCATGTCTCCCCACCCCCACTCTGTTCCCACACATTCTTCAGCTATGACATTCCCCACCACAGGACTCCCACTCTGCAGAAAGGCTCTGTGGCCGGAGGGCCTGTCCCGCCTTCCACTTGCCCTGCCCCCCACACTGCCCTGGTCTCACAGACCAGCACGGTTCCGTGTGCTCTGTGCTTGGAATTCAAGGTTCTGCTTCTGAGCACTCTGGGGCTTCACTCAACCAGGAGCCCAATGGGGGTGAACCGATATGCCTTTAGGAAGTAGAGAGCTGATCTTGAGTTTACGGGGCTATTTTGGGATTAAGATTAATAGGAGCCATTTAGTGGGTGCTTACTGTGCTCCAGGCTCTGTGCTAGGCGCTTTATTCACATGCTTATTTCATTCCGTCATCCTGAGAGACGGATTCTATTGTTAGCTCCTTTTTATGTAGGAGAAAATTGAGGTTTAGAAGAGTTTATGTGACTTGTCAGCTAATAGGGGCCAAGCTGGGATTCAAAGACAGGTCTGTCTGCCTACAAAGACTTCGCTTTTTGCTGCGATGTCCAAAGATGAGTCTAAATGTCCAGCTACATGTGTATATGATGATGCCCGTAGGTGTGGGCGCGTGAGCCTGGAGATGCCAGTGTCTGTGCAAAGCGTGTAAAGGTGTGAGGATATTCGTGTGGTGTGCGTGTGCTTTTGTGAATGTTGCCCTTGCCTTCTCAGAGTGTACCTCTCATCCTGCGAGCTTTGTGGGTCAGCTGAGAAACATCTCCTGTTGCTGTCCCATCCGTTGCCAAGCCAAGGCAAGATGACGTTTTACAGAAAAGAATCTTTCTTCTGTGGTGGAATAGATTCTGGGCCACTTACCAGCTGGTGACCTTGGGCAAGTCATTTCCCTTCTTAGGCCCAAGGGTTGGGATTTCTGAAGTCAGGGAGGAGGGGCAGAATCTAGCCATGAGGCTATCTCTCAAAGAGTCTGTAACTGTACACTCCTGGGCAAATGGACAGGTGGAGTATGATTTAATGGGCATGGCCTGAGTGGGCCAGGGTCAAGTGAATTCTTTAATGGGAAAGCACTTTGTCAGCTGGGAAGCATAATGTAGACTTCAGCCTTTACATAGAGTGTCCTTATGGCTACCATGACCGGCTTCCTGGGTCTGGAGCTTGCAGTTTGTCTATGGGCCTTGGAGCTTGTGTACATACGTGTTTTAGAACCGTCTATGACTGCTATGACTGCATTTTGTGTGTGTGTGGTTGTGTGTTTGCGTGAGTGTCTATTTCTGTGTGTATTTACAATATGGGTTCTACAGCAATAATGCACTTGAATACAAAGAGTGCTAGACTGGGAATCAGGAGGCCCGAGTTATGCATCCAGCCTCACCAATGACCAGCACTTGAGAGACCATTTCCCTTCCAGGCCTCAGTTTCCATATCTGTAAGATGGAATGTGGCCTGGATAACTGCTAGAGGGACTCCCACGTTCTGTCGATCCAGGTCTAGGTTGCAACAGAGTATGTGTTTGCAGGCCCAAAGAATATCGACGTGATGCCCCACTCGAACAAACATTCTGGAGTGCCTTCTACCTGCAAGGGTGGTGTGGGCGGTGCGGGCGCTGCTTGGGGCAGGTGGGAGGTAGGGAGCATGTCTCGTGACTTATACTGCTTTGTGTTTGAGGGCACGGTCGTGAATGTCATCATGTGTCTGATTCTGCATATGATGAGGTGTGTGTGTGTGTGTGTGTCCACCCAGCGGGCCATCTGGGGCGGAGAAACCTGTGTGCAAGGCCTCAAGGTTAAAACAATTTGTGTAATGCCGCCGCCAGGCCTGTGTAGCACTCGGGATGAGAAGCAGATGTTGCCATGGGTGGAGCTTCAGGGGAGCGACTCTGTGCTCCAGCTCCATCCAGTTCAGCCTCCCGCCTCCCCAAGCCCAGCGTGAAGCTGCTTCAGAGCTCCTTCCAGAGGCTCAGCACTACAGCGTCCTCCCACTCCCTGCTCCCGACTTCTCAAAAGACAGGCAAATTGTTTAGCCCATCTTCCAAACACATCTCTCCCCAGGTCCGGAGATCAAAATAGCCTATTCAGGGGGCTCTGTCCCCACCCCCCACCCGCCCTTCTTGCTCCAGAGAAGGGACCCTGAGACTCAGAACAGGAGTCCCTTGAGAATGGTTCACCTTCCTCCTAGCTGGGCAGCTCCCGCTCTGTGTCCTGCTTTCCCTGATGCGTCTCTCTGCTCTGTCCTTATTCACATCCTCTCCTCTGTCTAACTGAAACCACATTTGCTGAGTGGATACCGTGAGCTCAGCACAGCGCCAAGGGTCCGGGCCCACCGAGTAGACACTGTTATCTGACCACCTTCCGCTTTCTCCATGGGACCCATCACGGCTCTTGAGTTCAGTGTTTGTTTCCTTGCGTATTGTCGAAGGTTAGCTCTCCACAAACAGGGCCCTTTTCTACCTGGTTCATCACTCGAGTGGTGCCTGGCCCACGGAAGGTGCTTACTAAGTATTCGCTACAGAGTGATGGGCAAAGTGACATGACCGTGTCTTCCTCTGGTAGGGCATGGGTATCAGCTTTGCTGGATTCCCAACTCCAGAGTGAGCATGAGTCTCCTGAGGGAGCCTCAAAGCCAGTCTCCCGCAGCTTTCTTCCTCAGAAGGCGTTTGAGGACGAAAGTTGCTATAAGGGAGCCCCTGGGGTAGAGGCTGTCAGTGCTGGGTAGAAGGATTAACTCCCCCTGGCCTCTTCTTTTTCTCTCTAGCTGCCTTCCTTGGGGACATCGCCCTGGATGAGGAGGACCTCAGGGCCTTCCAGGCGCAGCAGGCTGTGGATCTTAGGCAGCGGGCAACCCACAGGTCTTCTGTCAAAACTGCAGGTATGCTGGGTACAGGCTGGCCCTCCTATGTCCTAGATATGGGTTCCAGAATTGGAGAAACAAGGAACCTCCCTGTTTCCCAGCCAGGGTCTCTCAGGACAGAGGCTATGAGCTTGAACCCAGCATAATGGCTTATCTTCCCTTGGGATAGCTTCATCCCTTCCCCAGAGGAACAGCAAGTGTAGACAAACCTGGGAGCTAGACCTGACATTCTTTTTGCTTACAGTTGACAAAAGACTTTCAAAAGCATTATCAGGTAGGCATCAGGACAAGCCCTGCCTTGCAGATACAGAAACTAAGGCTCACGGGGGTAATGTGACTTGCTCACGATCACAGAGCTGGTCAGTGGCAGAGCTGGGACAGGAACCCAAGCCTTCTCACCCCAAATCTGAGGCTCTTCGCTCAACACCCCAACCCCTTCTGGCTTCTTGTGCTCCTTCTTTGCAAGCCTTTATGCATCTTTCCAAGCCCATCTCCAGAGCTTCGCTGGGGAAACCTTCCCTGATCATCCCTCCACTCTGTTGACCACGTCAGTGAACTGTATTTCAATAGTTTCTTTTGTTTGTTTGTTTGTTTTAATATGTCTACCTTCCCTGCTGGACTTAAAGCTTTTCAAGGTCAGGGACGAGTCCTTTTCACCCTTGAGTGTGGCCCAAGCAGCTAGCAACCCACGTGGCCCTTGGGAATGGGTGAGAGAAGAGAAGGAGTCAGGGCACGGGCTGCTTCCATTCTGTCCAGCCTTGTCACTGCTCTGGAACGTGGTGCTGCCTCCAGGGAGCTCTCCGCCTGCCAGGGATGGGGATTCTCACTTGGAACCCAATCAGCTTACACTCTGCGGGGCTCAGGTAGTTGCCCTCTCCCCATGAGGGAGGATTGTGGCACGGACAGCTGTAGAGAGCTGGCCCTGGAGGGTGACATGGTGGCCTGATAACTGGAAAGGCTTCCTGGGCCTGAGAGAGGACTGGCAGACAGCACAGGCAGAAGGGAGGAGTTGGAGTGCCAGGGCCCATCACGAACCCACCAGGTGACTTTGGACAAATCTTCGGCCTCAGTTTCCTCATCTGTCCAGTATACATAGTGACACTTGCCCAGTGCACCCCAGAAAGCTACTATGTCACGGGAGAACGTGCATTTGGGAACACTTAAAGACATCAAGTTCCGTATGCTCCACAAGGAGGAAGTCTTATTAGGTGAGAAGGGATTATTTCCTAGTCCCAAACCCCCCCTAATTTTCTAGGAAATTAGTACACCATGGTTTTCTTTTTCAGTTATGCTCAATCCTCGCTCTCCGTGGTAGTTATGAATAGAGCAATCAGACAACCTTGCTCCATAAAGTCACTGTGAACACTGAATTCACAGACCCTAAGCCATTCATCACTCCTAGGAGAAACGCAGTGTTCGCTGCCTGCCAGCCTCTTTTCATATGATTTTCATCAACTGATCGGTTTGTGACCCCGTCTTACGTGTACATGTGTTTCTGTTTAAAGACCCCTGATTTAGGGCACCTGGGTGGCTCAGTTGGTAAAGCAACTGCCTTTGGCTCGGGTCATGATCTTGGAGTCCCAGGACTGTCCCACATTGAGTTCCCTGCTCGGCAGGGAGTCTGCTTCTCCCGCTGACCTCTCTCCTCTCATGCTTTCTCTCTCTCATTCTCTCTCTCTCTCTAGTAAATAAATAAAATCTTTAAAAAAAAAAAGACCCCTGATTTAACACACAGTGGATTCATTAACATGGAGCCATGACCAGCAGCCCTCTGACTCATGACCGAATGAAGGTTCTGTAACACACATGTATGTTCTCCATAAAGCACATGAAATCCTTCTAGCACTTGGGACACCAGACGGCATGGCAGTGCTTCAGCACCATCGGGGTGGACGGGAGTCATTTTAAACAACGAAGTCACCGACAAAAAGCCCCCAAATGCAAAAGAAAAGGAGAAAAGAGTGGCACTAAAAAGACTCTAAAAAGGATACTTATTGACAGCGTCACCTTGTTCCACCTGAGCTGGGCGTGTGGGTGACTCACGTTTTTCTGCCCGGCTCTGCACAGGTCAGCGAATGGTATTGATTTGGGGATTACAAATAAATTTTAGTGAGTGGGCAAATATGGAATCCCCCCAAAATAAGGATAGATTATATAATTTGTTTGCTCCACCACCCCTTCATTCACTTACTACCAACGTCTCTGTCTTCCAACCCCAGGAAATTCCTCTGCCTTGGACTGTCAGAGCACTGGTGGGCAGTTGCAGAGGAGAAGCCGTGGGAGATGGAAGGGCAGGTCCCGGAGCCGGCGGGCAGCCACATCCAGACCAGAGCGAGTGTGGCCAGATGGGGTCATCCCCTTTGTCATTGGGGGAAACTTCACTGGTGAGTGTGATTATGGGGGACGGGGGAGGGAGGAAGCCTGTGTCTGGACCTGACCGTGGGGCAGCCGGGTCACATGTAGGGATAAGAGTGGTACCTTCTGTGTACCTGTCCAACAACAGGCTGACCCTCTAATAGTGGGTGGGCCCAGCTGGACCCTGTGACCCCCTGGCCCCTTTCATCCTGGCAGGTAGCCAGAGGGCGGTCTTCCGGCAAGCCATGAGGCACTGGGAGAAGCATACCTGTGTCACCTTCCTGGAGCGCACTGATGAGGACAGCTACATCGTATTCACCTACAGGCCCTGCGGGTGAGCAGGGGCCCCTGGGCGTTGCACCCTCAGCCTTCATCCCAACCTATATTCTGCCCCGGGCACTGTTGCTGCCCCAACGGGACCTGACACTTTGTCACCTGTCTCCCCCCACCACCCCTGCCCTGGGACATCTCTCCAGGAGCCGCCCAGATGTGGCTATGACCCCTGCACACAGCCTGGGCATCCCACGCTCAGGCCCCTCCCCCGTGCCTCGCCCCCCCCAGCCCCCCTGGCAGCCTCGCCCGGCCCCTGAGTGGATGCACTCCCCCAGCTCGGGACCGCCCCCCTGAGCTGGCCCCGCCCTCCAGGTGCTGCTCCTACGTGGGTCGCCGTGGCGGGGGCCCACAGGCCATCTCTATCGGCAAGAACTGTGACAAGTTCGGCATCGTTGTCCACGAACTGGGTCATGTCATAGGCTTCTGGCACGAACACACAAGACCAGACCGGGACCGCCACGTGTCCATCGTGCGGGAAAACATCCAGCCAGGTAGTGCCTTGACCTTGGTGCCTAGCTGTGTGCCGCAGCAGCCCCGGAGGGCCCGACGCTCCAGGGCCTCTGGTGGGAGTGGGAGCTGCTGCCTGGAGCCATCGCTTTTGGTCAGCTTAGTGGGCAGCCCTTGTCCAGGGCCCAGGTTTGTCCAGACCCCAGCCTTGAGGCTTCTGCTCCTTGCCAGGAGCAGCTCTGACATGGTTGATCAGTTCTAGAGCTGCTTGGGGGGCTGGGAGAGATCCGGGTCCTGGACAAGAGGCCATCAGGCAAGCCAGAGCCCAGCTGCCCTGGGGTGGTGGGGATTTGGTGGAGGGAATTGGCACATCCCCCATGGCATCTCAGCCTTTCTCTTCACTTTTCCTCAGTCTTCTGCCCTTTGCCTAGTCTCTCCTCTAAGGGTTTTTTCTTTCTTGTTTCTCCAGGCTACCTCCCTCCCCTCCCAGCCTGCTTCCTTCCTCCCTCCTAGGCCTCATCCATTCTTCCCGGCTTTCATCTCCCTGTGGTTCTAGAAAGAAGTGCTTCCTTCCCATACTCCCTGAGACTTCCCTCCGGCCAGTCCTCATTGACCCTGCCCCTCTGCAGGACAGACTCTTCTAGAGACCTATCCTTACCCCCAGACTTCCCTTGGCCACTCCCCAGACCCCCAGGTAGGGGGGGTACCTCTCAAGTGCAGGGAGGACCCCACCCCTGAAAATGTGGCACTGCCCCACACAGACCCACCCTGCCTACCCCCCCCAAACCTTTTTCCTGATCTTCGCAGGGCAGGAGTATAACTTCTTGAAGATGGAGCTCCAGGAGGTGGAGTCCCTGGGGGAGACCTATGATTTTGACAGTATCATGCACTATGCCCGGAACACGTTCTCCAGGTGAGAGATGAGGCCTGGCCTCCTCTGGGGCAGCCCAGTCCCGCCCCCTGTAGGCCATTCTCTTTGGGCCTATCATTTTTGCACTAGGCTGCCCAACTAGGGCAGTCCCCAAGGACAAGCATGGACTTCTGGGTGGCTGCAGTCCCCAAACAGAGGACCCGTGGGGGCTACCTGCCCTGCTGTCCTCTTCCACGCTGGGTCCATGGCCCGGCCGGCACTCACAAAGCCTAGTACCATGTAAATGAGGGCACCTGGCTCAACAGGTTGAAAATCCAGCCACTCTACTGGCCGCCTAGATAAATGCCGTCGCCCCAGAGCTGTATCAGCCTAAGGGAGCTGAGCTTTTCCCTCATCTTTCAGCCAAAAGAGGCACATTTTTCTCCCTGGGGTCATCCTTTCTAATCAATCTGCCTTTTTGTAACTGGCTAATTTGTACGAAGGCTTCCTCCTGCCCTGAACTAGCCTCTCTCTCCTGCTCACAAGTGCATGAACACTTACTCCTTTTCCGGGCCCGCATTCCCAGAAATCACAGCCAGAACCCCCTGAGGTAGTGGCCCAGCCTCTGTCCCCCACAGCCTCTCCTTAGCAAAGTGTGGGAAAAGGCCCCTCCCGCCTCCTCCTCAGGCTCCCCTTCCCGGCCTGGCCTTTCTCATGCCTGGTTCTTTCCTCATCCTCTGTCTGCTCTCCTGCTCTGTCCCAGCCCCTCCACAGTCTCCCTGCCTCCAGACCTGAGGGAACAGAGACAGGAGGCAGGGTGGTGAGGTCATCCGCCACTCCCACCATGGCCACAGACCTCCCACCCCCACCATGGCCACAGACCTCCCCTGGACATTTCCCACCACATCCCACCCTCCCCCCTGCTGAGTTCCACCCAACTGGGTGTGAGTCAGGGACCCTGGGGAGGTGGAGGGCCGACTGCTTCCTTCGCCCTGCTCCTCCCAGATGGCAACACCCAGGACTTAGCAGGCAGGAACTCGGGGGACAGGAGGCACTGATGGATCGGGAGTTGTGGGGCTGTCCCCAGGGCCTGGTCTGGCCAGGGCAGAACTTGTCAGGAGCAGCCTGTAGCAGCAGGATGAGTGCGGGCCCTGGCAGCCCCAAGAGAGGGTTAGCACGAGGGGCTATGGAGCAAGGACTGGGAGAGGCTGGCCACATGATTAGCAGGGGTCCGTAGATCTCCTGATGCTGGGCACTGCACCCAGACTGAGCCAGAGCACCAGCAGGTCCCCAAGGCATGTGGAACCTGCACCCCTGACCTCCCAGAGTATTCCTGGGGCTCCCCCAGGCTCCAGCCATGTGGCTGCCACGGAGCAGGGTGGCTGCTGGTCAGTGGGCAGCATAATGACAGGGTGAGATATTTCCACCCGTCCCTGACCCTACGGAGGAATGTCTGGGCTCTGGCAGGGTCATGACCTGGGTGCACACAGGCATGCCACCCATCCTTCCATCAGACTCTCACCCAGGTCGGGCTTTTCCTCCTCAGGGGCATCTTCCTGGACACCATTGTTCCCAAGTACGAGGTCAATGGGGTGAAACCTCCCATCGGCCAAAGGACCCGGCTCAGCAAGGGGGACATCGCCCAGGCCCGCAAGCTCTACAAGTGCCCAGGTCGGGGCGGGGAGGGACGGGCCAGGGAGGGGTGGAGGACAGAGCCCCAAGGCAACCAGTGGCCAGGGCCTGGGGCTGAGGAGTCTAAAGCCATAAGTCTTAGGGAAGGCCAGAGGCTGCCTGGTGTTGGGGGTGGGAACACCCAGGCAGGGGCACTGTTCAAGATAAGGAACCAAACAGGGGCTGGGATTGGGTGGTGGTGAGGTGTCGAGCCCCACACCTTCTGGGGCTCTGGGAGAATAGGGCAGTCAGAGCAGTAAAGAGGGCAAGCAGTGCAATTCCCAGGAGTGAGGTAAAGCGAGGCCCACCAAAGGAAACAGGGCATCCTGCAGCACTAGGCTGAAGAGGTCAGACCTGTGAGCTTATATGTGAGGAGCAGGGAGTGGATCTTAAAGGGACAGGACCACCCCGGACTCCCTCCCCTCCTCAGACATTCTTCTCTTCTCCTCGTTAAAGGAAGCCAGAGCTCAGGGCGGGAAGCCAGAAGGCTGGGGGGGGGGGTGGGGATCGCGCATCTGCAGCCAGCAGTTCAGTCATTTCCTTTCCTTGACAGCCTGCGGAGAGACCCTACAAGACAGCACAGGCAACTTCTCCTCCCCCGAGTACCCCAATGGCTACTCCGCCCACATGCACTGCGTTTGGCGTATCTCAGTCACACCCGGGGAGAAGGTAACCGAGCGTCCCCTCCTCTGCCAGGACCCCAGAGTAGGAGAGCATAGTCCACTGTGGCTGTGAATGACCTACCTGGGAGACATAGACCCATTCACCCCGTAAAAAAAGGAGCACTGTCTTGAGGAGGGGCTTCTAGCCATCCTTGTATGGGAAGGCTGGATCACAGAGAGCCCTTGCTACACAAGAGGCACTTTTTTGAGGGCTTCTCAGGCTCACCCACAGAGTTTTCATGTGGAATCTGGACGCTTCACCCACCCCTGCACTTCCCATGTCCTTCCATGCATTTTGACTGTTTCCAAAAGTCAACGTTAAGACTTTATTTCCCTTGATTGGAACATGGCACTTAATGTACTAGTACAGTATGGAGCCCAGCTAGATTTCGTTCCTGGTCCTATTGTCCAGTCCAGCAGCTCTCAGGACCATGTGGAAGCCTCCATTCAGCAGGTAGCCGTCCCTCGTACTCTGTCCCGAATTGTCGGTGAGCATGACTTCTGGGTCTTTGGAACCTGGTCTTTGACTGAAACACTAAACATGGCACGAATCAAGGCAGATCCAAGATCCCTTTCTGAGCTGACATGGTTCATTGGCGGACTTTGGGCAGAGTTATTCCATTGGCTATGACACCCCTTAATAGCACTACCAACCAGCCATGAGTCACTGCCTTGTTGACTGGGAAGTGAGCTTCTCAGACCATGCTTTTGTCATCTTCATATTCCTGGTACAGGAAGTAGTTGCTGAACACCGAATAGGTAGACAGACTCCCTTACCAAATCAAATCTACCGGTAGTAGATGGTAAAACGCCTTTTAAAATGGAAGTGACATTTGTCTGATACTTTGTTTCAAGTGAACCTGAACTGGTTCCTAGGATTCAAGTGTCTCCTTTCTAAATGGTGGCAGACTGTCTGTTTAACTGGGGATTGACATTCAACTCAGTGGTTTGCCATTCCCGGAATTCACTCCAAACCCTCCTTCTAACACAGGCACACATGCGCGTGCACACACCCCCCTTTTGGAAATTGGCAAAGCTTTTGTTCTGAGCTCTCAAGATTACAGACACTGATCACATCTGTTAGTTATTTGAGTGTCCTCTGATGTCATTTTTGAGCCTAGAGGCAAAAGCCAGTTTAAAGAGGTGCTCCCCGACTCTCCTCCAAAATGAATCGGTTTCCATTTCCTTTCCAAACTGGGCTTATTCTATTTTTCGCAATTTAAAGATCATTCTCATTTGTGCTAGACTTCTGTTGAGGGTTGAGTAATTCCATCACCTCTCTCAGTTAAAATTCTGTCACCCGCCTTGAAAAAGTCAACCCATCCCCTCCTTGTTCTTTTTTTTTTTCTTTTTTTCTTTTTTAAATTCTGAATTGAACTTAAACTATCGCTGTCCTTTTTGCTGCCTCGTTCGGAGCTTGCCCTAGCTTCCTTGATCCTTCTGCCAGAGGCCTCCACTGCTGCAGCCTTTGGAGATCTCACAGCGGATAACAATAAAAACAACTAACGGTTATTGACCGCGTGATGGGCCGGGCATGTGTTAAATTTTTTATGTGTTATGTCTTGTAATTAACACAGTGACATTCTCGGTGGGTGCTCATGTCATTCCAGTTTTGCATATGAGAGAACAGACTTGGGAAAATCAAGTAGCTGGCCCAAGAAACTGGATTACGACACAAAAATCCATGATTGCAGTACTGGGTATTCTAAAGCCTTTTCCCGTATCAACAATTGCTAAAGTGCCCTTCCCCGGACTCCTGTGCACACTGCTCGCCTAGCACAGGGGGAAGGAAAGAGGCACGAGGTAGTCCCCGCTCCGGGAACTTAGAGTAGGGTAGAATATTGCCGTCTTTCCTGTTCAGAAGATTTGCTCAGTCAGCAAGGATATGACACCTTGGTCAGGATCCGTCTCCTTCCCTTCGGTTCTGAGCTGGCATGGGCTGGCCCAAGTCTCCAGTAGACACATGGCTGGGCCGCAGAAGCCTCTCTGTGCCTGGAGCCTCTTCCCTCTACAACTCCCCAGAGACTCCCCAGCCCTTTTCAGAGGGCTGCCTGGGGCTCCAGGGAGAGAAGAAGGCTACAGAGAAAAATTCCAGATTCATCAGTGTGTGGTTGCAGAGAGAGCAAAAGTAAAACTTGCTCCCAGTCCTGGATGCATTTGTAGAGTCATAAGTGAGCCAGAGATGGACTCCCAGGGGGCAGGCACCCTTGAAGGGCTCTCGGAGGCTGGGGAGCTAGGGAGGATGGCATCATGACGCCGCAGCTGCCATTCCTTGCTGCACGTCCACTGTGTGCCAAGCAGAGTAGTAGGTATCTCGTGTGCATGACCTCGTTATTCATCTCATCTGTTTCGTGGTGCAGGGGCTGTCATCTCTCAGGTATGGAGGAGGGAGTCGGGGCTCAGAGTGCAGAACTCTGCCCAGGTTTACACAGGCAGTCGTGGTGGAACCAGCCTTCAGTTCCAGGACTGCCCGACTCCAAAGTCTATGCTCTTTCAACAGTCACTCTGGGATAAACCCGCCAGTGTTCAGGGGTGGACTTTGATGTCTCTCCTGGGCTGAGAGGTTGTTTTCACTCGCTCTCCGCTTCTCTGCTTATTGCCAGAAGTACAAGTGATATGTGCATTTTATCTTATATGGTTATGCAAGTCAGGGATATATCAGAGAAGAAAGAGCCTGGTTGGAAGCCTTCCTAAAACCCCCAAGTGTCCACACTATGCGTCATTAGCAGCTGTCCCAAAGAGGACTGACAGTGTCTCCCAAACCACGAACCCAGCTCCTTCTGAGCGGGAAAGTAGTTTTAGGAGATCACGGTCTACTGTCGCAAAAAAGCCAAGAAGATAAGAACTGAAAATGTCTTTCGGATTTGGCAGTAGTGTCTACCCCCATTCCCATCCCTGCCTTGTGATAACCTTCCCGTTCTTCAAGTTCCCACTCACTCAGATCCCTCCTCCTCTGTCACGTCTTCTCTGAACCCTACCTCCCGTCCCCCAGCTGGGAGAGGGGAGCCCTCCCTCCTCTGACCAGGCCCGTGCAGGACCCTCCCCTGAGCTCCTGCTTCCCCGTGCTGAAGGGTGTGGGGCTCTGAAGGCGAAGGCCAAGCTGACCCTCATTCTTGGCGCAACTGTTCGGCCAAATTGAGCGGCGGGCCTGGAGAGGCCACATGGAGTGGTGGTTCAGGGTGTGAGTTGAAGAGCCAGGGTGGAAGAGTGTCTGGGTCTGACTCCAGTCTGCTGTGCTGTTTACTGGATACGTGATCTTGGGGAAGTTGCTTAACCACTCTGGGCTTTGTTTCCCCATTTGTAACGTGGGCCTGGTGGTAGTGCCTCCATCAGGGGCCTGATGATACAAGGATTAAACAAGTTCATGTACATGAAGTGCTTAGAGCAGCGCCTAGCACGTGGTGGGGGTTCAATCGAGGCTAGTTGTTATTATCATGCTGTTAACGGAGAAATCCCTGCTCAACCTCCCTGGGTTCCACATGCCCCATCTGCCTCCCTCTACTTCCACTTTCTGGAATGAAACCATTTCAAAGTTCAAAATCTTGGGCAAACTCAGCTCCAGTAGTGAAATTAACTTTTTTTGAGTGACGTACACTGTAGTATATATGTGTGGCCTTTATGTACGTTGCATGCGTGACTCTTACATGCGTCAGTGTTACAAACCTTACGTACATTAGCTCCCTGAGTCCTGTGAGGTAGGTCTATGACCATTGCCATCTTACAAAGAAGGGAATGGAGGCCCAGAGGTGTGAAATGATGGGCCTCAGTGGTCCAACAAGGCAGACAGAAGCCAGGCCGTGGGTCCCCAGGAGTCAACATATTGTCCCAGTTGCTCCCTGACAGCAGCCCACAAATGTGATGCATACCTCCCATGTGCAGGTTCCACTTGGAGACCCCGCATGCTGTATCTCATTTAATCCCCCAGCTCCTTAGGTTTGCCTCCACGTTTTAGACAAAGACACCGAGGCACAAAGAAATCAGGCCACGGGCCCAGAGTCACCAGCCAGGAAGTGGTGGAGCTGGCCAGGTTTTCTTTGGCCAAGGGCAGTGCCCCTGCCACCAGAGCACAGCTGTTTCCACATGACAGAAGCTGTTACGACGCTTAATTAGACAGCTCCGGTCTCAATATAGCCACGGCCGTGCCTCCCTGGAGGGTGACCCTAACCGCCAGCACAGGTCTCTTCCTCCTGAGTGAGGCGACCGCGGGTCCCTCCTGCCCCATGGGAGGTCTCGGGTGGGCCCTTTGGGGCAGCGTTGGCTGGGCGTGGTCTCAGAGGCTGTGAATTCATCCGCCCCGAACAGAGCCAGAGTTGTTCCTGAGGATGACAGGAAAGTTGCTACTGTTCTTAGCCCAGCTGCTGACCAAATTGATTGGCAGACCCGGGAGGCCACATGGAATCATGGTGGGGGGCATAAGCTGAGGAGCCAGAGCTTTCTCCCTGGGCCCTCTGCTTTCCTTCTTCTATCCAGCAACTCCTTAAAAGAGAGTTTTGTTATTTGTCAGATAGAAGGATGATGTATCCGTGCTGTAAGAATTTTGAAAAATAGAAGAATTTCTAAGGTAAGAAGTGGATATTCTCCCCTGGATTCTTCTTCAAATCCCACTCTTCAGAGGCAACTAGGCATGAGTAACACTTGCTGGATCCTTTCAGACCCTTTCAAGTACATGTGTGTGCATGTGTGTATGGATATATGGTCTCAGGTACCTTCTTTTCACTCAACAGTTAATTGTGGTCAGGGTTCTGTGTTCACAAATCAGCTTCTACCTCAGGCGTGTTCATGGCCGCTTAGCATGCTGTCATCCCCATTTCTCTTCACTGCTCGGGCATCCCCTGTAGGTCTCCACTGATGGATGTTTCATTTAAGTTTTTTATAAGTTTCTAGTATTAACCAAAATCACTACAGTAAATATCTCAAGATTTAGATCTTTATGCACTGGGGCAAATGTATCTGTAAAATAGATTCCTAAAAGCAAAATTCTATTCAAGAAGTATTTATGAAGCAACTCCTACATGCCATACACCAAAGATTCTGTAGTGAATTAAAATTCCTGGCCTTGAAGGGTTTACAGTTTGGCAGGGCTGAGGGATGGGCAAGCAAATAAAAAGTAAACGCAGTAAGTTAGATGGTGATCGATGTCATGAAGGAAAGCAGCAGTAGGAGATAAAGGAGCGAAGCAGGGATTACTGTTCCATGTGGAAAGGCCTCATTCATATCAGGTGAGTTGGAGGAGAAATGGACAAGAAATGAGGGAACGCTTTGGGCAGATAGCTGGGAAGAGCTTCTAGGCAGCAAATGCAAAGGCCCTGAGGCAGGAGCAGGCTTGGTATGTTTGAGGACCAGCAAGGCCAATGTGGCCACAGCCAAGTAAGCAAGGAGGGCATTGTGGGGAGAGGGGTCAGAGAGATAGCGGGGGGTTAGACCACAGATGGCCTTAGAGGACATGGTGAAGACTTTGGATTTTACTCTGAATAAGATGCATTAAAGGATTTTGAGCAGTGGGAAGATAAGATCCGGTTTTATCATCAAAGGCCTGCTGTAGTGAGAGGTAGTATCAAGAGTAGGGACTACTGAACTAATCTTGGAAAAAGTTGATGGCAGGGCCAGGACTACGAGTCAAGAAGGGGAACGGGTGGTTTGAGGAGAGAAGGGGAGGCTGTAAAAGGTGGGCCTGGCAGCTCAAAGGGCCCAGTCAGTCTCACATTTCAAGTGAGACAGTCAATGTGCTTGTATTTTCTCTAGCCACTACATTTGACCATCTAGGAAGAGGCACAGAGTAGGTAGAAGTCGGATTTAATCAGGGATTTTCAGGAAAAGGAGAAAGTTGAGGTCCTTTGCAAGGAGGTAATGATAAAGTTAGATCATGGCTTTGCCGGTCTTTGCCACTTCCTCTGTGTCCCATTTCAGGCATTTTCTAGAAAGATAAAATATTGGGCACACTGTCTCCAGAGCAAGAGCCAGATTTTCAACATCAGTTTTTTCAAAATATGAGGACTTCTACCTGGATAATAACAATAGCTCTCATGATGACTGGTAACAATCATCGAGAGTAATATAGGCACTTTTCCAAACCTGGGCTTGCTCGGTTACATCCCAGAGAACCACAATTAAGAAACACTTCCCCAAACACAAACACATTTCAGCCCATGTTACGAATCAAAAGAAGAGAAGTGGAATGGGTGTAGTCCCAAGCTAGGCAAGGAGAAATGTGAGTACGTGAAGGTAGAAGGCAGGAAAACCCCATAGGCTCAGGCTGACGGTCCTGGTGAATTGGAAGTGTTGCTGGACTCCATAGAGAGCGGTGAGCGAGGACAGATGGGGGCACGTGGCTGGACGGTGGGCTCCTCGAAGCTGAGCTTCTGTGGGAGGAGGCACAGTTACTGATGAGAACAAGGTCTAGGGCATGATGTGCCATGTGTGAAGAAGAGGTGGGGAGGGGAGGTCATGGCAGAGAGGCCAGGAAATGGGAAACATCATCTAGGTGGATGTGGAAATCACCGAACATTCTGAAGGGGTCCGTGTCAGGGAGCGACAGCAAGCCAGAGCTCTTCTCTGAACCTCGACCATCACAACTTTGATGACAGGCTATGGACCACGGTTGCCAGTGCCAGCTTTGGGATCACTTTCATTCTCGCCTCTGCTCTGCCTGCCTCTAACTCAGCCGTGTGCCAAAGGGGAGACAGATCTCCTTATTTTCTTTTCCTCCAGCAGGGAAGCCAGCTAGATCTAACAGGTGGGCCCTGTGGGCACGGGACACACCCCTTAGGTCACAGCGAACAGTTCCCTGGAGTTCCCTGCTTGTTGGACTCTAAAGACACAAGAGGCTTTGGGGCACATTCTGGAAACTACTAAAGCAATTTCCCTCCTGGTCGTGTGCTTCTCTACCTGTTAGTATGTTACCTGCTGGGGAGAGTTGGACATTACCAAAGTGTCAAACGTCCCTCTAGTATGACGTGACCAGCTGGAGTTCATGCTCAGGAGGCACTCAGGGCAGTGGGGATGAGTCCCATGTCAGGGTGATGTGCTCTTTCCTCGGGTCATGCTCGGGGCCGCTGAGGTCAGAGAGCTTGGGTGATTTACCCAAGGCTCACATCAGGAAATGCAGAGGTGACAGCTCAGCTCAGGCCTGTGTGTGTGGAGTCTGAGTTTTTTTTACTAAGTGAGATTTTCAGTTGTATATATCCTTCTGAATCCTAAGCCTCTTAACAGGGACAGACCTGAAACCCGTTCACAGGAAGCATTTGGACCCGGTATTCCCCTTAGCCGCTAGGATGGCCCCCTGCCTGGGATCGTTGTTCAATATATATGTGACCACAGTGACTCAGCCCTTCTTCTCTGCCTCTCCCCTCTGGACCCTTCATTCCCATTTCAGAGTCCCCAGTACCCACACGCCTCCCACTGAGGCGTCATCCCTCTAAAGATGCTGGATTCGTGTTACTGAACTTGTCAGGGAGGAGAGCTGGGTCGAGGCGGAAGCAATGGCTCCTCACGAAGGGAATAAGAAAAATGAGACATTTTACTTATTAGATTCCACAAGGCTACATATATTGAGAACCAGGATGTCTGAAAAGGATGCTGGCCGCCATTGGCAGACAGCTGGGGAGAGGAGGGACGTTTCTGTGCCGGGAGCTCATTTTTGGGACCTCTTCACTATTCAGGCCCCCACCATGGGCTGGCAGGCGAGGCTGGTGAGGCGTAGGGGGCCATGTAACTCTCCTCCTCTTCCTATGTCCCCTAGATCATTCTGAACTTCACGTCCATGGATCTGTATCGCAGCCGCCTGTGCTGGTATGACTACGTGGAGGTCCGGGACGGCTTCTGGAGGAAGGCGCCCCTCCGAGGTAACGCAGGAGCCCACCCCCTCCCCCGCCTCCTCTGTGGCTGTGGCATTGTATGATTTGCAAATATCATCTCCCATTCAGTGAATTGCTTTTTTATCTTGTTGACAGTTTCCCTCACTGTGCAAAAGCTTTCGGTTTGATGTGGCTAATTCCTTCTTAAGAACTACTTAAATCACAGTCTCTTCATCCTCTGCTGAAATCCAAAGGCTGGCCAAGGGTGATCTGGCCACCCTAGTGTGGGAGCCAAGAGTCCTGGCAGAACTAGTGCCTTCTAGCTCTATCATGAAGTCCCTTTCCCAATCTGGACCTCAGAGTCCTCTGTATGGGCTTCTGGGCCTCCTGCCGGGGTGATGCTCAGTGTGTGGGTCACGGGAGTCATACAAGTGGACACAGGGAGATAGACAGGCACAACTCCCCAGCTCCAGGCTCTCCTCCTCATCTGGGCACTTTCAGAGGCTCCATTTTCTCTCTCTGCAAGGTCTGGCTTAAGGGTGCCCACAGGGTAGCCTGGCACACTGTGGGGGCTCCCCACCTGGAATAGTGGCCTTCACTTGTTTGCACAGGATACTTTGTCCCTTGTTGGTGAGGGGAGTGGTGAGTAAGCGGGGGTGGGGGGTGAGTATTCAGAAGCACGGGACAGAAGATGCTTTAATGGCATGGAGTTAGGACTAAGAGAGGCTTTTCCTTCAAGCCTGAGGAGCTGTGTGAATTCTCCTCCAATCTGGGCATGCTCCTAAGTTGCCCAGGACTGCCCATTAGCGTTAGAACCTTCGTTCCACAGCCTGGCCTGAAGCAGGCTGATGAATCATTGCTATCCACCTCTTTCTGATATTCAAATACTTCTCATTAGTCACCCAAAGCAGCTGTCATTACAACACTGCCTCCTGCAGACGTGGAAGCGTTTCCAAGAGTCCACTTACTTTCTCGTAACTTGCATTCCTAGGTCAGCACCCTCTGGCCCTTGCCGAAGGTTGGGCAACACCCAATCTTATTTGGAACACACAGGTCATCCCTCGTTGATTCTTGATTACCAAGAATTCCACAAATGACCATCCCCACCTGCTGACATGGATTCTTGTCAGGGTTTATTTCAAAGGGGACATTTTCTGACCCAGTCCCTGGATTCTAGGATTTCCTTGGGGTCCTCTGACATCTCTTGCATTTGGTCAGATGAAAACATTAGTAATGTCCAAAGAAAACTGTGTTCATTCTTGGTGATTACTTGTTTGCATGGAGATCAAATGAGAACATGGCGGTCACATGTTCCTTTAAAAAAAGTAAATAAAACACAGATACAGCTGGTTAGCGTGAGGAGCCCCTTTCCTCCCTGAACTCATATTCCATCCCACAGGTGCACAGAACCCTCTAGAAGTCTAGTACTCTCTGGCTCTTCAAGGCCATGCTAGGTCCTGGACTAGACTCAGGCCAGCTGCAGGGTCTTGGGAATTCTTGCCAAGTGCAGAGCAGGGCCAGAGCCCCTGAGCCCCCTGCAGCAGCAGGACTGGCTTCCTGGAGCAGGGAGGTGAGAACGACCTGCTTCAGGCCTCACTGCACTCTGTCCACACTGTCTGCACAGGCCGCTTCTGTGGGGGCAAACTACCAGAGCCTATTGTCTCCACCGACAGCCGCCTCTGGGTGGAGTTCCGCAGCAGCAGCAACTGGGTCGGGAAGGGCTTCTTTGCCGTCTATGAAGGTACTGAGGAAGAGTGGCAGGAGGAGTCAGATACGGGGTCCCCGGGCATCCCAGAACAGCTTGCTCCTGGCACCCCAGGGGCAAGGTTGAGCGCCCATGAGGGAGGAAGCTGAGATCCTGGTGGGATTGGCCAGGCCCCGGGGGCACTGAGAAGAGGGGAGGCCCATGGGAAGGTCTGGCGGAGAGGGAGAGAGGGGCTCTTGAGTTGGGCAGAGCATCCTAACTGACCTCGCTCTGTGTCCCTGAAGCCATCTGTGGGGGAGATGTGAAAAAGGACAATGGCCACATCCAGTCGCCCAATTACCCTGATGACTACCGGCCCAGCAAAGTCTGCATCTGGCGGATCCAGGTGTCTGAAGGCTTCCACGTGGGCCTCACCTTCCAGTCCTTCGAGGTAGGTCAGAGACCCTTCAGGCACACCTCTTCATGGGCTTCCAGGTGTTGGGCCTAGCAACCACCCCTCCCCCTGCTGACTGAGCCCCAACCCTCAGATCGAGCGCCACGACAGCTGTGCCTACGACTACCTGGAGGTGCGCGATGGCCACAGCGAGAGCAGCACCCTCATCGGACGCTACTGTGGCTACGAGAAGCCCGACGACATCAAGAGCACGTCCAGCCGCCTCTGGCTCAAGTTCGTCTCTGACGGATCCATTAACAAAGCCGGCTTTGCTGTCAACTTCTTCAAAGGTGCTCCCTCCCATTCGCCACGCAGCCCAGCCCCCGCGGCGGATCCAGCCCCTTCATTCCTTTTGCTAGTGTTTAAAATTGTCTGGTGTTGTGTGGTTGGAAGCCTTTGCGTGAGATCTGCCCTGTGTCCACAGGTCAAAACGTGCTCAACAGCTTGCTCATCTTGCTTGACTGACCCTTTATGCGGGTTGATCAGCAACTCCCGTCTCCCCCTCCCCCAGCCTCTGGCAACATCATTCCACTCCATCTCTTCGTACTTATTTCTTGGACTTGACTATTTTAGACAGCTCGCGTAAGTGGAATCCTGCAGTTCTCTGTCTGCCAATGGCTTCTTTTACTCAACAGAATGTCCTTAAGGGGCATCTGGGTGGCTCATTGGGGTAGGCATCTGTCTCTTGACTTTGGCTCAGGTCCTGGGATGAAGCCCCGAGTCAATGTGGAGTCTGCTTGAGATTCTCTCTCTCCCCCTCCCTCCGCCCTTTCCCCCACTCGTGCTCTCTTTCTTTCTCTCTCAAATAATCTTAAAAAAAGATAATGTCCTTAAGATTCATCCATACTGTATATGGCAGAATTTCCTTCTTTTTTTAAGGCTGAATAGTATTCCACAGTGTGTCCAGAACACATTTTTTAAATTGAAGGATACTATGGTGAGTGCTATTAAGTGCATAAACCTGGTGATTCACAGACCTGTACCTCTGGGACTAAAAATTTTTAATAAAAAATTAAAATTTTTTTAAAAATTAAAAAAAAATAAATTGAAGGATAATTGACATACCATATCCTATTAGTTTCAAGCATTCAAGCATAGTGATTCAACATTTATGTACATTACAAAATGGTCACCATAGTGAATCTAGTTATCGTCTGTCCCCTTACAAAGTCGTTACCATCTTATGGACTATACCCTACACTGTACGTTACATCCCCCGTCTTCATTTATTTTATAGCTGGAAAACTGTATGTCTTAATCCCCTTCACCTTGTTCATCTCTCTTGTTCATCTCTTGTTCATCTCTCCAATCCCTCCCCTCTGGCACCCATCAGTTTGTTCTCTGTGTCTATGAGTCTGTCTCTGTTCTGTGTTGTTTGTTCATTTGTTTTGTTTTTAGGCTGCACGTCTAAGTGAAAACATAAGGCATTTGTCTTTCTCTGTCTAGCTTATTTTACCTAGTATGAATTCACTTATTCCATGGTGTCACAAATGGCAAGGTTTCATCCTTCCCATGGCTGAATGATATTCCCCTGAATGGCTCTCCCCAATCTTCTTTATCCATTGATCTATCAGTGGACCCTTCGGGTGTTTCCATAGCTTTGCCGTTGTAAATCACATCTCAGTGGGCAGGGGGGTGCGTGTATCTCTTCGAATCGCTGTTTCATCTTCTTTGGATAAATACCCAAAAGTGGAATTGCCGGATCATATGGTATTTCTATTTTTAACTGCTTGAGGAACCTCCATACTGTTTTCCACAGTGGCTGCACCAATTTGCATTCCCACCCACAGTGCAGAAGGGTTCCCGTTTCTCCACTCCTCCACCAACACTTGTTATTCTTATCTTTCTGATACTACCCATTCTGACAGGCGTGAGGTGGTAGAGCTCAATGTGGTCTTGATTTGCATTTCCTTGACGATGAGTGATGTTGAGCATCTTTTCATGTGTCTCTTGGCCATCTGGATGTCTTCTTTGGAGAAATATCTGTCCAGATCTTCTGACCATTTTTCAATCAATTGTTTGTTTGTTTGTTTGTTTGTTTGTTTGTTTTTTTAAGATTTTATTTATTTATTTGACAGAGAGAGATCACAAGCAGGCAGAGAGGCAGGCAGAGAGGAGGAAGCAGGCTCCCTGCTGAGCAGAGAGCCCGATGTGTG
>NC_081557.1:107788043-107802515 GCF_022355385.1 Mustela nigripes
TATTCGACAGAGAGAGATCACAAGCAGGCAGAGAGGCAGGCAGAGAGGAGGAAGCAGGCTCCCTGCTGAGCAGAGAGCCCGATGTGGGACTCGATCCCAGGACTCTGAGATCATGACCTGAGCCGAAGGCAGCGGCTTAACCCACTGAGCCACCCAGGCGCCCCTGTTTGTTTGTTTTAAATATTGAGTTTTATGAGTTCTTTATATATTTTGGATATGAACCACTTATTACATATGGCATTGGTAAATATCTTCTCCTGTTAAGCTGCCTTCTCATTTTATTGAAGGTTACTTTCACTGTGCAAAAGCCTTCAAATTTGACATCATCGCATTTATTTATTTTGCTTTCATTGTCCTTGTCTGAAGAGACAGAGCCCCCCAAAATATCACTATGACCAGTGTCTGAGAGCTTACTGCCTGTGTTCTCTTCTAGGAGTTTTATGATTTCAGGACTTATATTTAAGGCTTTAACCCATTTTTAGTTTCTTTCTGTGTATAGTTTAAGTGTCCAGTAGCATTCTTTGGCATGTAGGTTTCCAGTCTGTCTATTTATTAAAGAGACTCTCGGGGGGCACCTGGGTGGCTCATTACGTTAAGCCTCTGCCTTAGGCTCAGGTCATGATCTCAGGGTCCTGGGATCAAGCCCCGCTCCATCTGCTCCCCGCTCTCTGCTCGGCAAGGAGCCTGCCTCCCCTTCTCTCTGACTGACTCTCTGCCTACTTGTGTTCTCTCTTTCTCTCTCTCTCAAATAAATAAATAAATCTTTAAAAAAAAAAGAGAGAGAGAGACTCTCAGGGTACCTGGGTGGTTAAGTCGGTTAGGCATCTACCTTCAGCTCCGGTCATGACTCCGGGGTCCTGGGATCGAGTCTCACATCAGGTTCCCTGCTCAGCAGGGAGCCTACTTCTTCCTCTCCCTCTGCCTGCCTCTCTCCCTGCTTGTGCTCTCTCTCACTCAGTCTCTCAAATGAATAAACCAAATCTTAAAAAAAAAAAAAAGAAAAGAAAGAGAGAGAGACTGTCTTTTCCCCATTGTATATTCTTGCCTCCTTTGTCATAGGATAATTGACTATATAATCATGGGTTGTTGTTTTTTTTCCTGGACACTCTATTCTCTTCCATTGATCTAGTTTTCTATTTTTGTGCCAGTACCATACTGTTTTGATTGATTGATTTTTTTTAAGAGTTGATTGATTTGATTTTGATTATAGCTTTGTAGCAGAGTTTGGATTATGGGAGCATGCTACCTCCAGCTTTGTTCTTTCTCAAGATTGCTTTGGCTGTTCAGAATCTTTTGTGGTTCCGAACAGATTTCAGGATCATGTGTTATGCTCTGTGAAAAATGGCATATTGATGGGGATTGCGTCAGATCTGTAGATTGCTTTGAGTGGTATGGATGTTGCAACAGTGTTACTTCTTCCCATCCCGTACCACATTTTCTTTTTCCTTATCTGTTGGTGGATATTTAGGCTGTTTCTACATCTTGGCTCTTATGATATTGCTGTGGTGACTTCACACATTCTTTATTCAGCCATTCGACACACAGGCTCTAGGAAGGGTGCATAGACCCTGGTGCCCTGCCCTTGAACTTATGGCCTAACTGCAGAGAAAATGTGAATTCCAGCGAAAAACTGCATATCTCATTGAGTAAACGACAAAGTTATGTAAAAGTAGTTGACGCATGGTAGGTGCTCAGCTATGAACTGAAATAATAACTCAAGAGTGAGTCCAGAAGTTTATATGGAAGACATGCCAATGAGGCCCAGAGGCAGGGAGTGATGTAGAAGCTTGGGGAGGAAGCCGGACAGTGTGGAGATGTCTTTCCCGGTGTCACAGGGGGCCAGTAATCCATCTGAACCTCATTTCCTCACCTGTAAAATGGGGATAGTAAGAGCCCCTCCATCACAGGTCATGTCAGGAATAAAGGAGAAAGGAGGAAATAGCACTTACCCAGGGAATGGCACAGAAGAGGGACCAGTCCATGGTGGCGACCACCAGCCCAGCCACTGTGGGAGGCTCTGGGGGGTCCACCTGTCCCCTCTTTAGGTCACTACCTGTTCCTTCGGGGCTATCAGGAGTAGGATCACCTGGGGACTGAGCGGGTGCTGGGTGGGGCAGGGAGGTCCACAGCCTCAGAGCTCTGAGTGGCCCACAGCCTGCTGCCACCCCCTACAATGGGGCTGGAGGTGGTCGCAGGAAGCCTGAGGAACCCAGACTGGACTCACAAGCAGAGGGCAGGAGAAGAGACCCAGGTCCCAGCCTGGCAGTCATTGTCCCGCTTTCCTTCCAACCGGCAGAGGTGGACGAGTGCTCGCGCCCCAACCGTGGGGGCTGTGAGCAGCGGTGTCTCAACACATTGGGCAGCTATAAGTGTAGCTGTGACCCTGGGTACGAGCTAGCTCCAGACAAGCGCCGCTGTGAGGGTGAGTGTCCCCTGCCCAACCCATGCGAAACTGCCCCTATGACCCCAGCCCTCTAGCCAAGATCTCTCCTGCTCTTGGACACTCCCCTCCCCTGCGAAGCTAGAACTCCCTAGCACGTTCTTCACTACCGGTGGACAAGGAAGTCCCCCAGAACACACTAAGTGGATACACTCTGGGTTGTTCTTTTTTTTTTTTTCTTTTTTCTCATTTTTATTCTTTTAAAATGCTGATCTTGACTGGCTGACTCATTTCGTCACCCTCCAGAAGGTCATGATCCCCAGTTTGGAAACCACTGTCCTCAGACATGCACTGATTTTTTTTTGGCATCTCCCGATACCCTGCCTAGGTGAAAGCTGGTGAAAGCACTCCCCGCCAGCTGCCTCCAGCTCCACCCGGTCCTGCCAGGCGGGCTTCTCTCTACCCGCCTCACCAGGCTTCCGGTCCCCCATGCCCACCACCCAGCCTTCCCTGAGCCCCTCACCCCCCTCCTCCTTCTCAGCAGATGTCCTGGCCGTTCTGTCGTTGAGAAGGTAGAAATGTTCACACACACAGCTCCTGAGTTCCTCATACTCTGAAGATACCCTCCTTTCCCTGCCTGCTTCCCTCCCGCTCCTGACAGAAGCCCCAGGGCTGCAGGGAATCCAAGAACCCCAGCTCCCTCACCTGTCTCTGGCCCCGACCTAGAGTGGGGGCTCCTGGCGGGTGATGGCACCTCTCTTGTCCGCCCCGCCCCCAGCTGCCTGTGGTGGATTTCTCACCAAGCTCAATGGCTCCATCACCAGCCCGGGCTGGCCCAAGGAGTACCCCCCTAACAAAAACTGCATCTGGCAACTGGTGGCCCCGACCCAGTACCGCATCTCCCTGCAGTTCGACTTCTTCGAGACAGAGGGCAATGACGTAAGTGCCCACGGGGCTGAGGAGATGCAGGAAGGTCTGAGGCGTGGGAGCCGGCTTCTGTCCCTATAAAAGAAATACCCAAAGAACGTAGAGGAGGAGGGACTGCTCCCAATTCTAGGAAGCAGGGGAGGCTGGAGGAGGAGGGCTTGAAGGCCAGGGGCACACAGGTGGTGGTGTGGAGCGAGGCAAGACTTGTGGCTTGCGTGGAGAGCTCGAGAGGATCCAGTGGGGCTGACTTGGCACCCTCTTTGAGTTATTAGATTCTGTAAAGTGGGTGACTGAAGACAAAGGGACCCTCAGAACAGGGAGCCTTCCCAGGTAGGGGTGGTCAGGAGAGACTTCCTGGAGGAGGCAGGCCTGGAGCTGCACTGCCCTGCAGGTGTGCAAGTACGACTTTGTGGAAGTGCGCAGTGGGCTCACAGCTGACTCCAAGCTACATGGCAAGTTCTGCGGCTCCGAGAAGCCCGAGGTCATCACGTCCCAGTACAACAACATGCGTGTGGAGTTCAAATCTGACAACACAGTTTCCAAAAAGGGCTTCAAGGCCCACTTCTTCTCAGGTAACCCAGACTCCCCAGCTCTGAGCCCGCCCCCACCGTCCCTGCCACTGTACCCCTGCATTTTCTAGCCCTCCCAGTTGCTAGGTCAGCAGGCTTTGTCCCCTGTTCCCCCCACTAGCCCTCTACCACCAGGCCAGCCCCTCCCTTCCAGAACCCTATTACTCCCAAATCCTCTGGGATTTGGAGCCAGCCTGAGGATGGGCAAGACATAGGCATGCAGAAATTAAAGGAGAGGGCTTTCCAGGAATCAGGAGCCATCATGCCGAGGCCCCAGAGATGGTAGGCCCTGGGAACAGGGAGTTCATCGTGGCCAGAGAACACAGGGTACATGTAGAGGAAAAAGGTCTTTGACTTGGACTATGTGGGGGGGCAGGTGATCTGGGGGCGACAACATTTCTAATCAGAACCTACACATGCCAAAAGGGTTCATGCCGGGACCTTCAGAAAAGATGAGGGGCCTCCCTCTCTTCCAGGCCAAAGACTTCCCACTTGTCCTCAGCCCTCTGGTGGGGGACTCAGATCTAACCGACGTACGTTTACTAAGAGCTGTCCCACATAAGGCTTGGGATCAGGTCCTTTTGGTGGCTTCATCTTTGGGTGGCCAGAAAGGTAGTCTCTGAGCAAGGCCTCCAGGGGTCCCAAGGGACCCTTCCCCTGCTTTACTCATCTCTCTGTGCTTCATCCTGGGGTGAGGGTGATGGTCTTTCAGAGGCAGTTGGGCCTGGGACATAGACAGCATTGGGTGGGGACTCCATGAAATTGAGTAGGGGGAGTGGGAAGCAGAGGGAGTGGCTGGAGCGGCTGGTTTTCTGTGGGAGTGGCCCAGGGATCCTGATCCCCAGCAGGCCTGGTGGGCCGGGCATGGGTGGCAGGAAGGCAGGAAGCCACTGGCCGAGTCCATGCTGCCTTCCTTCTCCCCTCCTTTGCCCAGGGTCCTGCAACCTCGAGCCCCTACATTATGGTCCTTCACCCCTGACTGCCCCACCTGATGCCATGCCCTGCCCCTGTGCCCTGGTCCCTGCTTTGGCACTGCCAGCCCTCCTGCTCTGCTTACCAGCCCCTGCCCCGCTGCTTGCTCAGACCCCTCCCCATGCAACACGAATCCTTTTCTTCCCTGTGCCCACCTGGAAATCCTACAGGGTGCTCACCTGAGGGCTGAGGGGATGTAATACCTACTCAGGGATGGGCTTGGTCCTGGGGAAGCCATTACCTGCTTACTCTCGTCTCTTCCTGCCCTTCTGTCGCTCCGGTCTTGGAGGGGGGAAGGAGACCAACACCAGCACATCCATCAGGCCTAGAGCCCAGGGCTTTCCACCCCCGGGTATTGCCCTACCCTGGCATGACACTGGGCCAGCCGCCCCTTAGCCCCGCATGGACACGCGCACACACACACACCTGCACACCCGCGCACACATGTGATGCCCTGCGGCACAAGAAACCTGCAGAAGACCCGCACTGGTGGGCATCAAGGTTGAGCCCTCAGGGCGTGGGGCATCTGACTCTGGCTCCCCAGGAGGGGGGCTCTTTGGACTTTTGGGACACCCAGCGAGGAGACCCTAAGCCAAGAAGGAGAAGAAAGAGCCTGAAGACCTTCAGTCTGACCCCAGCCACCTTCTGGGGCATTTGGCACTGGAGGGTGAGTGCCCTCTCCTTGTCCGGGACCGTGTCCACCCCCGCCCCCGCTCCTGCCCCTCTTGCACCCTGCTCCCCTAGCTCCGAGGGAGGCTGCCACACACCCACTCCCACCAGCGTCCAAGCCCCGGCCCAGGACACTGTGGCAGGCCTTCCTCGGGACTCACTTTTCTATCACTTGTCTGTTCAACCACCCATTAACCCACGTAGTCATTCACGGGCAAGTATTTCTTCTACCCCTCCTATGTGCCAGGCACCGTGCTAGGTAGGCATTTAAGGTACATATATGAGGAAGGCGTGCAGATCAAGATGTTTCTGAGAACTCTGCTCAGTTCATGAGCTGGGAGCCCTGAAGCTCCCGGTATAGTCACAGGCAAACCCCCAAGACAAGTTGGGGGAGGGGTGGGGTGTGCCCCAAAGGCAGCTTCCACAGGACCCTCAGCCGGGGTCCCTGGTGAGGTTCTGAGGCAGAGCTCTGCGAGGGACTTGTGGACTCTACCTCTTGACCCTGAGTTCCCACGGGCCCCCAGGGGTCTGGCCTACATGAGAATGGAGTGCAGAAGCAGGGTGCCTGTCCTCAGCCCCTCTGCTGATGGAGACCAGGAACAGGGCTCCCTTTGTCAAGGACCCCATTTGAATGGCAGGGGGCATCTTTCTACCTCGCAGTTCCCCTCTGGAATTCTGAGTGTCCATCCAGTCTACACACCTCCGAATGCCTGCTTCTATGCCAGGCACACAGTCCCCAGAGTGAGCTCAGACAGACTGGAGAATATGTGGGTGGCCTGAACCAGGTGTTTCTCTGTGTGTTAGTGCGCGTGGGTGTGCGCGTGGTGGAGCGCCTGGGGGAGTTGACCTGAGCTTGAGAAGCTGCGTGTGTGAGAGAACTTGAGACACCCCCCCATCTACCAAAGAGCCTGTGATCTCTGCACGTGTGTGTCTTTGCACCCATGTGCTGGCCCCTGAGTGCCTGTGTCCACACCTGTGCCTCTGTGTCGGTGCCCGTGCACGCCTCCTCACACAGGCGGGGGAGTGAGGAGTGAGGTGGATGGCTGGTGATGTGCGTGCACTGGGTAGCCATGTCTGCCTATGTATCCTGGGACCTTGTGCTCACGTCCCCGCGTGTCCGTGTCTCTGCTGCCGTGTAGGGACAGCACATCCCTGGGGGCATCCTGCATCTGGCAGCACGTGGGTATGAGTGTGCACAGTGCAGGCTGCAGGGCCAAATGAGATGGCGGGGCTCTAGGCCAGGTGCCCCCTTTCTGTGGGCAGCTCCTCTCTAGCAGAGATCTGTCTCTCTCCTCCCCCAATCTACGGCCCCAACCACTGGGGACCCAAACCACTTGATACTCCTGGATCTGTCCTTCACCAGCTCCCCCTCTCACCTCCTCCACAACGACCCCAAACCCCTCCAGGCCCTCTTTCTGCCACAGGCTTTCTCCCACTCTGTCCCCGTTGCTGTGCCCCTTCCCACCTGCTGCTCCTCCTTGAGCTGGCTGCCCGGACATGGCTGTCCTGCATGCATCTCCCACTGCCATCCCGCAGCGCCCTGTGACTCCACCTCTGAGGCCGGGCTGCTATTCACAGCTCGCCCTCCCTGGTCCCTGCCCTTCACCCCCACCCCTTGGTCCCTTTTCTCCTTCTCTCTCTCGTTTCAGAAAAGAGGCCGGCTCTGCAGCCCCCTCGGGGACGCCCCCACCAGCTCAAATTCCGAGTGCAGAAAAGAAACCGGACCCCCCAGTGAGGCCTGCCAGGCCTCCCGGACCCTTTGTTACTCAGGAACCTCCTCACCTTGGACGGAATGGGATGGGGGCTTCAGTGCCCGCCCACCCCCCACCTCCGCTCGGCCATTCCGGCCTGCCCTCCTTCTGGCCGGACAGAACTGGTGCTCTCCTCTCCCCCTGTCCCCCCTCCCATGGACAGGGGATCTTCCCCGCTCCCACCCCTCTCATTTTGATGGTGTCTGTGACATTTCCTGTTGTGAAGTAAAAGAGGGACCCCTGCGTCCTGCTCCTTTCTCTTGCAGTCTGCTTGTCCGTGTGTCTGTTTTTTCACTTGTCCGTCTGTCCAGTAAGCAGGTAATGGTAGAGGGTGCCCACGTTGGTCAGCTCCAGTCCCCAGCACTCCGTCCACCCCACTTCTACTTTCTCTCCCCACAGCTGGGCCACTCTGCTGGCTCTGCTGGAGGCACCGCCTGGGACGCCCCCCCACCACCACCGCCATCGCCACCATGGCCTGGGCACCCCGGGGGGAGGAAGCCCAGCCAGCCTCCTGCTGCCCCTGGGGCAACCACCCAGCCCTTGGCCCTGCACAGACCTGGGCCCCGCCTTGTTTGCTCCCCTGCAGACAAGGACGAGTGCTCCAAGGATAACGGTGGCTGCCAGCAAGACTGCGTCAACACGTTCGGCAGCTACGAGTGCCAGTGTCGCAGCGGTTTCGTCCTCCACGACAACAAGCATGACTGCAAGGAAGGTGAGCACTGCGGGGGCGGCCCCCCCAGAAGTCCCAGGGCAGGGCCCACCTAGAGCCACAGGGACTGGAGGCCAGGGCCCAGGAGGCTAGGGGTGCCACCACCATCTGGCTCCGGTTGCCTCAAGGACATGAGTGTGGCCTCTGAGGTCACCTTGTTCAGCCTCCCACCAGGTCCGCAGACTCCCCACACACACTTCCATCTCTCCTGTGCCCAACAGGAGGGGAGGGGCTCACGCCCATCCCCGAACTCCATCCTGAGAGTGATCTGGTTGTTGGTTCTTAAAATCCATGTCCCAGATGGCATGGCAGTTAAGGGCAGGGACTGCCTGGCCCAGCCCTGCCGCTTGGCCAGCCGCACACCCTCGAGGGCCTCCCTTTGCTCCCGCGGGACAGGTAGGTGGTCACAGAGCCACTTCCTCAGGGCACGGAGCTCACAGCAAGCACAACTACATATTTCAACCATATGGGTCATGCTTCAGACCCCCAGGGGACACTCAGAACAGGGTCACTGCCTCCCAGACACTGAAGCAGATATTTGAAAACAGCTCTCATATCATCACCAATATCATCCAGTACTTCTGTGGCCACGACATAGCATTGGCCTTCCAAGTCATTAATTCTGTTGTGTCCCCTGCCTGCTGGGGACACTATCCCAGCAGCACAATGCAGACTCGGCTCTGCCACCAAATGTGTGCGTGACTCTGGGTGAATCACTTCTCCTCTCTGAGCTTCAGGTTCCTTATTCATGAGATGATCAAACAGTGGACCCTACCTTGGCGCATGCTGTGTTTTATAGATCTCGCTTAAGCACCTAGCCCAGTGCCTGGCAAATGCCTCTTCTCACTGTCAACCAAGGTACAGACAAATAAACTTCTGGCTAAGACAAACAGAACTGAAGCACTCCACAGTGACCCAATGGGTGTTCCAGAGCTTCCAACCCCATCCCTTCAGGCTCTCCAAATATGGAATTCCTGACTCACAGGGCCTCCACATCTTTTAGCTGGAGGGGACCTTATTTCGAGGCTGTCCAAAGTGCACTCCCTCCCCCCATCTTTCTGTGCTGTGTGAAAAAGCGTTCATCAACACCAACACGGTAGCTGGGAGAGGGTTTATGCTTCTGGACGGATAGCCTGGGCCTCATGCTGAGTCACTTCAGAAGCACTCCGCGGCCTTACTGACATGCTAGGCAAGTTACAGGTCAGTAGTTCCTGAGTGCTGTGCAGAGTTTGGCAGGGGGGTCAAGGGGGGTCCCTCTGCCCCCGAGGAGGTTGCAGTCTAGCTGGGGGAGAAGTGGGCCTACACAGAGAAGTTGGAAGGCAAGCTAGCGTAGAAATGGGGGATGGCAGCGAGTGTGGCTGTGGGGAACCACAGAAGGCTGATGGGGGCTCCACCTGCCTCCATGAGGGCCTCTGCACAGCCCACTTGCTGCTCCCAGAGCCTGGTGGCTGTGCTTCCGTCCTGCGAGCTGCTGACCGTAGGCACCCGCCTGTCCCTTTCTCCTCCCCAGCCCGCCATGCACCAGCTGCCCGTTTTCCCCGGGGGGACCTGTCAGATTGGATGATAATAAATAATGAGCACCAGCTCTTCCATTTGTGGAGAGGCCACGCTCTCAGAAGCAGAAGTCAGGTTGCAATGGATGGAGCAGCCATAAGTAGTGAGAAGGGGGTGACAGCAAGTGCTCTTGAAGGTCGACTGACAAGAAAAGGAGAAAGGATAGGCAGCAGCTGGAGGGGATCATAGGGCCGTGGGAGAGCGGTTTCCGGGTGGGGCAGAGCTTTAGGAAGGTGCACAGCCTGGCAGAGCTGGCACAGGGAGTGAGGATGGGTATTCTGCAGTATAAGCATCCCCAGCTGGTGGGTAGCAGTGAGCCCCAGTTCACAGAAGGAGAGACACCTTCTTAGAGATGAGGAAAAGGGAAGGTGAGTTTGCAGGTAGGGGCCAGGAAGTTGAAGTGGTTCCTATCTGAGGCCCTGATTTTCTCCAGGAGACAGGAGGTGAGCTGGTCGTCCAGGTGGGAGGGGCTGGGGGTTGAGAGGGCTGAGGGTTTGGAGCCGCTGTTGAGGAGGTGAGAAGGTGAGAGGCAGAGCTGGTGAAGGACAACTCCAAGAGTATCAAGTGGTTTGGGTCTCCAGTGGTTGAGGCCACAGTTGAGGTTCTCCAAGATGACATAGTAGGGCAGCCAGGGTGATCGGCCCCATGGTCCAGCTAGATAGGGAAGTAAATTAAGTCAACCAAGGAGGAAATATTGGGAGAATCCAGAAGGATAGAGGCCATGGAGCGTTCTCTTAAAGCCGAAGAAGCAGTGAAGGGACAGTGAGGGCCTGAGCACCCTAGAAGAACAGGGGGTAGTCACAGAGAGATCATATTTGTAGCACGAGGAGATGGTGGGTGATGGCAAGGCCCAGGGTAAGGTCATAAGCAAGCCCCCCTTGAGAGGAAGAAGATAAGCACCAGGAAAGCTGAGAAGATCAGAGACAGAGAGACCAGCCCTAGGATGGCCTCAGGAGTGGGTAGAGAACTGAGTCAGGTACCAATGTCTGCTGCGATTGTGGAGGTGTGGCAAGCCAGAGGATGACAGCATCACGGAGGGCAGAGGGGGTGTGGCCGATGGCCTCTGAGACCCAGGGATCTGCACAGGGGCAGCTGTGAGGGTGGCTCCCATGGATGCTTCCAGGTAGGGCCCCGCATGGAAGCAAGCAGCTTATTTCTCTAGCCCTGGGTACCAGAACAGAAAGAAGTCATGCGAGCCTTCCATCCAGGGGCAAATGAGGAAAAAGAGAAAGAAGCAAAGAGGGCAGGAGGGAAGGGCTTTGTTTCTTCCTTCACAGGAGGAATTGGAGCCCTGGGGTCCTTGCTGATCCTCTTCCTCTCACTTCCCCATAGCCGGCTGTGACCACAAGGTGACATCCACCAGTGGTACCATCACCAGCCCCAACTGGCCTGACAAATACCCCAGCAAGAAGGAGTGCACCTGGGCTATCTCCAGCACTCCCGGCCACCGGGTCAAGTTGGTAAGTCAGCCACACCCCAGCCTGCATGGGCACCCCTGCTCCTGTGTGCCATCCTGCTGCCGCCTGTTTCCTGTCGGCTCCAAAACCCTGAATGACTCAGAGTGACACAGACTGCAGGCTGTTGGCCTGGCTGAGCTCATAGGCTGTCACCCCTCTGAGGATCCTAGTGAGACCCCTGTGGGGTCTGGACATAGGCCCTGTCTTCCATTGCCCCCCCAACCTGGGTCCTCCCTCCTTGCTTCCAGCCGTGCCACCAGCAGTGACCACGTCCCCAGCCTCCAGGAGCTAGGGTAGCTAGATATGGGGCCCGCTTGCTGCCGCCCCTCAGCCACATTCTGAATTTGCTATCCTCCCTCATACCCTTCAGACCTTCATAGAAATGGACATCGAGTCTCAGCCCGAGTGTGCCTATGACCATCTGGAGGTTTACGATGGGCGGGATGCCAAGGCCCCCGTCCTGGGCCGTTTCTGTGGGAGCAAGAAGCCCGAGCCAGTCTTGGCCACGGGCAGCCGCATGTTCCTACGCTTCTACTCGGACAACTCCGTCCAGAGAAAGGGCTTCCAGGCGTCACACTCCACAGGTGAGGCCGCCTCAGGCCAGGGCACCGGGCAGCCAGTACCCACATGTTGTCGTGTTCAGCAAACATCTGCTGGTGCTGGTCCCAAAGGCAGGCCCAGGCTCGGGAGGTTCCAGGTGGCGGGGGATGTCAGGGGGTGTGGTAAAGAGCCTGTGAAGGCACAGCTGGACCAAGCCTGCGGCCTGGGTGGGGAGAGGCTGTGTTCCAGGGGCCAGGCTGGGGAGCAGAGAGGGAGCATTAAAAGGAGAGTGGGGGAGGTCCCGATTAGGGGCCATGAAGTTGGAAAACAGAGGGCAGTGACTGCAGTGGGTGGGGAAGCCAGAGATAGGGAGGGAAGCCCCAGAGTCCCCAGCGGTAGGACGCCTGACCATGCAGCAGCCCACCCACATTCCAATCCCCAGAAGTCACCCATTCATTCATCCTACAGATATTTATTAACACATAACATGTTTGAGGTAGTGCTTCAAGTGCTGGTCCCCAAAATGAAGCAAACATCTCGGCCCTGGAGGGGCTTCCTTCATGATCCCTTGTCTGTATATTCAGCAACCCTTTACTGAGCTGTGGCCCCCGCTGCGAGCCTCTGAGGGGCACAGGGCGGTGAATCAGGCAGGAACCCTTCCCCCACCCTCAGCCCAGGAACTCCCAGTCCAGAGGTGAGCCGGGCAGTGCACAGATAACGAGAGCACGAGACAAAACATGATAAGCTAGAGCTGCGAGTGGGAGTTGGTGGGGGGAGGAGCCCAGGCACAGTGGCAACCCCAGGATAACTCGGGATATGTACACGTGGCCAGAGGTCTTCTCGTTTGGCCTGAGCAACAGGTGTATGAGGAGAGGTGCGAGGTGGAAACAGAGTAGCAGCAGAGATAGGCCAGAGCCTAGGCTGGGGAGGCCTGGAACGTCAGAGCAAGGGTGTCTGGCGCAGGCTTCACAGGCTCCTTGTGGTTCTTGAGCCCCCTGTTGGGGCATCCCCAGGACCAATGGGTGCACATCCTCCCCTCCACCCTTGCAATTCAGTTCCTGCTCCGGGGCCCGTCCCACCCCCTCCCCACCCCTCCAGGGAAGCATAAGCACTGGGCCTCCTAGAGGCCAGAGGGCTTCCTAGGGAGAATGGACATAGCTGTCCCTGCCAAGCATGCTCCCCTTTGCCCCTCCCAGCAGAGGGTCATGGACTGGAGGCCCGGAACTCTCTCTGGCCCTCAGACCTCTCTGTTTGGCCCACACTGTGTTTTTTAACAATGTGAGCCAACATTTAAAAAATCAAGAGCTTTCACCGAGTATCCAGATGTAGCTCTTCTCTCTGAAGAATGGAAGCTCTGGCAACTAGGGCCCACATTCTTCCACAGAGGCCGTCAGACGGAGCAAATTAGCAATGTCCTCTTCTGACAGGCATGCCCTCTCCAAGCAGCCCGGTGTGTCCCCAGGCCTCTGTGGGCATCGACTTAGAGGTGGAACCCCAGAGCACTTGTCCTGGGCCAGGTCCACACCCACCCACCACCAGCCACGTGGCCCTCCCTGCGGGGTCTCCATCCAGCCGTGCGGGTTCAGCGTGGTAAGGTGCAGAACCTGGCGCTCGGCTGGGCTTGGGCACTGGTGGCTGATCTTGCTGTCCTCCCACAGAATGTGGAGGCCAGGTGCGGGCAGAGGTGAAGACAAAGGATCTTTACTCCCACGCCCAGTTTGGCGACAACAACTACCCTGGGGGGGTGGACTGCGAGTGGGTCATCGTGGCGGAGGAAGGCTATGGCGTGGAGCTGGTGTTCCAGACCTTCGAGGTGGAGGAGGAGACAGACTGCGGCTATGACTACATGGAGCTCTTCGATGGCTATGACAGCACAGCCCCCAGACTGGGGCGCTACTGCGGCTCAGGGGTGAGACCCCACCCCCCTCCGCCCCCGTACCCCCACCCACCCCCCAGCGCCCATGCAACCTCAGCAGTTGTGGGATACCGAAATGGGTGGTAGCACAGGCCCGGCCCTCTGCAGGAGCCTGGAGACACAGGCCTGGTGGGTGGCTGCTCACGGAGGCCTGCCCTGCCCTGGGCCATCCCCACCCAGGAAATTTGGTCCTTTTTTGGCCAACACTGTGGTTTCTGCAGCCTCTGGGATGGGCCCTGCCCTGACCCAAGCCGGCTCAGGACTGTTTCGTTGGACCTACGGGGTAGCTTGCATCTGGAGAGGAGGCTGGAATTCCCTCTGCCTAACCCCCCCATCCCTTGTTTCAGTCCCAAGGCAGCTTACCAGGGCCTGGGGTCAGGGGCAGAGGTTTGGGGCAAGAGCCAGGAACCTGAGGCCTGAACCGAGCTGTGCTCACTAGTCATTCTGGCTGGCCCGTAAAAGCACCCTCATCTCTTCCACTGCCAGTTTCTCCCCTTGGTGGGAGGCCAGGTGGTCCCGGAGCCATCAGTGCTATTGTCCAAGCAGATGCTGAGCATTGCATCTTTGGCCATAAAAATGGCACTTGCAGAGGCAGTGGGCAAAAGCTTGCTCAATGGGATTTTAACCAAGGCCATGGGAAAACCACAAAGGTGGATTTATTTTCCCCTCAGTCAGAGCTTGTGGCTTCTTTCGTTTTTTTCTTTTGGTTTCGTGAATCCTTTCCCCCTTCAGAGAACATCATCTTCCCTCTCCATTACACATGGGTGAACAAATGGGCACACACACACACCATTACAGGCACATGCACACACCACATACACACACACACCCCATTACACATGGGTCCACACACACCATTACACATGGGCACATGCACTTACCACACACAACCCATTACACATGTGTACACATGGGTGTACACATAGGTGCACACACATGATTACACAGGTGTGCACACACACCATTACACATGGGTCCACAAACACACACCATTACACATGGGCACATGCACTTACCACACACAACCCA
>NC_081557.1:107802525-107829453 GCF_022355385.1 Mustela nigripes
CAATACATTGGTACACACATGGACACACACACACCATTACACATGGGTGCATGCATGGGCACATACACACACCATTATACACAGGCACGTGCACGCACGCACGCGCACACACACACACACGCCCTCCCTCCTGTCACCTCCCTGGTCCCTCCCCTCTTTCCTGGTCGTGCTCCAGGGCAGCCTGGGCACCAGAGGAAGGGTTAAACTTCCCAGAGCTGCAGCACCCGCTGGGTCCAGCATTAGCCAGCTGAATGTGCCCTTAGGACAGAACTTCAGCCTATATAGGGCTGGGACAGGGTGAGGAGGTAGGGAGGTGGGGCAGGAGCAGGGCACACAAACCGCCCGCCCCCCACCTGCCTGGCTCACTGCTCTGGAGTCCCCTGGCTGCCAAACCAGCACCCCCTCCCCACTTTGCCCTCTGTAACTCCCTTGATCTGGCACATTCCACCGAGCCACACATCAAATCCGGCGTCCCCAGGTGGCTTCTTTCAGAGACTTCCACCAGGCTGGAGCCAACGGGAGGGAACCTGGGGAAGGAACCCAAGCCCGTCAGGGCTTCCTGGCAAGGTTGTTGGAAATGTCCCCAAGGTTCTCGGAAATGACGCTTTCTATGTCCTGAGAGCCAGGGCATCTGTGTTGATGCTCTGCCGGTAGCTCTCGCTCAGCTCTAAGGCCGCAATGGAGGGGAGGAGGGGCTTGCAGGAGCATGGGAAGTTGACCGTGGCCAGAACTAGGAGAGGACAGGAGGGGAATGGCCACATCCACGCCTGGGGACACAGCTGTCCCATATTCTCCAGGAGACAGCTGAGACAGTGAGAAGACAGACTCTCAGAGGACCCACTCCCTTTACAAAACGCTTTCACAACCCTCCTCTCCTTTGCTCCCCACCCTGAACCACCCGACTGGATCCCCCCCACCCCGCCCTTCTAGGCTTGGAGAGCAGGGAGCTTTTCTCCCATTTGCCCTTGAGGGAAGCAAGGCCCAGAGAGGGCCAGCACCTTGCCTAAGACTTCACAATTAGCTAGTTCATAGCAGTGCTGGGTTTAGAATAAGTGGGAGTCTGAACTGAAAGACAAGTTCCTCGTCCCCTGCTTTCTTCCCTCCTCCAGGAAGCCCCTTAAACTCCTGGTGGCAATAGTCTTCCTCCTGCTTGTCAGTGGGGCTGGGGGAATCTGGTGAATGTCTGGGAGCGCCCACCATCCTTAGAGCAGGGGATCCTAGGGAGGAAAAAAACAGCAGCCTCAGCCTCATGCCCATCCCTTTCCTCTGTCAGCCTCCTGAGGAGGTGTACTCGGCGGGAGACTCTGTCCTGGTGAAATTCCACTCAGATGACACCATCACCAAAAAAGGCTTTCACCTGCGGTACACCAGCACCAAGTTCCAGGACACACTGCACAGCAGGAAATGATCACTGCCTTCCCATGGGGGTGGGGATGGGAGGCCTGCTGCCCTCAGTCCCCTGGACTGCACAGTGGGCGGTGGGCAGGAGGTGGGCACCCCGTCCCTGTCCCCCAGGAGTCCCTCAGGTGCCAAGACCTGCAGGCCGAAGGTCCAGGTGAGGCTGTCCTCAGGAGGTGGGGGACCTGGACTCCTTCATGATCCCTTCCTCCCTGCCCCCACCAGAGCAAGGGGGCTAGAGCCAGGGAGCCAGAGCTTTCACTGAGACACTTGAAGTGGCCATTCCTCTCTGGGGGCCTGGCCTGGTTGGGGAGCACGTCTGTCAGCCCAGCCGCCCATCTTCCCTGCCCTCTCTGAGCGCTCACTGCATTGCCTAGAGGCGGTGGTATATCTTCATTGTAATGTACGTTTCCCACCCCTCCTCCAAACTCCCTTTGGTTTTTTGAAGCCCCCACTTCCCCACTTCCTGGGGTGTGAGTGTCCACAGGAGTCCCACAGGAGCCACAGTGGGGAAACGCAGGGGAGGGGGTGGGGAAACAAGACAGGGCTTCTCTCGGGCCCAGCGGCTGGTCAGCCACACCAGGGCACCCAGACAATAAACTGAAAGTGTTACAGCCAGGATCTTGTGCCAGATGCCGTCTGGGACATGGCGGGGCGGGGGAGGAGGCCGGGGGAGGGGGGCTGTCTCATTCCAGATGTGCAGGCTTGCTGCGTCTGGGACCAGCTGATGGCCAGGACACCTGGCCTCGCTGGCTGCCCATCCATCCCTGAGGGTGTGATTTCACACTCAGGCACACACAAACACAGCCGCCTCGCACACTTCAGCCTGTAGGCGTACAGCATACACGCAGTACTGATAGCCCTCCCACACAGCGTGAGGAGTGGAACATTCCTGTAAAGAGGGTGTGTGGGGGCAGGGAGGGGGAGGTATGTAAAAGGGGACGGGCATGCCTCTGTCCAGCTGGTGTCCATCCTGGTTTTCTGTCTCTGTCTGGGGAAAGGGGTGGGTGGGCTGGAGGGTGTCCTATGGAGCCCACCAGAAGTCAGAACACTGGCATCAGCCAGAACAGGTCCACGAACGGCCATTAAACTCTGCCTTCCTGCAGGTCAAATGCTGAGTGCTGGCCCCTACGGGTCCTTCTCTTCTCATGGAGACAAGAGCCTGACACTCAGTAGCCACTGAGCAAACATTCCCGCTCCGGCCCCTCTCCCAAGGCTGTGTCTCATCTGGCCTCCTCCTTCCCGCCATTGCCTCCTCGCACCCCAGCCAGCAGTGAGGTCCAGACCTGTTTCCCAGAGGCCAGGAGGAGAGAAGTCACATCCCTGCACCCTCTATTCAAATGAACCTCTCTCTCCACTCTCTCTTCACGGATCTCAAGGGCAAAGAAAGCAGGGAGAGGACCTGGGTTCTCCAGCCTGGGCTGGTCACTACCTGGGCTGGTCACTACCGTATCTGAGAGAGAGCCAGGCATCTGGCTCCTGGCCCTGGGGCTCCTTGAGATCCTTCTGTGGGTCTGTAGGTCTTTCACTGGCCTCCAGTGTGCCGCCCCCTCACCCCACCCACTGCTGAGGCACGTGTTGTGCCAGATACTCCCTGGACTGTGGGAGGAGACCTACCCCCAGGCAGCAGCATCGCATGGTGCACCCCAGATGGGCCCTTTCAGCAGAATGCCGTCGTGGAAACCAGATGCATTGCTGGCATCTGATGTGTAGGCAGGACCCTCTCCTTCCAGGAAGCCAGCCTGCTCCCATCACAAGGCTGCAGAGCCCTTGAGGTCCTGTGAGGCAGGGGGTGATGGCCCGAGGGGCTACTGCCTCTTGCTTCAGTGAGGTCACAGCCCAGGACATCATAGCCACCCCTCCCTACCCCCACCTCCTCCGACCTCGCCCCGGAGGCCATGAGTAGAGTGGAAAGGCCCCCAAACTGGCAGCTCCCTGGGCATCTCCCCCAGACACTTTGCCAACCAACAGTTGGCAGAAGAAGTTGAAGAAGCCCCAGTTTCTTCATCCAGCTCCTCCGCAGCGGAATTTGTAGTCTGTGGCCACAGCTCTCCTAATAGCCCTCCAGGTTCTTCGGAAGCTCAGAGGACTGTGCTCCCAGGTCATTAGCCACACGTCCAGAAGGAGCCAGGATCCTAAACCCCATGCAGAATTCAGGGCTCCAGCCCACAGAGAGCACCTGGTCCTCCACCCTGAATAAGGGCTCTGGGAACAGCAATGCCACAGGCAGGAGCAGCTCAGGCAGCCACCCCAGGCCCCTGTCCCCAAACTCCATCACTGCCATAGACCCAGACCCTTCTAATGACACAGGGACTGTGCTGGTGGGCCCTCGCCGTCTACCCTGGGCCTGTCTTCAGAGGCTACCGCTGAGTGGTAGAGGCTGCTTGGGAGCTGGGTGCAGACCACTGATACATATTCCAGGAGTTAATCAGCACGCCTGCCCTCAGAGCTCCACCTACCCTCACCTTCTGGGTTCTAGACTAGGCCAACTCCAGTGCAGCTAGCCACCCAACAGCTGAGCTGACTCCATGTCAAGGGAAGAGACCCTTGCTCCTCCAACTATCTTCAAGTCCCTGAGGGCTCCCTCACTCCTGAGTACATGGCCAGGAGTAGAAGAGCCGAGATGGACCTGCCCTAGACCATGCTCCCAGGTTGAGATTAGCGCACACCATGGACCTTCATGGTCCTGCCTCTGGGAGCACTTTTCTAGCCCACAGGGCAACAGCGTTAGCCCGGCGGTCAGGAGATGTGGCTCTGCCATCCTTTGTCCAATGGCGCTGGCCAGCTGTCTCCTCCCTGCAGCCCTTGATCCCCAAGCCTCTCTCCTGTCCCCGGCAACCCTTCCTGCCATGGCTGAGGTGGATTAGAACACCCAGGGCTTAGACTCCAAGCAGCCCAAGGGTGGGGTTCCTCAGCAGTAAGGGGGTGGGGGAGCTCCTAGGGCCAAGTGTGGCTCAACTATAGCAGAAGGAAAGCCACATGCCCTGCACCACCACCATCTCCCTTCTCTTTCCTCCTTTTCCCTTCCCCTCCATCTAACCCTATATGATTCTCTTTCTTCAAAAGGTCATAAGCTTGCATGCAAATATAGCCAGTTTCAAACACAGGCTCTACCCTTTGGTGGCTGTGTGCCCCTGGGTGAGTCCTTTAAACTCTCTGAGCCCCAGTTTCTTCATCCAGACACATGGAATGACAACATCTTACAGGGTTTCAAGGAAATAATGAGATGCCCTTAGAAGAGATCCTGATACAGTGCCTGGCAAATAGGAGGCTCTCTGTAAATGGGCCTTCTTTTCCTTCTCTTTGCCAGACAGTTTTCCAGTTCCTGGACTATTCTCTTTCTATGCAAAAAGGAAACTTCTGGGTACACTAGTTTCCAGTCAAGCATTAGGAGCTTAGGGCAGAAGTATTCCTGCCAGAGAAGGCCATGCTTGGCCCACAGCAAGGCGGGGCCTTGTGGGACAGCAGGAGACATTTCTGGCTAGCTGGTAGCCTTTCTGGGCACCTCCCAAGTCACACCCTGTGCTTGACTGTCCCTATACACAGAGCTGATTCTAGAATCTGTGAAAAGATTTGCTGCTCCAGTTTGCAAAAATAGTGTCTGACTTGGGGAGTGGGGAGAGGGCAGCCAGATGTCTTCCTCAGAGAGACACGAGGCCCCCAATAACAGCCTCCTACTGACCAGCCTGCTTATCCTGCTCCAACCTCCTCCCAGCCCCACAGCCTCCCCTCCCCCACCTCAGGAACATCTGGTTCCAATCTCCTCCAGATGCTGTGGCCAAGCTGTTTTATGGCCAATCACCTCAGCTCAGCTTCCTGAAGGCCTCCCTCCATTTGGGGGAATGGTCCCTCCTCATCCCTTTCCTTGGAACCCCTGCCACCTTTTTTCCTAACATGGAAAAGAGACACATACTAAAACCACACAAAACCATGAGGGTCCTCAGAACTGGCACCTCCCCACCCACTACCTTGGGGAGACTGTCATCCATCCAAGACAAAAAGAAAGATGCCAGCAGAGAGACAGAAACAGACAGTGGGGGACATGAGGGCATGCAACCATGTGTCTCTGTTGGGTTGTCTTTGTATTTGTGTCCCCACAGCAGAACACCCCACTTGTCACCTGAAGGCATCCCTTGGTGGCCACTGCCTCATTTTCCCTCTCTGCCTGTTAGCAGGGCTAAGTCGGGCGGCCCCTCAACTGGAGAGTGGCAGCTACAGCTCAGGGTCATCCCTTACCTTGTGGCTCTCTGTAGCAGCCAAGTGTGTCTAGGGAGGTGGTGTATGTGTGTGGCACGCACACATGTGCGCTTGCTTGCATGTAGACCGCTCTCCCTCCATTAGGTCAGATTAGAGGGACATGAGCCAGAAAGGACCTCCAGGCGGCCAGATTCCAGCCGGTGCCCTGACCCAGCTCTGACAAGCGCCTCCAGCAACCGGCGAGCAGAGCAGAGCAGCCATCTGGAGAGAGCAAGGAAAGTGGCCCCACCCCCACCCCCACCTCAGTTGGCTGCCTTCATCCCCCACTAAGAGGACACTGGGAGCCAACCTTTCCATTGGCTCCACAAAAGGAAGACTAATCCAGGAAGGATACTGAAAACCCTGCACCCCTGAAGGATTCTGGGGTGGGCTGGGGGTCTCCTGACCAGAGGAGGGAAGGATGGGCCCTGGAGGTCATTCCCAATCTGCAGAATTCTAGACACCCAGTGTTGCTCACCACTCCTTTAAAAGAAGGCACCTTGGCATTTGTGACTCTACAGCCCCCCCTGGTGTTATTCAAGATCAAGGTGCAGCCTTGATCAGCCAGAAGAGATGTCCAGGAGAGACCCTTTCAAGGGTCATGTGTTGAGACCAGCCTGCCCATGTCGCACTGTTCAGGTGGCTCCTGGCATACACTAGGTGAGGCAGGACAGTGGAATGGGAAGATTCCAGCTTCTGAATCAAATCCAGGCACCATTGCTTACCAGCTGGAAGGCATGGGCAAGCCTTTTAACTTTCTGTGCCTCAGTTTCTTCATCTGTTAAATGGGACTACTACAGCACAGGGCCATTGTAAACACATGAACCGATGTGTGTGAAAGCACCTGGCCAAATGCCTGGCCCATAGCAGGTCCTCCGGAATCCGTCGTTTGCCCTTCAGCTTTCCCCTAGTCCAAGGAGGCTGTGCCCCAAGCTCTGAATGACACATGTTCATTTGGTCCTGAGCCAGTGAGTGTCAGCAAGGTGACTCTAATTTTTCTGGAGCTTTTCTACTCCAGCAGAGGATCATTTTAATAAGTCCATAATAATAGACGCAGAGGTGACTCAGATCTGCAAATGAGGAGCCCTGCTTGGGAGGGGAGAGTTGGGCTCTGGGGGAGGGAAATTCGGCAGCATCTGGGTCTGACACAGTGGCAGGCTGCTGCATGGGGAAGGGTTCCAAACAGGGGACCTTGGTTATGTCTCCAGACTGCCCCAGGTTCCCCTCTCAGAGGCCTCAGTTTCCCCTTCTGCAAAGTTCAGGGGAATACCAAAAGACCTCCAAAATCCCTTCCAACTAGAGATACAGCTCTGCTTTCTGAGCCCTGCCTCCTGCAGCAAGATTTGGAACACCCTCAGAGACGGTTCCAGATGTCTCATCCTGGGGGACGTCCCTGGGTGAGTTCCTCTGTGACTGTACAACTGCCCACCCCTCCCAGAGCTCACAGAGAGTCAGGCTCTCAGGCCATGGCGCTTTATTGATGCACGGTCGCAAGCACAACACAGGCGGGTGTGCCCCCAGCTCAGAGCAGACACAGGGCCAGGAGAGAGCAGAGGGCCACCCCCCCACAGCAACACAGTCAGCAGAGGGGGAAAAGGCCCCGGGGGCCCATGTCCTCTCCTCCATGCATCTCCCAGGGCCTCCAGACCTGCTTCATGCCATGGAGACAGCTGACCACACCACTCCCTGTGGCTACACAAGAGGCGACCAGCTGTCCCACCTGCGCCCTTACTGAGATATGGCCTTGTTGGCCTTCTGGCCCCTTCTGTACTTCACTACAGAAATCTGGCTGTCACTGTGGGGGCTGGAGTCCTCTGCCTGACTTCACCTCCACCATCCTCCCAAACAGCTAGCTGCCTCCATCCACACCTCCACCCGCCAACCCCCACCCCCTTTGCTTGTCCCAGGGGTCCACCCTCACCACCTTTATGACCCGTACCAAAGTAGGAGATAGGCGAAAACGCTGGGAGGCCCAGGAAGACTTCTCCAAGAACTCCCCAGGGAAGGGCCTCTCCGCCAACAGGCTCGCGGTGGGGAGCAGACAGTGCCAGTGGGCGGGGCGTGAGGTGCGGTGGCAGGGAAGCCACAGTCCAGATCACACGCAGGCACAGTGCAGAAACGGTGCCGCGGCAGAGAGAGCGAGCAAAGCGCACAGTCAGGCGGAGTGCCAGGGCTCTTCGGAAACCCTGCAACTATAGTTCCACACCGGGTCCCCTCAGGGCAGGAGGCGGCCCACTTCCGACTGAGAAGGGGTACCTCTGGGTCTCAGGGGTCTCTGTCCCCCTCCTCGACCCCAGTGGCTGCTACTGCAGACCTCAGTGCTCTGAGCAAGGGAGAAGGAGAAGATACGCTGGGGTATACAGCATCTCCAGACGAGAAAGGAAAAGTCCCAACAGCTTGGAGCCCCCAAAGCCAAGAGGAAAAAGAGGGCCCCTTTCTAGAGGGCAGGTGGAGAAGGGGGGATGAAGGACAGCTCTCCCCATGCAGGAAGAGGGTGCTGGGGGTCAAGGAGCAGCTGGGGGTCAGAGCGGTGCAGGAGACTATGTATAGAGAGGGAAAAGGGCCAGGCCTGGAGTCAGCAGCCCCCGGGACCCGCACAGAGGAGAGGGGTATTCTGTAATTGGCCCTGAGTGCGGTGGGCGGGGCTAAAGACGAGCGCCCGGCAGCTCTCTGCAGTGCCTCTGGGGGCTGGCAAGCAACACGTGGGCTCTGGCCCCGGGTGGCTGCTCAGCTACAACCCCCAGGCTGTAAGTTTCCATGGGACGGAGGCTGGGAAGAAGCAAGAAACAGCAGGATTGAGGGAAACCAGGAACGGGGAAATCTCCGGAAATCTACCCTCCTTCCACCAACCTACGGAGGCTAAGAAGCGTTACCAAGTCCACCAGGGGGGTGAATAGGCCACGCCTACCAAGGGGACACCCTCTGTTACCTCTAACACCAAGGGGTGGGAAAGGGGGAGGCCGTGGCGTGGAGGGAGCGGGGGGCAGGGGAGAGAAAGCCAGCTCCCTGAACCTATGCCACCCATCGCCACCCTGCCTGTCATCTCTCCCTAGCCCCCCAGCTCCCCAGGAGTCCCTAGCGGCCCACACTGATGTTGCAGGTCTTGCAGCTGGGGTCCTTCTTGGCGTCAGCAGTGGATAGGCTCATGAGCTGGTGCCCGCTGATCTCCCCTAGGGTGCCCAGGGACAGGTCAACGGGCTCCGTATAGATGATCTCCAGGATGAGGTCCTGGGCGTGGCGGAAGATCAGCTCCCCATCCTCCACGCTGCAGGTCAGGAACTTGTTGCAGGCAATGTCCAGGAGGGGCAGGCGGTCACGGCAGAAGCGGTCCCCCAGGGAGCCCTTGGGGGCCAGCACCAGGATGGCATAGTGGTAAGCTGTGTACATACAGTAGAAGTCCGCAAAGTAGAGGTTGGTGCTGGGGTTAAAGAGGCGCTGGGCGGGGATCTGGAAGCGCCAGCGGCCGTAGGGGGAGTCCTGAGGAGGCTGGCCTGTGTTGAACTCTGTGTTGCAGCTGAAGAAGACGCCATGGAGCATGCCACTGGTTGGAGAGCCATGGCTGCCGCTGTTGTCCTTCAGGTAGGGCTGCAGCATGTTCCCGCAGTGGGTCCTACCCATCCCAGGGGAAAAATGCCAAAGGAAAGAGAAAATGCTGCTGGTTAGCTGGATTGAGCCTTGGCTGCTATGTGTGGTTGAGAAAGGAGCCAGCACGGCTCCCAGCTTTCCCACCAGCTGCCGCCTCCGTCCATCGCAAATAGAACATTCCAGAATTTGAGATCGGGGAGAGCCCTGGAGATGGGCTGATGCAACCCACTCCTTCATAGAGGAGAGGTCTGAACCTACCACTCCCCAGCTTAAAACCCTTTGATGGAGCTTTCATGAAAAGCAAGGGCATCAAGATCTGGTCTTTCTGACCCCACCTCCCCCCATCCCCACTCCCATAAGTAACATCCTCCAGCCACACACAAACCCCGACTTTCCTGCCTCTGTGCCTTTGCAGTGAGTGCTCTTCCCTCTGCCTGGACTGCCTTTCCCACCTGTCTTCACCTGGCCCGGTAAACTCCTAATCATCCTTCCAGGCCCCGCACAGATGTCCCCTCCTCTCCAGAATCTTCCAGGAACATCAGGCACTTTTATTCCACAAAACTTTGACTGCCTACTGTGTGCAGACACTGAATTTTACCCAACAATCACACGTACTTCTTACATTTCGTCTGTCTGTACTGTCCCACTGATAGACTCTCAGATTTTCAAGAGGGGGACTCTGTCCTTTATTCATCTGTACATCCTGGCACATATGGGTGCTTTCCCTCTCTTGCCCGCTTGCTGACAGAGGAGCTGGAACTGGGCCAGCGTGCTCACCATTCACCTTGCTGCCTCTCTTCTTTAGTACAAAAACCAAAGACCCCACTAGCTCCTTGCCACACCGGGGTAGGGTGGGAGCAACCCACCCCAGCTGAATGCACTGACAAAGACAGTAAGACTAGCAGGTTGCCCTAGCCCAGCCTTAGAAGGGCATAGACTTGGAGCAGTGTCAGCAGGCCTGGGGGGATGGGCAGCCCCAGACAGCTTCACCCTTGTCGCATCCTGGATGTTTCAGGTGACTGATGACTTACTGTCTCCCTGAGCCTCGGGCTCCCCATCTGTAGGCTGGGTGGGTTGGACCAGATCATCAATTGGATTACATATTTTTGGACTACAGAGCCCCTCTCATTCCCAAAGGATATTATACATAGGCAGTCGATAGGCAATGAAATTGAAGCTGCTTCAGTTGAACAACAGGTGTGGGGCCCACCAAGCCTCCCCCTGACTTCCCCCACAACCCCTCATTACCCGCCTAAAATGCCCTGCAACACTTCCCTGGAGCCTCCAGGCTCCACAGTACACAGCTTGAAGACTAAGACCGTTCATGCACAGAATCCTCTCGCCCTGTGCTCCCCTCACCACCTTCCCCTAGGACCCAGAGCCTGAACTGGAAAGACAGCTGACTCTTGGGATCAGAACCCAGTGAAAGGAACTGTCCCAAAGAAATACAAACCCAAGATCTTGTTCACCCAGGCCAGATACCATGGTTCCCCCATAGCATCCCCAACCCGAGAGCCCTTTCCTTCCCTGGAGCCCAGTCCTCAGCAGCCAGCTGTCCCCACAGCAGCCAGCCTGGGGTAAGAGATCATAGGGTCTCCTTAGGAGGGGCTGGCAGTGACAAGGTAGGCGTGACATGAGACAGCCAGGACCCTCCAGGCAAAAGAGAGGCAGGGTGGAAAGCAAGACCGGGGTCCTGCGGGGGCCACGCTGTACCTGGCATGTTGGAAGTACTCCTTGTGGTGGTTGCGGTAGAAGACGGAGAAGCGGAGCATGCGGCCTGCGATCTGCTCGGCCTTCTCCTGCAGCTGCGCCAGGTGCTCCTTGGCGTAATCTGCAAGAGTTCCAGCTGGTAAGCCCAGGGTCAGGATGGGTATCACAGCCTCGCCCCGCCCCGACACTTGCCCACTGCACATGGAGTATGTCAGCCCACCCCTGTCCTCAGAGCAACAGGGGACACCAAATAGTCCCAGCAACTTGGACCACATAGGAGCAGGCCAGGGGCCCCAGCTGGGAACATGGACAGCTGGATGCTGTTTGTCCTCATCACCTCTGCCGTCCCATTGCCAAAGGCTTAGGCTCGCTGAGTCCAAAAGGGGCAGGGGCTGCCCAGTTACAAAGTCATACCAGGGGGCCCAGGAGCCGTGATCCCCAGCCATGTTCATGTGAAGAGGAGTCCTGGGGTCCAGGCAGAGCTGCTGCCAACCAAGACAGGGCCTTTGTACAGATTAGAAAAAGGTGCCCTTTCCTCCTTTGCAGATGCAGCCCTGGCCAGGGTGCTGGGTTTGGCAAGAAGAGTGGGGACTGGACCGCAGCCATCCCCAGCTCCCCACTGCAGGTGGGGCTCTGGAGTAAACCAAGAGGCTTTCCCCGCAGGGAGCAAGAGCACCCCAGAGTGGGGCTTTACAGCCGAGCTAAGGAAAAGCACTGCTTGAAAGAGAATGGCAAGTCAAGGAGACTTAGGGCATGGGCCCTGGCAGAGGATGAAGCCAGCTGCCTCAGAAGCCTGGGGCTAGGAATATTCCCTGCCCTTTCCTTGTGACAGAGAGAGATCTGGAGCAGTTCTCACTGTGGACACCAAAAGAGTGGACTATTTGTGGGGCAGATCCCGGGTCATCCACGACCCGGTAGGGATACATAAGCCTGGTGCTTATTCGTGCTGGAATTTGCCAACGAAATTCTGCTAAGAGGGTTTGCAGGACCTCTGAATAGGGGTCATGTTCCCTGGCTAAGTGGAGACTTGAGACGAGCAAATGGGATTATTATTATTATTCCTATTTGCTGACTGTCCATCGGCCGATGATGGATAAACGAGGTGTGGTCTACGTATACAACGGCCTATTATTCTGTCTTAAAAAGGAAGGACATTCTGACACATGCTCAACACGGATGAACCAAACTTGAGGACAGGATGCTGAGTAAAATGACAGAGCCAACACTCCAGTCCCAGAAGGACAAATGCTGCATGATTCCCCTCACAGGAGATACCAAGAATAGTCATAGCTTCGGAAGACACAGAGTGAAATGGTGGTTGCCAGGGGCTGAAGTGAGGAGGGAAGGGGAGCTGTCATGTAGAGGGTCTAGGGAAGATGTTCTAGAGATTGGTCGCACAACCACTGTGAACGGACTTAACGCCACGAACCCACACACTTAACTGGTTGAAATGGTAGACTCTGTGTTATGTATATTTTATCGCAATTCAAAACAGTATGTTTGCCCCGAGCCAGAGAAGAAGGACATCCCTGTATGGAAGTGGTTTTGCCAACATGACTAGGAGCCCTGACGTCTGCCTCCTGTGTCAGACCGCAGGCTTGTCCAGGGCAGGCGTGGGTCTCGTCCATGGGGGCCGCCCTGTTGGCCAAAGTCCTGTGCCCTCAGGAGGTGTTCATAAGCGGCTGCAGGGCTAAGGCACAGCCCCCTCCTGACCCTAACTAAGCCTGATGTGTCAAAGCAGCGGGAGAGCAGGGCCTCACCCCCGGTGCAGAACTCCACCGTCTCGCTCCAGCCAGATACCAGGTATTCCCCGTCACTCTGCTTCACTGCCGTCTGCACAGCCACGCTGTACTCCGTGCGGGGACTCAGGAACCAGTGGCCTCTCACAGTCATGGGCAGTGGCACGGCCTTGGCCACAAGCTTGGTGGGGACATCCTGAGAAATGGGATGCAGAGAACCTAGAGTCAAAGAGGGGGTCGCTCCCAACCTTGGTATTCCGCCAGGGCTCATGCTCCCCAGCCAGCCCCTAGGCTGCCTGAGGAGGGCCAAAATCTCCATGATTCAATGGTTTGGTGCCCTGGCCACCATTTTCCTGCGGAAGCAAGCAGTGGCCATTGGAAAGGCCATACAGATAACCTCCAGCTTCCACCCCTCCGTAATGCCCCCTGATGCCCATTCTCTTGGGAGCTAAGGAGAAAGGCCGCGGGAATGGAGGCCGAAAAGTTGAGGACGTTGAGACCTCCGTTTTCGAGGGAGACTTCGAGAGCTCTGCACACTGCAGTGCCGTCTCCACGGCAACAGCAAATGCTGAGAGCCAGGGAGGAAGGGAAAATATGCCTTATTCTTTGTGGGGGGGGGAGGGTTAAGGGGGTGGTGTTGAACATTCACGTCACCGTGGCAACTGGCCTGCCAAAAGACACCCAGATAGGGAGAGCCAGTTCCAAAGAGAGAGAGGGTGAGTAACCCACATGATGCAGTCGTCGTGGGAACCAGCTCCTTCCCACCTCATTCTTCCCCCTTCCCCTCTGCCAATGTGAGAAGATGGGAGCCTTCCTCTCACCCACCCCCACACCGGCTTTAACCCAGGGAAAGGACACCCAGCCAGCGGAGGACTCGGCCATGTTGCTCTCCTCAACCCAGCCACCAGTAGGCCAGAGGGCCGGGGGCCGAGAGGATCACAGCAGTCTAAGAGGGGTCAGTGAGGACCAAGCAAAGAGCCCACACAGTCAACAACAAAGCTGCTTCCTGAGTCAGCGGCTTTGTCATTCCCTGAGAAGCCAGCCCCAGGTGTGGTGTCTGTGGCCCCCCTCAGGTTTTCCCACCCCATCTGAAGGCCCCGTCGTGAGGCCGATCATGGTGTTCCCGGTAGCTGGGCCCCAAGCCAGACACCATGTGAACATTACCTAACGGATGCCTCTCACAGGCCCGTGGGGGCTCACATTATTATTCCATTTTTACCAGTGAAGGGACTTGGGCTCAATGAGGCTAAATAACTTTCCTAAGTTTCCACACTGAAAAGAGCCTGGGTTTGAACCAGACCTGTCTGACTCCCGACGATCACCACACAGCACTCCATTACCCTGCCTCCTTCAAGGAGGGGTATGAGCGAGAGGCCTTCTGGGCACCCTCTACTCACCCGGTGCTTGAACTTGTTGGAGTTCTTGTTCTCCTTCTTGTTAAGGTCAATGAAGTAATGGGTGACCCTCTCCAGGTCACTGTTCTCCATGGCCCAGGAGATGCGGAAGGAGTCACAGGTGATGTTGTTGACCTCGATGCTGTGGGGCGTGGACAGCAGCTCCATGCTCCCCTCTGGCTTGGCTCCTGTGGGGACTGAGGGGAGAGGAAGAATTAGCCCGTTCCTCCCCACCAGAGTTTTCTGGAATGTCTCATTCCCAACATGCTTTGCAAACTGGAACCTTGGGAATCCATTGACTGCCCCCGCCTCATCACATCAGATGGGAAGAGTGCATGGGAAGATAGAAGAGTAGGACCAAGGGTGGGATGGGGTGTCCCCCCCTGGGGGGGCTCTTGGCTCTCCTCAGAGGGGTCTGCGGAGCAGACGGCACCTGACAGGTGGCCGAGGCAGTGGGAATGCTGCAAACGCCGACAGGACAGATTCGCAGCAGATGGAGCAGGGGGGGGGGGGGGCCAGCCAGAGGGGGGGAAAAGGGGAGGGGGGGGGGGTGGAGAGAACTGTATGAGGCGGTATAGGAGAGACAGGAAGCACCCACTGAGGAGACCAGCGTGAGGGTTGAGGAGGGCAGAGGGCCCCAGTAGCCAAGAGGCCAAGGGTGCCAGGCCGCTTGGGCTTAGACCTCCCTCCTCCCTCAGGGTGACTCAGGGAGGGTTGCCAAGATGCAAGGCTGGGAGTCCAAGCGCCACGGAGATGCACATGGATATACTGTGGCGGGAGGGGCCAGCACGGGCCATAGCTCTTCTTCCGCCCCCAACTTTTCAACTGTCACTCTTTCCTCTCAGCTGATCCTCTGTTGCTCGACTCGTTTGAATAATTCGTTTTACTTTTGCCATCCACAACAGACCGATCTGTGGTGATAATTGCCCAAACATCATCTCAAGCAAGCCTCACCATAGGTAAGTACTATTATTATCCCCATTTTACAGATGGGTTCACTGAGGTTGGGGGGATTCCGAGATGCTAGAGGTCATGCAGCTAGGAAGTGATTTGAACTCACATTTGACTCCAGAGCCCAGACTCTTAGTCATTGAGCAAAGGTTGTGTCCCCTTTTGTGTGTGGGTGTGTGTGTGTATGTGAGTGTGTGTGCGAGATATGTGTGTGATGTGCATGGCATGTGTATATGGGTCAGTGCACATGGTTTTACTGTTATTTTTCTTCTTCTGTCTTTTCCTTTTGAGTAACTACATTTTCTCTTTGCTTCCACCCGGGCTGCTGTTTCAGGGATCAGAGGACCACACCACTGGCGCTCACCTGTGCTTTAGCTAGCAAGAGCTAACGCTGGCCTTGACTGTGACCTGGCTCATGAGCTCTGGGTTAACAGGGTGGGAAGGGAGAGGGGCAGGGAGAGGGGCAAGACTGTCTCTGGGACAAGAACATGAATGTGGGTTGGACTTGCTCCCGGCCATTTGCTTAGTGCCCAGTGGAGCTCGTGCCTTCCTGGTTCCTTCTGAAGCCCCATCCCAGCACACCTCAGGTTTCTGGAATGTTGTTTCCTTTTCTCCCCCTTCTGCTTCTTCTCCTCTTTTTCCCCAGGTGCTAAGGGTGAGGGTACCTCGTGCCTTCAAAAGCAGGTACTTCTATTTATAGCTTCCAGAAGATCCAACCCACACTTGCCTGTCAGTTAAAGCCTGTTGTGGAGCCTGGTGGGCTAAATTCATCCGTGGGTGCCTGAGTGGCAGGCACAGAGGGAAGGATATGGGTGATGGCTTTTACCTGTTCCAGGATGCCCCCTGAGCCCGAGTTTGATCTTGGGTTCCTACCCTAAGCCTACCTGTCATGAAGTTCAGCCACACGTTGGTGGCTTGTGTGCAGGGAGTCCTGTGATAAACAAGCACGGGGGTGCTACCAGGTCCATCTCAAAATAAAGCAGGATAGGATTGTGAAACAATTGTGCAATAAACCAGTTTATAATTCATGGGGACAGATGTGGAGACGGGGATTTGGTATGCTCTGGGCTTCCAGTGAGGAGCTTCCCAGGGAGACACACGTATGCACACAGACACACAGATACACACACACACACCCCAACACAGACACACTCCTACCCCACAGAGGGCCTGAGTGACCACCTCCCATCCACAGCAGATTCAGTCTCTGCCTACCGGACAGGTGGGCACCTATTCCTGCCTCAGTACTCCTCTCCTCAGACTCTCCCCCAGAGAGAGGGGCAGCCATTTTGGGGGGGGGTGCAGACTCCAGGAGCTGGTTCATCGTTTCCTTTCTACAGTTCTAGCAGCACTGAGATTACTCCCCCTGTGCTAGCCTGGGAGAGTGGTCGTGAGTGACACTTGGGAGAACAGCAAAGCCAGGGTGGACCGAGGGTGGGTGTGAGCCCCAGTTCTCCAAGTCCAGGTGCCTGGGGAACGTCAGGGTGTGAGAGACAGGTTGAGACAGCACCTGAGAAACACCCACGCTGCCAAGACAAGCATTTACACACCCACACACAGGCAGGCCCATGAGTGCACACACATACACGCACGCACACACATGCGCCGAATGTGCCCACCCACACCTGCCACACAAGGGCTGCTCACACCTCCTCAGACAGCCTCGCTCCCACACACTCACCTATGCACTCAGGTGCCTCCACCACCTTCCACAGTCTAAGAATGTCCCCCAGTTTTCCCTGTCATGCCTCCACCCAGACCCACACATGTTGAAGTCCACAGACTCACACACGCACATATGCATGCACACCTAGTCGCAAGCCATATTTGGGAAAAAAAAAAGAAAGCCACGGGCACCAACAGGCACCTGTGCTTCCTCCACACAAGGCACTCAACTCACACGTCGGCTTGCACACACACATAACACTCTCACACACGTGTCCACCCCCACCCAGATCCCGGTAGCCTCTCTCAAATCTTCTTCAGGCTCAGAGAGCCAGACTTTGAAAATCTGGTTTGTCCCTAGCCACACTCTGCCAGCCCCGATCCTCCACATGCCAACAGGTTTGCACAGCTACGTGGGTCTGCGCACAGACAGTGGCTTCTGCCCACACTCTCCACCTACCTACCCCTTTCTGCTCCGGAGTTGCCCATCCCCACATAGAAACCCTTTAGTTACATGCAATCCCTCCCTCACCATGTCCTCCCACACACATGACAAGGATATGTCCACTCCATAAATATACCTCCTCACACTGCCCCCACCCCCGGAACCCAGAGGCTACTCAGAGAAGTAAGCCCCCACACACGTAGCTCACGTGTACAAGAAACATATGTCCCTAAACGGGCCCCCCAGCGGCGGAAGCCCACACGAGAGCAGAAGTGCATGCATACAGAACTATCTACGCAAGCAAACCTCCAGTCTCCTCGCAAGCATGCCTACGTGCTATACACACCAACAGCCCTTGCCCATGCCCTTCCAGAAAGGCCCCCCACCGGCCGGGGGGACATTGATCCCCTCCCCGCTGTCCCCTTTGGCATAGCTGACTGCAGCAGAATGGTCACGGGGTGACTGACTGTGGTGCCCCAGGGGACTGGATCCAGCTGTTAATCCCTTTGCCAAGGCCCTGGGGGACAGGGGACAAGGTCGTTGGCCCTGGCGACCTAGGTGGGCATCGTGGACGGTGGCAGGCCCCTGGTGCCCGCAGCTCCTAGCCCCTTGCCACCTGAGTCGCTCTCAGAATTGACAGAGGGTTGTTCTGGGGAGGACGCGCACTCACCTGGCTCCACCGGGCTCTGCGGAGGAAGACCTGGAAGGGAAGGAAGGGAGAGACCTCTGTATGGATGTGCTCTCCCCAGGGAGAGGGGCAGCGGCGATGCCTGGGTCACAGGCAGTGGCGCTCGCTTGCTCCTCTCGCTCCTCTCGCTCCTCTCGAGGCTGCCAAAGAGGCTTCTTCCATGCCCCGCAGGCAGCTCCCGCCTGGCTCTGCAGCGCACGCACGGCTGCTGCCCCCAGAGAGGCGATGTTCCCAGCCGAGTGCAAGGAGAGGCAAGAGCGAAATCAAAGCAGCGTGGAGGAGAGAGAGAGAGAGGCAGAGAAGGCGAGAAAGAACGAGAGAGCCAGACCGAATCTGGCTCCACCAATGGGATCAGTGGCTGCCCAGCGTCAGGTGACAATAAGCAAGCTTGGTCCCCGCTCCCTGGACTGGTGGGAGGGGAAAGGGCAGAGGGTCTCTCAGGAAGCTCCGCTGATGTCCTCAGACACAGCGGCGGTGGCTGCCACTTTTCCCTGTTCTTGCAGGACAAGCTGCCCTCAGAAGTCTCTCCAACACACCTCGACTTGGAAATCTCTCACTTGAATGCAGCCCCCAAACTTTAGGATGCTGGGAGAGGGGTGGGGCTGAGCCCAGAGGCTTTGGAGTCCCCAGACAAGGATTCTGAGTCGGGGAAGGGAAGGGGAGCTGTTGACGGGAAAGGGTCCAGATGTGGTATGGGGGTTCAGTCTTCAGTCTGGATTCTCTCCTCGGGGACTCTGGCTGACCCATGGCTCCATTTTCTTACCAAAGCTATCACAAGATGTTAGACCCGCTGACGATCCTCGATCATCTAGGGAGAGTTCTCTGGCTGCTCAGTTGTCCCCAGTGTAAGGAAAGAGAAAGAGAGAGAGAGAGGTTGTGGGGCAGAGAAGGGTGTGCAGAGGCAAGAAAGTGGGGGTGGGAAGAACACACAGAGATCTTGGAGTGTTCTCATCCCAACCATCTGGGCTTGGGAGAATACTATCAGCTTTCTTATTGACAGGAGGCTTTTCTACCACCACATGAAAACCCCAGGGATGCCGCTGTGAAGAGCACTCAAGGAAATTTGAATCAAACAACCAACAGTGACAAAGTATGCACAGTGTGGAAAAGCACGGACTTTATAGTCAGATATGGTTAAAATTCCTGTTCTATCATTTTCTAGCTGGGTGATCTTGGACAAGTTCCTCAACCTCTCAGAGCTTTAATTTCTTCATCTGCTGAGTGAGATAATAAATACTAAAAGAGAAATTGTGTAAATCACTCAGCTGTGGGTCTGGTACACAAGAAGGGCCCAGTGACCCATCAGAACTATTGCCATCATTATTACTCGTGTCTGCCTGCAAGGAGCCCACGGTCTTTTGTTGAGGGCGGGGGGAGGTGGACATAGAGAATAAGAAATATACAACTAAATTGCAGGGTACAGATAGGGATTCAGAGAAGGAGGAGTCAAAACCAGCTTGAGTCCAGACAGAGCACAGCCAAGAGGGGACCGTGGAAGCAGAAGCATGGTGGGGGGTGGGGGGTGGGGAGGGCTTGGGGCAGGAGTCAAGGACAGACCTCTCAGCTCCTGCCTGAGGGCTCAGTATGCCATAGAAGGCATGAACTGAGTGCAAGGGACACTCACCGAGAGGGACTTGGGGGCTGCGGACATTAGCAGGCAGCAAAGTTTAGAGGAGGTGACAGTGGACAGAATGTGAAAATTTTACAGAGAGCAAGGACAAGCAGACGCCAATTCTTCCCTGGGTGGGTGTGGAGAACCCAAGCAAGTCTGGTCAGATCCTGAACCACAGAATGCAGTGTGGTGCAGTACACTGAGACAGGATTAAGCACTGCCTCAGCCAACTTACCTAGGTCCCGCCCCTCGCACACCTACATTGAAATGTCGCAATTCTGAAGGGGTGCAAAACGTAATCTCCTGGTTACGACCAGCGCCAGACATCTGGACCCAAACCTAGCCCACAACTACCTTGAGGGGTAGTGTGAGGAAAAGTCAGGTTCTCTGTGACTCGGTTTCCCTGCTTAAGAGGAAGACGTGTCCTAGCACACCTCTGCCTCCCACCTTCCCAGGATGGCATGCGGAGGGCGCATGAGATCATGTGTCCCAAGGGTGAACAGTAGCCATCTGTATGCACTTCTATGGAACCCTCCGGGGAAGCCACAGACCCCTTCAGGGCTTTTGCTGCTTCCTGTCTCTGAGGCCTTCTCCTCAGATCACATGAGAGAACACATGGTAAGGAGAAAGCTTCACAACCCAAATAGAACTAACTCTGTATGAAACCAGACAACCGCCAAGATACCCTTCTGCTGCATTTTTATTTTTAATAGCTTTTTATTACACAAGGAATCCATGATCACTATAAAAAGATGAGAAATTTTGATTCTAAAATTGAAGGGAGAATTAAAATAATTCATTTCCCCCACCATTCAGATACATATTTTAATAACAAAAATAGAAAGCGTAAATATTGTTTTGTAACCTGCCTTTTTCACTTACTGATACCTTTTCTGTTCATGACATAGTCTTTCTACAGTATTGTTTTAAATTGCTGAGTATGTTCTGTTGTCAGATCACACACCAATCCCCTACGCTACTATGATTATTTTACATTTTCTCCATTCTAAACAACACTGCAAGGGACGTTTTTACAGCAAAAACTCTGCCACACCTTAATTATATCTCCAATAAAATATTCAAGGGTATAGACCTTATTTGGATACTTAAACCATTAAAAAAAGAAAACCCTGGGTGCCTGGGTGGCTCAGTGGGTTAAGCTCTGCCTTTGGCTCAGGTCATGATCCCAGGGTCCTGAGATCAAGTCCCGTGTCGGGCTCTCTGCTCATCAGGGAGCCTGCTTCCCACCCCCCTTCTCTCTCTGCCTGGCTTTCTGCCTGCTTGTGATCTCTGTCAAATAAATAAATAAAATCTTAAAAAAAAAAAAGAAAGAAAGAAAGAAAACCCTGTGTGACAGTGGGGCAATTTGAATATTAAGGGGGTATTTGATAGTATTTAAGAATGATACTCTGATAAAGATACTTTATGGTTATTTTTAAAAAGAATATCCTGGGGCATCTGGGTGGCTCAGTTGGTTGGGCGACTGCCTTTGGCTCTGGTCATGATCCTGGAGTCCCAGGATCAAGTCCCTCATCGGGGCTCCTTGCTCGGCAGGGAGTCTGCATCTCTTTCTGACCCTCCTTGCTCTCATGCTTTCTCTTTCTCTCTCTCTCTCAGTCTCTCTCTCTCAAATAAATAAATTAAAATTTAAAAAAATAAAATAAAAAATAAAAAGAATATCCTTCAGAGATGCATACTATAATATTTATGAGTGAGTGACATGGTATCCGTGACTATTTAAAAATAATCTGGAAAAAATAAAATAATCTGGAGGGGCATGAGATGGACAGATGAAACAAGATTAGCATGGGTAGATAATTCTTGAAGCTGGGTACTTGGAGATCCAATAAGCTATCCTCTGCACTTTTGTGCATGCTTAGAAGTTTCCATATTTAATATTATATCCAGGGTATGATTACAATAATAACAAAAACTATTTTATTATTATTGTTAATTTTATTATTTTATTCTTAAGCACCAAGACCCTAGGCATGGGATTCTCACCACAGCCCTGAGAGGTGGACCTTTCAACCTTATCTTAGTAGGGTTGGTGATGGGAAATGAGACTCAGCCCATAAGATGTAAAACTTGATTCTAATTCAAGTCTGAGTACAAGGGCTGGATTCTTCATGATTGAAGGACATAGAGCAAATATAGAGTGTGAGGCAATAGAGAGAAGCTGTAAGCAAAAAAGACCTACAGTCTTAATATTGTTTGTAAATTTTATAGACTCAAGATGTTTACGTGTATTTCCCCATGGTTGAGCTAAGTGTAAGGATCTCAAGAGCCAATGAATGCAGACACATCCAGACAGCTCATAAAAACCACTTTGTTCATTTACAATGTGTTGGCAGTGACAGGAAAGTGCAGTGACTGTGTGTAAGAACGTATGGATTTCTTGGTGCTTATTTGCTTTATCATTTTGAAATTATATTAGACCTCTTCCAACTCTCACTCCATTGAACTTTTCAAGTATTTCTAGCTGTTTTTTACTTAAATATTTAACAATTTTAAGGCGGGAAAAATGCTGAATTATATTTAAGCACCCTGAAAAGCTATGAAGAGACACTAATGAAATACTGGAAGGGCAAAGAGAAACTTCAAGGGACAAAGCCCAAGAACAATGAAGAAAGAATCACCAGCTTTGTGAGAAGTGGAAGGACCAATAGGATGAATCCACAAGACAGGCATAGTCACTGAGCTGTACCCGAAGGGGAAGAGCACAACATAGAAGGCATGGAATACCACTGGGCACTTCGTAGCAAGATCTCAGGGACAAAACTTCAATGCTGAGGATCCAGAAACTGCCATCATGCCTCAAAGCCTTCCCTCCACTCGCTCAGCATTTACTTTACTTAGTACACATAAGCAACTGGCACGTAAAGAACCTACAGAGAAGACATACAGACGTGCAATGCAAGGTTGGCTTTTACCTCAGCTGTGCTAAACTTCAATCACTTGTATAATCCACCTGGAAACAATCTACCCTTTTTATTTCTCTAATACACATCCAGATTCGCTACTTGGTCTCAACGCAGCCTGGAATTCATTTGTTCATTCAACAAAAATTTATTGGGTGCTGACTCTGTGTCAAGTATTGTTTCAGGCAGTGAGGATACTGCAGGGGAGGAGGAAAAGAAGTCCCTACTCCTACGGGGCTTACTTTCTGGTGGGAAGAAGATGGAGAGGCAAATAAACTATGGTGTCTACTAGGTCATGGCGCTGTAAGAAAAAGAAGTCAGTAAATAGGGATAGGGAATGTCATGGGGGAGGTTACAAGTTTTAATACCATCAGAGAAGGCCTTCTTGAAAACGTGACTTTGGGATTTAAAAAAAAAAAAAAAAAAAACTGGTTGAGGAGGGGAGGAGAGCCATGCAGAATTCCATGGCGGGCAGGGTGTTCCTGGGTGGCTCAGTGGGTTCAAACCTCTGCCTTTGGCTCAGGACATGATCCCAGGGTCCTGGGATTTGGAGCATTGGGCTCTCTGCTCAGCAGGGAGTCTGCCCCCCCCCCTCTCTGCCTGCCTCTCTGCCTACTTGTGATCCCTGTCAGAAAAAAAAAAAAAAACTTAAAAAAAAAAAAAAAAAAAGAATTCCATGGAGGAAGGGCATTCCAGGTAGCTGGTGCAGAGGCTGTGAAAGGGAGCATCCCAGATTGACCCTTGCAGTATCCTTGATGCTGCAAGGAACCTGTGCCGCTGGAGCAGAGTGAGTGACAGGCATGTGATAGGAGTTAAGGACAGAGAGACAGTGGGTAGATAGGTAGGTAGACAGATTATGTAGGGCTCTGTAGACCAGTCTAAACTCTCTGGTCTTTACTCTGAAATGGGAAGCCTCTAGGAAGTCAAGAGCAGAAACGTGACCTGATGTGAAATATGTTAGTTATGTTATGTTGCAACTAAACTGATGGGACCCAGGTGGAAGCAGGGAGGCCAGTTAGGAGACTATTAAAATAATCACAGACAAAAAAAAATATATATATATATATGGTGGCCAGACCCAGGATGGCATGTCAGTAAATGTGGTGAGAAGTGGTAAGATTCTGGATATATCTGGAAAAGCTGATGCACTGGATGCATCACATGAGAGAAAGACAGGAGTGAAGAATAACTGCAAAAGTTTGACTTGAGGGGTGCCTGGGTGGCTCAGTCATTAAGGGTCCGCCTTCGGCTCAGGTCATGATCCCAGGGTCCTGGGGTCGAGTCCCACATCGGGATCTGTGCTCGCCAGGAAGCCTGGTTCTCCCTCTTCCACTCCCCCTGCTTGTGATCCCCCTCTTGCTGTCAAATAAATAAATAAAATCTTAATTTTTTTTTTTTTTTTAACTTGAGCAGCCTGAGGGATGCCATGTACTGAGATGGGGAACATTTCAAAGCAGTTTGAGGAGGGAGATCAAAAGTTTGGATGTGGACATAGGTTTGAGATGTCTTGTAGACATCCAAGTGGAAGGGGCTGATAGGCGGAAATACACATCTGGTGTTCAGAGAGGTCCATATTGAGATAGGCGCCGAGGATTATCAGCATTCAGCACAGGGTTTGAAGCCAAGAAACTGAACAGGGCCAAAGGAGTAAGTATAAAGAAAAAAGGGAAGAGTTCTGAGGACTGAATCCAAGGGCTCTCCAAAGTGTTAAGGTCAAGGAGACGAGGAGGAACCAACAAATAATGGCCTGCAAAATGATGCAAACAAATCAGGAGAAATTACTCAGAGAGAACATGTAATGGCTTGAGCTTGGATAGCATTTTCATACCACACATTCCTTTTCTTCTACTGATACATATTCAAAACAGTTCCTTATTCATTTAGTATTCCCAATGCCCAACAAGAGTTCATAGAAACAGTTTTTTTACAGAATCTTTTTACATCTTCTGAATTCTGCTTTTGGAACCAACAACAGCAACAACTAATTGTATTTGCTCTTAAGAGTTTATTAATTTCATTAATCAATGAGACAACAATGAGATGATCACCTTTACTATGAACACGTAGAAATAAACTGTTATTAATGACAATTAAGATCTGCTAGAGTCACAGATGTGATGACATGGGGTTCAGCTAGTAAGGATTTACCAGTTTCTTTTGAGGTGAGATGAAAGAATATAGCCTTTGGAAGAAAATAGAGAGGGAGGTGTTAGAGCAAGGAAAGGAAGAAAAGAGAATAGTGTGGGGCATCTAGGTGGCTCAGTCGGGTAAGCCTCTGACTCTTGATTTCAGGTCAGGTCATGATCTCAGGGTCATGAGACTTAGCCCTGTGCCGAGCCTGCAGCTCTGCCCTTAGCAAGGAGTCTGCTGGACGTTCTCTCTCTCCCTCCCTCACCTCACCTCCTCAACCCAACGTGGGTGCACATTGTCTCTCCCTCTCTAGAAAAAGAAGAAGAAGTAGAAGTAGAGGAAGAAAAAGATGGAAGAAAGAATGGTGCCAAAGGTATATTAGCTTAATTAGAGGGAACACAGGAGAATGTTCTTAATGGGAAATTATAGTAATTGTTGTTAGGAAGCAAGCCCCAAAATGTTAAAGATGGAAGTCTTGATTTAAGTCTTCTCTCCTCTTGTCCTGTTGGGGTGAAAAATTTTGCAGAAATCCAATCAGCATTACAGGAAGGAAACTGGTTTCCTGGTTAACAGGAAACTGGTTAAAGACATTATGGTGCAAGACAACAATGTAGGGTACTATTTAGCCATTAAAAATGATAATTTAAAAGAATATTCAGTAACTCAAAGATATTTATAGTTTATTGTTAGGAGAAACAAAAGCAGATTATTGAACCTTGCGTAAAGCATCTCAATTTTTAAAAACTACATGCCTAGGAAAATAACTTCAAGCATGTAATGGATGACTTTCATTTGCTTCTGGGTGTTTGTTAAAATTTTCCAAATTTTCTATAATGAATAGGTATCTTTGTAAAAAACAAAACCATCTCATATATGTTCATAGGGGCTTTATTCATAATTGAGCCAAAAACTGGAAACACCCAGATGTCCTTCAAAGAACAAATGATCAAACAAACCATGGATACTTAGTAATAAAAAGGTATGAACTAGTGATACATTCAACAATTTGGATAATCTCAAGGGAATTATGCTGAGTGAAAAAAGCCATCCCAAGAAGTCAAATATTGTATGATTCCATTTTTGAATGAGTTCCACTTCTGAAATAACAAAAGTATGAAAGTGAAGAACAGATTAGTGGTTGCCAGGGGTGGGCGGAAAGAGGGAGGTATGGCTATAAAAAGACAACTAAAAAATCTTTGCATTGATGGAAATGTTTCATATTTCTAATGTATCAATGTCAATATTCTGGTTGAATACTGAATATAGTACAATATTGTACAATATTGTGTACAATATTGTACAATATTGTGTACAATATTGTACTATAGTTTTAGGATATGTTTCTACTGGAAAAAAATTGAGATCTCTATTATTTCTTAAAACCACATGTGCATCTGGGGCACCTGGGAGACAGTCTGTTAAGCATCTGACTCCTGGTTTCCGCTCAGATCATGATCTCAGGATCAAGAGATAAAGCCCAGTGTGGGGGTCAGTGTGCTCAGCTCAGCGTGGAGTCTGCTTGATATTTTTCTCTCCCCCCTCTCCCTGCTCATTCCTGCTCTCCCTCTCTTTCTGGCTCTAAAATTTAAAAAAAAAAAAAAAAAAAAAAAGCCTTGCATGTGATCTATTTTCTCAAAAATTTTACTTAAAAAATAAAGTACATCTTCTCTTGGCCAGTTATCACAAGTCTGAAAAGTTGTCCTAGGGATATAATCCAAAGAAGAAAAAAACTTAAATGCACCAGATGTTCACTACAGCGTTATTTACAGCAGCAGTGGGGGAAAACAATCTAAGTGTCCAAATAGGAAAATAGGCAAATCATGACATAGACCCAAGAATTACTCATTAGATGCAGCAACAGAGAAATGTTATTTCAAAAGGGAGGATTCAAAATTGTGGTACAATATGACAGCTCAACAAGGGGATTGCAATATATTACAAAAGTTTTAATAGTAGTATTCTATGTGGAATTGTAGCAGAAATGTTTTCATCCCCTCAAACTCTCGGCAATGTTACGTGGTTTTTACATGGTTTGGGATTAGGGAGAACAGTAAAGGCATTTTTTATGTTAAATTACAAATGTCGCAGCCACCATGAAAGTTCTTTAAATTCGTCCCTCCCAAAGGAGCAAACTTCGTTTTTCGGGTTCAGGGCTTGGAACGTGGGTGCGCGCAAAGGTAAGCAGTCAGGAGCTGAGGGCGAGTGCCCCACCGCTGCGCCCACAGCCCCACCCCAGGATCCCACCAGCAGCCCAAGGGAAGGACCACCAAGCGAGGGCGAGGCCACAGCCCAGAGTACAGTGACCACTCCAAGGTCATCATCGAGCCCACAGACGCAGCTCGGCTGGGACTAGGCCTACTCAACTCTGACTCCGGGTCTCGCCTTCGCCCCTCGCCCCGTCCCGAGCCGAGCCGAGCCGAGCCGAGCCGAGCCGAGCCGAGCCGAGCCGAGCCG
>NC_081557.1:107829463-107864625 GCF_022355385.1 Mustela nigripes
CGCCGCGCCGCGCCGCGCCGCGCCGCGACCCCACTGCTCCCAGAGGTTCCGCCACGGCGAATCCCCATGCTGGGTCGTAGCAGCCGCTACAGCTCCCGGACTCGGAGCTGGGCGCCTCTGCCCCTTGGCTCGGGTCAAGACCCCCGAGCGCTGCACCGCAGCGTAACCTAGACCAGACCCCTCTTCCTTTTTCGCCCTCTCAACCCAGCTTTTCCCGACTCCGGGAAGAACCGGGAAGAGAAGGCGGAGGGGAGCGAGGCGCCGCCGGATAAATACTGTGGCCCGGCTCCGCCCACCGACCTCACTTCCGCCCCGCGGCAAGATGGCGGCGCTCGGGTCCTGCCACGCAGACTTCCGCCGGGCGCAGAGACCCCGGGCGTTCTGCGGGCCGCGAAGGAGGTGAAGTCGGGACGCGCGTGGTGTGGAGCCACATCCCGGGTACGCAGGGGTGCGTCTCTGCCTCGTGCCTGGCCTGGGGCCTGGGCTGAGAGCGAGCCAAGGGCTCTGACTGGGTGGTCCGGGGAGTCTTGCCACGTGGAAAGGAGGGACGCACTGACTGGGGGGGCGAGAGGCCACGTGGGTGGGGTTCCGCCCAGGGTCCGTGTATCCGCCCCCTCGAGTGACTGTTGCCCCTTTCCTTCCTTTCTCCCAGGCAAAATGTCGCAAGGAAACGCTGCGGGCGAGCCGAGTGCTCCGGGAGGTCCCCGCCCCCTCCTCTCGGGGGGACGGGGGCTTATCGGGCGGCGACCGGCGCCTCCACTCACTCCAGGTCGCCTTCCCTCCATCCGCTCCAGGGACCTCACCCTTGGAGGAGTCAAGAAGGTACCCCGAGGGCACCTTTCTAAAAAAACCCTGCTACCTTGAATTCCGGGACCCTGGGGTTCAGCTGATGTTCACGTAGGGCCTACCGTGTGCCAGGCTTGGAATTGGGCCTAACGAAACTCGCCCCCAGACTTCTGCTGACACATTCTAGGGAGTTTGCCTACGTTCAGGTCCAGATACTGGGTGCGGGATGCTGACCTGGTTCTCAGAGATGGCTGAAGGGCAGAGAATCCTAATTATTTCCCAAGCAACTTGAGCAGGGCTTATTTACCTTTTTTTTTTTTTTTAAATGTGTTTTGGACACTTTTAAGAAACCCATGAAGGCCAGCAGGCAATGAATCCTAGGCAGGACATTGGAGGCTCTGTGTCCTTTTCTGTTGTGTTTATGATTGTAGATGTAAGTATAGCCCTGAAATTTATCCCACCCCCTAGGGTGGGCGCTGTAATAGAAGCATAAAGCAGCCAGTTTTCAAAGACTTGTTTGCCTTTGGAAATGCTGGTGGCAGTCTGGGAGTGCTGGCCGACTGACTTCCTAATTGAACCTTGCTGCTAGTGCTCTTCCCTATGATACCTTATGGTTTCTATAGCAATTTGATGACCGGAAGTGAGATTAGACAAATAAGTTTTCAAAGTCTTCAGGGCTCTCCTTGGAGAGAGCAGAGCTGAGGCTGCTACCTTGAATAGGTTTTGGTGCCCTGTTCTGTAAGCCCACAGCTATCCAGACAGGGTGTTTGTCCCTCTTACGTACACGTCTGTCTCTTTAAATCATTGACAACCATGGGGAAGGTAGAATGACCTTTGAGAATGTTCATTTTTCTCTCTACTTTGGGATCAGAACTTACCAAATCAGTGACTCCCGTATTTTATTTTCAGAAAACCTTCACCCCAAATATCATCAGTCGGAAAATCAAGGAAGAGTAAGTAGCTGGGCCTTCTAAAAACTTTCCCCTTATTGCTCTGATTTTGGGTCTTCTGGGAAATAATTAGGGATGTGTCTCAGAAATCTAAATTTGTGTATTAATTTTTTTCACTAGTGATTTTTGGACCCTGGTTTCCAGGTGATTCTAATGTGCAAGTTCAAAAAAATACTGATGGCCTGGAAGTCCGTCTCTAGAAATAGTGGATTTTACTTTTATGCAATGAAACAGAATGATTATCTTTTACAGCTAGAGTTGAGAGGCACTAGTTTAGACAAAAAAATGGGTCAGGTTTTCACTTACATTCTTTTGTATTACAACCTTCTTGCTTTCAAGCAGTACTAAAAAGTCCACATTTTGGGGCAGTCTATAATTCAGTTTTTGAGTTGTAGTTCTAATGCATATTCTTAAGCAAGAAGGTAAAATGTAAAGCAAACTGAAGGGACACTGCCCCATCAAGGAAATAGAAAAGGTGCTAGACTTAGGGTCTAATTCTGCTTCTTCTGCTACAGCTCATTAATTCTCCACTCAGGTGGAGTAGAGTCTTGTGGTAGAGTAAGACCAGTTCTCTGAGGTAGAGTGAGTGAGTGGTTTCCCTAACTCCATTCTGTTTTCCAGGCCCAAGGAAGAAGTAACCATCAAGAAGGAGAAGCGTGACAGGGATAGAGACCGACAGCGAGAAGGGCATGGACGGGGCCGGGGCCGTCCAGAAGTGATCCAGTCCCATTCCATCTTTGAGCAGGGTCCAGCTGAAATGATGAAGAAAAAGGGTACAGAGCTTCTGGGGTTCCGGGAGGAAGGAATCAGTGGATTTCAGTCCAGACTGCCCAAGAGAAGGGCAAGGGCAGTATAAGTCCCCTGCTTCCAGTTCAGTTTTCCTTGCTGTTGGCCTCTTCCGTACCTCTGGTGAACTGAATGATTTCCCACAGGGAACTGGGATAAGACAGTGGATGTGTCAGACATGGGACCTTCTCATATCATCAACATCAAAAAAGAAAAGAGGGAGACAGATGAAGAAACGAAACAGATCCTGCGCATGCTGGAGAAGGATGATGTAGGTACCACTTGGCCAGGAGGAATGGGCTTCTGGGGAACCGGGCTCGGGGGAATAAGAGCTCTCTGATATCCTGGAAGCCTGTGAACAGCAAGAATCTTCAGTCAGAAGAGGCTGTGGTGGTCTTCAGTCCAGGTATGTGTGCATGCTAGCCAGACCATGTGACCTCCTGACTCTTCCCTGGTAGTTCATCGATGACCCTGGGCTGAGGAATGACACTCGAAACATGCCTGTGCAGCTGCCGCTGGCCCACTCAGGGTGGCTTTTTAAGGAAGAGAATGAAGAGCCAGATGTTAAACCTTGGCTGGCTGGCCCCAAGGAAGAGGACATGGAGGTGGATGTACCTGTTGTGAAAGGTACTCTGTGTACATTAATGTTTCCTCTCCTTCCCTGTGGCTGCCCCCCAGGACTCCACTCCCAGAATGAGCCTCCCAGATTCATAAGCAGGTCCTCTCCCATTCTGGCTATAAAATACATGACCTGAACAGGGACATTGAATTCTCACTCTCAGAAGGTTCATGCTGACATGGATCTGTGGGCCTAGCCTCAGATGCTCCTTTTTAAATAAGCCACACAACTCCTGGATCCTTCATAACTAGTGATTCCCTCCCACTTCGTGGCTGAGTGACAGTGAAGCAGAGGGGGGTGAAGGGAAGAGTACAATGAGATGGCCACTTCATAACCCTTCCATTTGTGTTACCTTGGGCAGTGAAAGAGGAGCCCCGAGATGAGGAGGAGGAGGCCAAGATCAAGGCTCCTCCCAGGACAGCCAGAAAGACCCCGGGCCTCCCAAAGGACGTATCTGTGGCAGAGCTGCTCAGGGAGCTGAGCCTCACCCAGGAAGAAGAGCTGCTATTCCTTCAGCTACCAGACACGCTCCCTGGCCAGCCACCTACTCAGGACATCAAGCCTATCAAGACAGAGGTGCAGAGCGAGGATGGCCAGATGGTGGTTATAAAGCAGGAGAAAGACCGGGTATGCACGGGAGTGAGCTCTGTGAAAATGCCAGGGGCATCAGGAAGGGAAACAGTGAGCTCTTGGGGAAGCAGAGGTGTACCACCAAAGCCAAAATGTTGTTCTCTCTACCCACAAGGGACTTGGGGCTTTGTATTTCAACCCCTATCATGTCTGTGTTTACTTTTTTTTAATTTTTTTTAAGATTTTATTTATGGGACGCCTGGGTGGCTCAGTTGGTTAAGCAGCTGCCTTCGGCTCAGGTCATGATCCCAGCGTCCTGGGATCAAGTCCCACATCAGGCTCCTTGCTCCGCAGGGAGCCTGCTTCTCCCTCTGCCTCTGCCTGCCATTCTGTCTGCCTGTGCTCGCTCTCTCTCCCTCTCTCTGACAAATAAATAAAATCTTAAAAAAAAAAAAAAAAAAGATTTTATTTATTTATTTGACAGAGATCACAAGTAGGCAGAGAGAGAGAAGGAAGCAGGCTCCCCGTGGAGCAGAGAGCCCGATGTGGGGCTCGATCCCAGGACCCCGGGATCATGACCTGAGCCAAAGGCAGAGGCTTAACCCACTGAGCCAACTAGGCACCCCGCGTGTTTATTTTTTATAATGAAATATTTTGAACATACGTGGATGAGAGAACATAAATGCTCATGTACCATCCCTCCACCGGAGCAGTTACCAGTATTTTGTCCATTTGTTGATCTGTTTGCTTTGCATTTTGTCATTCAGCCAATGGCAGGGAGCCCTGGGGAAAGGTCCTCTGGAGGAGCTCATTCTAACCTCTGCTGCTGATGCTTTCCTTTGGAAAAGGTGTCATTCATAGAGGATAGAGGAAACAGCTCCTTACCCTGTTTCCGTCTTCTGATTCTCTCCGCAGGAAGCCAGGCTGGCAGAGAATGTGTGTACCCTGGCTGACCTGACAGAGGGTCAGGTTGGCAAGCTGCTCATCCGCAAGTCAGGAAAGGTGCAGCTCCTCCTGGGCAAGGTGACTCTAGACGTGACAATGGGAACCGCCTGTTCCTTTCTGCAGGTGAGAGCCCGTAAGGGTAGTAGTAGGGGCTCCTTAAGAGGTAAGGAGTGTTGAGGGGTCCACCAAGGGAGAAGCATTCTCGGGGTTATCGCATGAAAATCAGGACTGAGTAACAGGCCATGTAGCTTCGGTTCTCATCGCTGTCTCTGTTGATTTGCAGGAGCTCGTATCCGTGGGCCTTGGAGACAGTCGGACTGGTGAGATGACGGTCCTGGGACACATAAAGCACAAACTTGTATGTTCCCCCGATTTTGAGTCCCTCTTGGATCACAAACACCGGTAAAATGAGCAGATGGAGGATGATGGTGACTGTGCCCACGGCTGCTGCCTGCTCCAGACGTTTTGTTCTCAAATCTGTGCGACCCAGAAGGGGCCTGTTGAGCCCACCCACTCCAGCCTTTGGCAGCCATTGTCCCAGTTTCCCCCACAGAGCCCACGTGGCTCCCTCCCACGGCAGCTGTGAATGGCACAGTGGCCTTCCCACAGCATGGATCCTGCACATCCTCGCTGCTGGGGGACTTGTCCCTTCTATTTATTTTTATATTTATGTCTTATCTCTTCGAGTGACTGTACCCTCCCCAGGTAGAGAGGGGAGGGTCTGTGGGAAAGTCCATGCTCCTCCTTTTGCTGACTGGCTTGTTCTCAGGGTAGGAAGCGTAAGGACTATTGCTGCTTTTGCTCCCTTCTCTTTTTTCCAAGAAGCATTGTTGGAGAGAGCAGAGAATTTTTGAGTCTGGGACTCAGTGCTTAATCCCAGCTCCATCAGTTACTAGCTGTGCGACCTTGGACAAACTAACCTCTCTGAGCCTCATATTCCTCATGGGACAAAAATGAGGATAATACCTACCTCACAGGGTTGGTGTGAGGATGAAGTGGAATGCTGTAGGTGAAAACTCCTTGCACAAGGCCAGATAAACACAGTGGGCACTCAATAAATGTTAGTTTCCCTTCCCTTTGCCTGAGTCTGTTTTCAAACAAAATAGAGATTCCAGGAATCTCTCAGAAGACGTGTCTAGAGCTGCTCTCTCCCTGCCTCCTGACTGCACGTGCCATTCCCCTGGGCCCAGAAGCTCTGAAGATACAGGTTCAGGCAGCTCTGCCCATTTTCTCTTGAACACTCTTAGCTAAGTGCCTCCTGTTCAGTGCAGTGAGGTGCTAGCTGCAGGTTCTACTGGAAGTGAATTCAGAGACTCCTTCCAGCACCCTACATTTGCCTTTGGGAGACATTGGCGGGGCAGGGGTTGCCAGGACTCATCCCCCACCCCCAAGCCCTGCAATGACTAGCGGTATTCTTGGCTTCCATTTAAATATTTCCCAACAGAACCCTGTGAGCACTCAGAATTAGAAGCACTCTCAAATACTGCTAAAAAACAACCTTGGGAAGACAACGATTAGGGATTTATTGCGTAGTGGCTTCTTTGATGCTTGACAGATGGCCTCCCACTTCAAAAGCTTTGAATTCGAGAGGTGCCCCTGTCCCTCCTGTCCTGCCATCACCAGGTCTGCATCACAATCCCTGTTGGCCTTTAAGTTAATGGGTCTGTGACCTTGTTCTTTTTACCAAATCATCATGTTCTTGATCCTTTCAGTGTGCCATTCATGGAGGAGCAGCTTCTCCCTCATCCCCTGTCCACGGGACTGGGGTTTTTTTCCTACTTCGATGGTGGGAGACATCTTAAAGGTTAGAGAAAGCTGCCTGTAGCAGTGTCTGGTCATTAGACATGTGACTGATGTCATAGCTCCCTTTGCTGTGAGCTTAGCCAGCCACCTCTGGAACAGCGATGGACCACACAGGCTCAAGAAGACTGCCTCCTCCTGACTTGGGAGATTTAAGATGGGTATGCCTTCCTTTAGTCTCACCTTTCTGTCCCATGGAGTCTGATTTTTGTTCATGACGACTGTGGTTTGCCTGTGTTGAGCCCCTCAAACTGCCTAGCCAGCAGCTGTGAGGGGAATTGAACATTGCCCCTCCTGTAGCTAAGAGCTTACGTGCGCTCTATCTGTCGGATTGTTCTGGTCTCTTGTAAGGGACAGAAGGCTTCTGTGGAGACATGAACCATGGAAGTTCTGTTTGGTTGAAGGCTGAGCTTTGTTCTCTGGGCTCAGGTGCTTTCTTCTTTTAGAGAGGTGATAACCTGCCACTGGGCCTCTGTTGCAGTCCTCTGTTTCTCTTCTGTTTTTTCAGTTCAGAAACACTGTTCTTTCTGTTTTTCTGGGCTAGTTCAAAGGCCCTGCCTTGTTAACCCTTGGTATTTTGCCATCTTCAGCTCTCCCAGGAAGGCTTGAGGAAGAGCATGTACCACTTTCCCTTTCTCCATTTCAGGTATCTTGGGAATTGACTGTTAATGATTATGCATCAGAGTCCCAGGACCTGTCTCAGTATCCCCGATACACAGAATGGATGTCATCAGTGAAAGTGTGGGAAAAAGTTGAAACAAGTTTGCTTTCTTGACCAGGCCTCTGAAGCATACGTTCCTACCAGCATATAAACGCAAATAACGGGAGGAAAAATCCTAAAGTCCAAATTTATATGTGTGAGTGCAAATGTATGCAAATTTATTACTACCTGCATCTGTGTGTAGGCATTTTGTTACGATTCTAAACAAGAGAACTATAGACGTGTCCATTTTTTAACTGTGTGAGTAGAGTGACACTGTGGGTTCTAAAGCCAGGCTTGGATTTGAATCCAACTCTACCAGTAACTTTGGGGAGAATTACTTAGCCTCCCTAAGTTCAGTTTTATTTGTTTTCTATAAACAGGAGGTAATAGTAGCCGCTTAATAGGGTTGTTTTTAAATTAAAGTGAACAGGGGTGCCTGGGTGGCTCTGGGTTAAGCCTCTGCCTTTGGCTCAAGTTATGATCTCAGTGTCCTAGGATCGAGCCCCGCATCAGGCTCTCTGCTCAGCGGGGAGCCTGCTTCCACCTCTCTCTGTGCCTGCCTCTCTGCCTACTTGTGATCTCTCTCTCTCTCTCTCAAATAAATAAATAAATAAATAAATCTTTAAATTAGAGTGAACATAAAGTTCACTCATTTGGTGCCAGACAGAAGAGAGGCCCTGTAGAGTCTGAGCAGCATAAGTATAACAGGAAGCCAGGCCGACGGTGGCATAAGCAGTCAGGATGTGTAGTTATCACATGTAACGAGAAGCCTAGAGATAAATGGCTCTGGGGTTGGGTGGCAGCCAAAATGTCATCAAGATTTGCTTAGATCCATTTGTTCTGCTAGCCTCCGTGTTGCAAAGCGGCTGCCACAGCTTAGGATCATTTCTCCAAATGAACGTCCAAAGCCACAGCAGGAAGCAAAGTGGGCAGTGGTAAAGGAACTTTCTCCTCATTGTGCTCTTGGCAATATCCTTCAGAAGCCCAAAGACACTTGCCCCTGTGTCTCTTTGACAGAGCTGGGTCACGTTCCCACCCTTAGATGTGGTGCTGCCAAGCAGATGGATGGAGCAGTTTGTCCCTGGGCCTTTGGCAACCTGTTATCTGAAACAGTTTTATTTGTAGGAATGACAAAGAGTTGAGGTATATCTAGGTAGAGTTTTTTGAATGTCCCAATTACCTTTTCTTCTAAATACATCAGTTTAACATTTTAGTACATATTCTTTTTCAGACTCTAAACCAATGGTAAAAATATTATGTTGTCTCATCATGTGCTTTATCTTAAAAATACACACAGTTCTTTGTTAATGAGCATCTTGTAGTTCAGATCTGTCTGAACTGGCTGAGTGAATTAAAGACAGGGTCTTTTACTCCTAGACCTACCTCCATGGTCCAATTAAATTGACCACTTAACACTTGGCTCTTTAAAGGAAAGGAGGCTTATTTCTTAGGTATTATGTGAAAAATGACATCCACTGCCTTTTGGTCATGTGCTGCTACCCTCATCCTAATGCAGGACATTCACAGTTGTGGCATTTCCCCTCTTCAGATGGCTCTAGCTAGTGACAGATGTGGTGTTTACAGCTCCTCTTGGATATGGTTCAGCTGCCAAAGTTCTACCAATAGAGGGTAGGGACTGGAAGGACTGGATCTCAGGGGTATCCTCTGAAAAAAATGGAGCGAGAATGCCAACTCTAGTAACTCCCTGTGTGGCCAACTTCTGACTCAGCTCTTCTGAAGAGTTTCTTTTGTTCCCTTGTGTTGGAGCAGTCACTGATGGAACTCCCCAAGGACTGAGGTAGAGGCGGGGCTTTCTTCTGTTTGGCTCATTTACATCTAAGACCCAGTCAGTCAGAAAAAAATGCAGTAATTTTTTTGGGTCATTGGTCTAAGAGCTCTACCTCATGTAATTTTCAGGGTTCTGTGGAAAAATAAAAGCCATTCCAGTTATTCTAAGCAGAAGCATTTAATACAGGAAAATAAGTGTTTATAGACTCATTGGAAAGCTGGAGGAGTGAGTAATAGGTTGAGCCTCCAGGAATCCAAACACCAGAGAACTCCCACCAGGGGTGCTACGATATTGTTAGTGGGGAGGGTGGAGAATCTGGCTGTGGAGTTGTTGAGTTACAGAACACCTCATAGCTGCAGTCCAGTGATCAAATCCCCACAGTTCCAGCTGCCTCTGGAGAACCACAGAGCTGAAGACTGGACCCTGGGACACCTGAAAGGAAAAAGCCCACATACAATGCCTCCTGGGTGCTAGGCACATTGCAGCTTAATGACACAGTGACAGAGGTGGAAGATGTCTGTCCTGACAGAACTTTCATTTTAGTGGAGGGACAGACAAACAAAAATAAATTGTATGGCATTTAGAAGGTGACAGGCACTTGGGAATTTTTTGAAGGAGTCTCCAGGTGGTAGGTAGCTCAGCATATCACAGTTGAGGAAGTGTCGCTGGAGGATGTGAACTGGCAGGACCAGTAGGAGGTGAGGACAGCCAGAATTAGGAGCAGCAAAGGAGGCTGGCTGGAGCTGAAACCAGGAGGGAGAACGCAGGGCAGCAAAGGAAGTGTGGGGTGGGTGGTCCAGGTCAGCTGGTCTTTAGGCCACCAAGCAGACTTTGGCTGTCTTCTAAGTGAAACGGTTCACTGTCACAAGTGTTACCCGGGTTTTAGAAGGTAAAGGTAGAAGCAGAGATATGTCTGAAGGCTGCTACAGTCATCCCAGTGACGGTTGGTTGTGCTGAGGACCAGGGCGGAAAGTGGGGAGGTTTTAGGAAGTGCATGGATTCTGGGTAGTTCCTTCAAAGGTGGGGCCAGCATGCTATGCTGATATTAAGGTGGGGTGTGAGGGAAAAAAGAATCAGACTCCACAACTTTGGCAGGAATCAGCTACAATGGTAGGAAGGTGGCCTGCCTTCCACCTTTCACATCTCAATTGATGGAAACTGATTCACATCCAGAACCCCAGCACAAGAGATTTGGGGAAATGTGGTATTCCCTTTCTTTCACTTGTTTTATTTTTATTTATTATTTATTTGGTGGTATTCCCTTTCTAACCCCAGTAATCAGGTGGCACTTGAGCTCCCATAAGCTGTATTCATCACAGTTGGCTTAAGGATCCAAAATTTTAATATAAACTTTCTGTGACCATGTCCTGGTGCCAATCCAAAGTTACAGTTCTCTCTGATTCATTCCTTCAAAACAGTATATCCCAAATGAAAGCACAGTCGGTACATAAAACTAGCCATATTCCATGTGGCTCTTAAGCCTTTTCCTAGGGCAAGATAATCATAGGAATTCTTTCAGAAATGTCTCTATTTTGGTAGGATTCTTTATTAAAAATGACTTTGCCGAGTCAGGTCTATGATGTTTTTAAGGCTTCGATAGATACTGTCCTCCAGAATCCCTTCACATGCCCATCAACAGTGTGTAAGACTTGCTCCTGCACTTGTAAAGTTAAATGTATCATCAAGATTCTTTTAAATTATATAAATGTAAAAAGAGGCTGAGTAGCAGATCTGACCCATACTCAAGTGGACAGGTAACTAATGTTCTCTCTCTTCCCTCCAACAAACATCAGAGAGGGTTGATGCTGGGAAGAATGCACTGCTCCCTCAGTTGGGTTATGTGCAAAGTCAGTTATGTTTTCCCCAGCTTGCTTCTGCCAGTTGTGTTCGCTGTTGTAATTGTGGAGTTCAGTTAAACATTGCATAAACTAATAAAATATGAGGGCTAAGAGAAAGTACTTCTGATGAAAATAAGGTAAATAGGAAATGAAATACTATATAAACTGACGAACAGCGAATGCTAAAACAAAGTTCTTCTAAACCAAAGCAAATGCTGTGGAAAGACTTAATAAAAGCAAATCAATAAAAAATACTGTTGAATTAGGTGTAGGCAAGGAAGACATAAAGATGGGAGTAATTGTAAACATCCAGGGTATCGCATTCACATGGCTTCACAAGTTCCCTAAGACTTTGCCTTTGCATTCTGCTTTTGGAGAAATCCAAACTGGTGATCTTAGCAGTGCATCATGGGCATGTGTAGTTTCTGTGAATGCTAATTAGTGGAACCCTACTCAAAGAGAAGGACTCGTCCCTACACAAAAAGACCAGTGGATGAATGTTCATTAATAAGTGTCAAGTTAAAATATTTAAAATAGCTACATTTCTTTCACTAGGAATGTTCCCCAAAATATCAGTTAATATTAGATTCAGCTATGAGAAATGGAGCCATCCAAAAACAGTGGTTTAAACAAATAGGATTTTATTTCTCTCCTGTAAAATCTCTAAAATGTAGTCTGAACTGGTGTGGATAGCAGTTCTGGGCCACAAAGAGCCAAGGGCCTAGGGTTTCTCCAGCTTATCTCCCTATAGTGTCTAGGGTATGGTCCTCATCCTCATGTTCTAAGTGCAAGACCAGAGCTCTAGTCATTGCATCCCTACCCCAGGTGGCCAGATAAATGAAAGGTTCATAGCCCTCCCGTTTGCTAAAGGACGCAGTGTGTATCATATCTCCTTTTAGGGAGTTTCCTGGGAGCTGTCTCATAATGATGATTATATATCTTTGTCCAGAAAGTAGAGACATAGTCACCCCTGGCCTTGAAGGAGACTGAGAAATATGGAAGGAAACAGAGGATATTGTGGAACAACGAGTACACTTTGTCACATCTGCTTAACTTACTTTAATAATAACTGAACAGGAGCACCTGGATGGCTCAGTCGGTTAAGCACTGACTCTTGATCTCAGCTCAGGTATTGATCCCACGGTTGTGAGTTCAAGCCCTGCACTGGGCTCTATGCTGGGTGGAGCCTACTTAAAAACAAACAAACCTGAATTGCTGGTCCCAGTTGTGACAGGGAGGAGTTTCTAAGGCACATCACTTACAGAAGCAAACCCTCAATTGCCTCTGTAGATATCATGCGTGGTCATTATAACAACTTCCTTGCATACACCCTCAGTGCCCTTGCTCTTCTTTCCTGTCTTACTCATTGGGGAAAAAATCCCACTCTTAGGTAGATCTAAGTCTCTGCTTACTCTGCATTTCCTCTGAGAGCTTAAACTTGGATGGAGAAACACCCGGCAAGCTGATGGTCTCACTTTAAGACCAATAATCTATATTTTCTTAGTCTTTTTATTTTCCTCACTCCCCAGAGAGTACCAGCTAACCACTACTCCTGTGTCCTCAATCCTTCAACAGCTCTCCATTTCTCAGTCTTAGCTGACAGCCCTGTTTCTTATTGCAATAAGCAAGCAGAAGCACTTAGAACACGCAGTCCCTCTATGGCATTGAGGGCTCTGTCTCTATCTGTGTCCCAGTGCACAGCCTCACCTCCTGTTACTGTGGATGGACTGTCTTGCTCCCCGCTGAGACCAGACCCTTCCCTGGGGCACTAGATTCCATCCCCTCTTCCTACACAATACCCAGCAACCAGCAACCCCCCTACACAATACCCCAATTTCACCCTCTATTAGACCATTTTCACAGGATACAAATAGGCTCTTACTGATCCATCTTGAAAACAACAAATTTTCCTTCAAGGTTGTGTTGATCTCCAGTTAAGCCTTTTTCCTCTGCTTCCCTTGGCAGTAAAATGTCTTGAAAGAGTTGTCTTTACATGTCTCCCCACATTCTCATTGATTCTTTCTTGAACCCATTCCAAAGAGCTCTCCTCAAGGTCACCAGTGACGTCTTGACCAAACAATAGAAATTAGCAATCCTTATTTGATAGAATCTGTTACCACATTTGACACAGTTGAGCACTCCTTTAAGTACCTTCTTTTCTTGGCTTCAGGGTCACTCCCCTCACATTGAGTGTGCTCCTCATCCTTCTCAGTACTGCCCCATCTCCGCACCTCTAATTGCTTTGAGGGTTTCTCATGTCCTCTCGTTCCCTCGGCTTTCTCCTTTCACATCTGGAATTGGCTTTAAACTCTCTATGCCCATGACTTTCAATTTATTGTTGCCAGTTGGATCCCTCCTGTCTTCCAGCCTTATATCCAGCTGTACTCTCCCATCTCTTTTTGTATGTCTACTAGGCAACTCGACCCTAAGTACCAACTTCAGAGAAATACAGGATCCAAGAAACATGTTAAAATAAGCCATGAGAGTCCAGTAAGCAAAATCTTGATTGTGTCTCAGGACAAATGACTCCATTTCTTCAACAAACAAGTCGTAAGGGATAAAAAGGAAGAATCAGGAGGACCCTATAGGTTAAAAGAAATTTAAGAGAGAATGTCAGTTACAATATATGGACCTTATCTGATATAGATTCTGAGAACTGCAAAAACCTCTCAATATGAAGGCTCCCTTTAAACCCCCACCCTGAGGCTTGACCAAACTCTAACATGCCTTCTAGCAGCCAAAGGCCTCATCCCTGGGACAACACAGCTCCTTTTGAGTTCCCTTTTGGAAAAGCTCAGAGCTGCCCCAAAAAAAAAAAAAAAAATTGCTGTTTGTTTTAGCTAATACCCAACATTGGCCCCATCTTGTTTTCTTAGAGCACTCATTAAAAAGGGCTTGCAGTTGTGAATCCTTCCTCTGTCCCTTCAAGATGTTTGTGTATCTTCTGTAACTTCCGAATGTCTGTCTCAGGAACCGGAAACCATTCCTCTGAAGTATAATCAGGAAGAAGAGGTCTTTCATCTCCCTGTCTCTGGGAAGATGGATTCCTAACTTCCATAATTGCCAGCTAGCAGACGCTGCTGGCCTAATCACATTTACAGTAATCAACCCTTTATAATTTTTAGCGTGAGGCCATGCTCTTCATTCTCCATTTAAAATGCCCTGTTGCCTCTTCACAAATCGGAATGGAGCTCAGCTGTTTTGCCTACTGTCAGGGAATACTGAATAAGATCTGTTTTCACTGCTTCAACTACTATCCAGCTTTATCTTTGACATTTCTAACAAATGTAAAAAAAAAAAAACAAAAAAAAAACTCAAGGTAATTTTGTATATCTGTGTATTGACTAGATATTTGATAATATTAAATATGTATTGTTATTTTTTAAGCTGTGATAATGGTGTTGTGATTCCATTTTTCAAAATCATAATTAAAAAGGATTTATCTGGAATGTTACCACTTCTTACCACACTTTCAGCATTTATCACTCTTGACCCACCCGCATCCTCTCTTATGGGACTTTTATGATTGCCTATTAAACAATCTGCCTGCCTTTACTATGCCACCTCCTACCCCCCTACCCTAGCCCCCCCAGCTACCAGTCTGTTCTCAACACTCAGCCAGAGAGATCCTGGTAAAATGTGCCATATCATGCCACTTACCACCTCACTTAGAGTAAAAGCCAAGTCTTTTCAATCTACAAAGACCTCCTGGATCCTCATGTGTCCTCTATGATCTCGTGTCCTACCTTCCTGGGTCACCCAACCCCAGCCTCACAGGCCTTTCTACTTTTGAAACAAAGCAGGCAGACTCCAGCTTTAGGGTCTTGGCATTATTTAACCCCTGCCTAGAACCCACTTCCCCAGATCTCTTCATGTCTTGTTCCTTCACTCCTTCGGGTTTCTGAGACTACATTTCTGACCACACTACATAAATTAGTGAGATCCCATCCCTCACACTCCCAGTGCCCCTTTCCCTGCTCCCTTTTTCCCATAGCATCTATCATCACCGACGTATTTTTTTACTTCCCTTTTTTCCCCTTAGAGCATAAGCTACATGACAGTAGAGACTGTTTTGTTCATTTGTTTATTTTGTTTCCCCAGAACCTGAAATAGTTCTTTGCACATAACAGGTACCAAATGAATATTTGTTGAAAGAATGAAGGCTATTCCCATGTAGGTTGTAGGTGTGTGCTGAAGAATTGGTCCACATTTCTGAGCAATTGCAAAAAAAGGACTTTGCAAGTGTCCTCACTTTAAGAATGTCCCTCACTTTTCCAGAGAGAAGAAAGGATCTCATTGACCTTGTGGGCAGGGCTTTAGGCCAAGTCAGTGTACTATTCTGGTGGCTTTCAATGCTGAGTGTGTAATTGGCATCAGTGTTTTCCATGAATGCGCTGTGAATGCTCAGAAATGCCTGGAGGGATTAGATCAATCTGAAATTCTGCATCAGAGAAGTGCTAGTGTTTTGGGGACTCCACAACCTTATGACCCATTTAAGCTAAATATCTCTCTGACTCATCATTTTCCTGATTATGACCCGTTTAAGCTAAATATCTCTCTGACTCATCATTTTCCTGATGGATCATTTTCCAGGAGGTGGCCTCCACCAGGAGGCACCCCTTTTTGTGGCGAGGGTAGGGAATAGATGGGGTTTGCTTCCCTCATGTGGTTAAGAGGTACAACTCTTTCGAAAAGCAGCTCTTAGTTTGTGTGGGGTTCTTGTCAAAGCTGAACACCTGATGGGGCTAAAACACATACTATAGAGACCCTGTGACTGTTATCTTGTGGAGGGAGGGGGTAGGTTAACTCAGACTGAACAACGGATAATGTGGGAAAGGGCCTGAGAAGCCTCACTTGTCGGATGGAATTGGTATATTGAAGTCTACCGCTATGGGGTGTCCGTGTCACTTTCAGCTTTACGTGAAGAAAAGGCAGCTCTCCCTTTGGGGGAAAGGTTATCCTCCACTCCACGGCTGAAGCAAAGCCACTTGCTCCATGGGGCTCTCAGTCCACACAGGTTCCCCTACATGCCTGGGCCTGGTTCCCTGATGGTCTGGCTCTGCTGAAACCTGTCATGGCGGCCGGCCGCTGTGGCTGGTCTGCATCGGTGCCAGCGATGTGGAGTGGAAAACAGATGTACTCGCTGCTCTCAGTGGTCGGAGCTCAAAGCCATCCTCGCAGCTCCAGGGGGGAATCGCTGAAGAAACTTGTTACGTTTTTACTGCCTCTTGGGCTGTTGACAATGACCTAGCCATTCGGTCCACTGCTCGGAAAACTACAGACTGGCGCGTCACGAACTGTGGGAACAAATCATGGCTGCTGGTGGAACTGTTTGGGTCACTCAGGCAGGTGCTCATGGTGAGGCTCCTTCCTGAGATCGACCCGAATCAAGCTGCAGATCGAGCTTGCCCTGCCCACATAGCCCTGTTCGCTGCCTGGACCTGTCATTAAAGAAGACACGCAGCACACCCACCAGCATCGACTGGGCACCGAGGAAAGATTCTATTTCAGATGCATCAGTCATGACTGCATACCAGGCCTGCAACTCATAATAAAAGTTGAACTGTTTACCTCGTGGAGAGGGAGACCATTGCACAGGGCGAGGCAGTTGAGTCCATCGAACGTTTGATCCCCTCCCAGGGCTGCTGGTGGAGGCTCACCCCTGCTGATCATTCCTCGGGTTGCAATGTTGCTGCAGTGTTCAGTCCAATCGGCTGACTCTTGGCTAGCTCCTTGGAGCCCTTGAAACTGGTATTTGTTCTATTTCTGGATTTTCAGACATTTGCAGTCTGACCACGATGCAGCTTTGATCACAGTGGGCTCTCAAGCTACTCGAGGTATCTCACGGACCTTCGGTACGATCCACACCATCCACAGGGACTGTGGCACATTGGAATTGATTCTTCAAAAATCAACTCAAAACCATTTCTGATCCGGCCTCCATCACTTCCTCCTGGTCAGAGCAAGTTAGTAAGGCAGTGTGGTCACTGAATTTGACTGTTTTAGAAAGCAATTATTTCTTCGTGGCCACTCCCTGGTACTAACCAGGGGAAAGGTGGGATGTTACACAGACGTATTTTGAGAATTTGAGATTCCCTGATGCATGTGGTGTTTTTTTCTCCTGAAGGCAACCCCAGGGGACCTGGCAGCTTCATCCTCTGGTGGCTTCCCAGCTGAAAGGAGGCCTAGGGCATTCAAGTTGAGTGCTGATGATCAAGTGTTTAAAATGTTGTTATAGGGGTGCCTGGGTGGCTCAGTGGGTTAAAGCCTCTGCTTTCGGCTCAGGTCATGATCCCAGTGTCCTGGGATCGAGTCCCATATCAGGCTCTCTGCTCTCTGGGGAGCCAGCTTCCTCCTTTCTCTCTCTCTCTCTGTCAAATACATAAAAAAAAAAAAAAAAAAAAAAAAAAAAATTAAATCGAGAGTTCCGGAGAACGGGAATACAAATGGTGGCCTCCCGGTCTCCGGCCCAGAGGAGCCGAGAGCCTGGGGCCCCACTCCTCAGTGCACCCTCAGAGAACAGCGCCTAATTACTCCCGTCTGCCTGACCTCTGGCCGCACTCCGAGCTCACTGAGCCTGTGACCAGTTCAAGAGACTACAACTGATGCTTCATCTGATAGCTCTACTGCTCCAGCTGGTGATATCACTGATACTGCCACTGATTATAATGAAGTCACCGAAGACAGTGACATTGATGAGGACATCACTGAAGCTTCTGACACCAGGACCGGCACTGGTGGCCTTCTAAGATCAGACTTCTTCAACAACTTCGGAAAATGAAATGAAGGGTTGAAATATATTTCTAAGGTGAAATTAGCCTGGGCCTTCTGCATTTCATCCTGCTGGGGTCAGCCTCAATGTCCATTCATTTGATTTAATTCAGCTACTTTGCATGTGTACCATTTCTTTCTTATCCTTAATCATTGAATCTGTTTTCCAATAAATAACACTGAGCAACATCAAAAAAAATACATTAAATCAAATACATTAAAATACATTAAATACATTTTAAAAATCTGTCAAATACATTAAAAAATACAAATTTTTTTTGTCAAATACATTAAAAAAAATCTTTAAAAATGCTATTATACAGTTTGTTAACATTCATGCCATTAAGGAATATCGAGTGTGACAATCTGATTTTGAATCTTCCCCACCAAGGACATTGTGTCCCAAACTAAACAACTCCGTGTGAGACCCACAGTTCCCAAACTGTATCATGCATGGCAGGGTGCTGCAGTAAGCCCATGGGCCACCAGAGAATATTCTAAATGTTCTAGGGAAGCACTGTGATCCTCAACATCTGTGGGAAACTGAACCACTGGTATAAAGTCGATCATGGTTCCAACATTAAATTATTATACTATTAGTAGGGTCGTATCTTTGCAAAGTTGGGTTTCCTGCTGTTGCTGTGATAAAAGGCACTAACTGTGTGAGAGATATTCAATCTGATGCCAAGGTTTAAGAATACATACAGTACCCAGCATGTCCCATTAGCAAGTAATTATGGTTGCTTAAAAATAGAATAAAAGTATTATTTTTCTTTCCATTTATATGTATTATTTTTTCAAATGGCTATAAAGTGGTGACAGAATAAATATGTATTAAGATATTTGGACCTGACAAATTAATAATGGGATTTTTAAGTGTTTCTTTTGTCCTGAGTTGCTGTGAAAGAAATTACTCAGACACTAGGAACACAACTGATTAAATTTTATAAAAATACCCTTCTCCCTCTTGTACCGGATCCTTCTGGACAAATGGTCTGGGTGTGGCAAATAGTAAGTTTATAGTTACTGGAGTGGAACACAGTGCGGGGAGAATAATGAATTAGGCACCAGGGAGGAATGACTTCAGTCCTGTGGAAGGCGTGGGAGAGGGCAGGACATTAATGATCTTTGTCTTCCAGAACTGCCTCTAGAGCTTCCCCACAAAAGAAAAGCATCCTGCTTCTCTCCACCTGTTGCAAGCCCTTGACACTGAACTGACTGCTGAGTTGGCCTCCCATTCGATCACCATTCCCTTTAATCTTATCTAGAGTCTATCAGAAAAAGCAGAATCCGCTCCTAGCACTGCCCCTTCCACACAAAACACCCAATAGCACCTCTGGATCTCACCATCATTCCTCTAGCCATTGATCATCCATCCCATGATGGATGGATGGTGTTTTGTGTGGTGGATGGATGAATGCCACTTGGCTGGTGGTGTGGACAGATAGAGGAGGGTGAACTGACTGCCGCCGCCTAGCAGTCCCTCTAGAAAGAAGGGCTAGGTTTGACTCTTGGAACAACACTAAGAACCCTAAGGATTACAATCCTGCCGGCAGGCTACATTGGAGATATTGTCAGCCTGAACGCCTGACCGATGTAGGGTCCTACTTGGGGGACCCAGCAGTTGTAAATCATGCTCTTTTTTTCCAGGAGCACCGTGAACACCTTTGGTTCATGGAAGCCAGGCGTTAACTTGCCTGCCTCCCCAGATCATGGTGACTTGCACTTATGGTGAGTAATAAGAGACCGTAAGAACACTACCAGTAGGTCCTGTGGCTCTCAGACAACAGCAGGGATCTCTTCAAAATGAGGATGTCCTTTATTACTTGGAGATAACCAGCTTGTTATTCATGTGCATACTGTAGGAAGTTATCTTCATGATAGGAGTTGTCCTATTGGAAAAAGTACTATGAAATTTGTCCCTGAATTTAGCCGAAGTGATCAATGACACAACCTTGCCTCTGGAAGATATTCAGATAAGAACCCTTTTGTTCCAGTTCTTGACAACAGTTCTTTTAGAATAGCACCTGCTACATAATAAACTCTATATGGGTATTTGTTAAACAGCAAACACATAAACAAAACCAATAAAGCCTGTGATCTGTGTTATCCAAGTCTTCCCTAACCTTACTGGTTTTTTGGATTGCTTGATCAATCAATTACTGGGAGATGTATGTTGTCAACTTCCAGTTTGTCGGTGGGTTTTTCTTTGTATTCATCAGTTTTTGTTTTACGTATTTTGATGCTGTGTTATTAGGTGCATATAACTTCAGAATGGTTAAAACTCCTTGAATCCTCCATCATTATTCATTAACCCACTTGTTCCCTAATAATACTTTCACTTTAAAGTTATTTTAGCTGAAATTGATACAGCAGCACAAGATTCCTTTTTCTTTTCTTTTTTTAACATTTGACTTCCAACCTTTCTCTATTATTATGTTTTATGTTTATCTCTATTCAATTAAATGTCATATTATTGGATTTTGTTTTTTAAATCTAGCTTGATAAGCCTTGCCTTTTACTTGGAAAATTCAGTCTATTTATATTTCTCATTATTACTAATACTGTTCAATTTATTTCTACCACTTAATTGGTACTTTCTCTTTGTCCAGATTTTTCTGTGATTTATTGCTCCTCTTTCTTGCCTTTTTGTTTGGACTGATTTTTTTCTCATTTTTTCTTACTGTTTGGAAATATATGAATTTTATTTCCTTAAACACTTCTTAAAACAGGTGGAGAGAAGCAGTCTTAAAATAGGACTACCACATGATCCATATGATCTGCAACTTCATATGCATGCATATATAGTGTTCAGCCATAAAAAAGAAGAAGTCCTGCCATTTGGGACAACATGCATGGAACTGGAGGGTATTATGCTAAGTGAACTAAGTCAGACAGGGGAAGATAAATACCATATGATCTCACTTATGTGTATAATCTAAAAAACAAGCAAGGGATGCCTGTATGGCTCAGTCGGTTACATGTCTACCTTTGGCTCAGGTTATGATACCAGGGTCCTGGGATCAAATCCCACATCAGGCTCCCTGCTCAGAGGCAAGTCTGTTTCTCCCTCTCCCTCTGTCTGTTGTTCCTCTTGCTTGTGCCTGAGCAGACTCTCTTTCTCTCTCAAATAAATAAATAAAATCTTAAAAAAAAATATGGGCTAGATATAGAGAACAGACTGGTGATTGCCAGAGATGGGGAAGGGAGTGGTGGTTGGGAGAAATGGATGAAGGGTGTCAAAATATACAAACTTCCAATTATCAAATAAATAAGTCATGGGATTTAATGTACAGCATGCTGATTACAATGAATACTGTATTGTGTATTTGAAAGTTGCTGAGAAAGTAAATCTTAAGTTCTCATCATAAGAAAAATTATTTTTTGTGATTGTATAAGGTGAGAAGTGTTGAATAGACATATTGTGTGATCATTTCACAGTGTATACAAATATCAAATCATTATGTTGTATGCCCAAAACTAACATAAAGTTTTATTTCAATTATACCTTAGGTTTTAATTAAAATTTTAAATTGTATGTTAATTAAACTTCAATGAAAATTATTATTATATCTTTTTAAAGGGGAAAGAACATGAGCTGGGGTGGGGGACACAGAGGGAGGGAGCGAGAGAGAGAGAGAGAGAGAGAGAATCTTTTTTTAAAAATATTTTATTTATTTATTTGACAGAGATCACAAGTAGGCAGAGAGAGAGAGGAGGAAGCAGGGTCCCCACCAAGCAGAGAGCCCGAGGTGGGACTCGATCCCAGGACACTGAGATCATGACCTGAGCTGAAGGCAGAGACCTAACCCACTGAGCCACCCAGGCACCCTGAGAAAGAGAGAGAGACTCTTAACTAGGCTCCATGCAGGGCTCAATCTCATGACCCTGATGTCATGACCTGAGCAAAAATCAACAGACAGATGCTTAACTTACTGAGCCACCCAGGCGCCTCCAATAAAAATTATGATTTTTTAAAGGATTTATTTAGTTTTTTGAGAAAGAGAGCACAGAGGGAGGCGGAGAGGGATCGAATCTTTAGCAGACTCCCCACTGAGCATGGAGCCCCACCCAGGGCTTGATCTCATGACCCAGAGCTGAAATCAAGAGTCAGGCACTTAACTGACCAAGCCACCCAGCAACCCCCCATAAAAATTATTTTTAAAAATTTTAATATACATACTTACAGAGTGTAGAGTTAATTATTTTTACCTTCCTTCGGAACTTTATAATGCTTTAATTCTAATTAACATCCTCTTTACTTATATGTAATTTTTCTTTTTCTTTTTAATTTTTTATTTTTTTTATTTTTTTTTAAAGATTTTATTTATTTATTTGACAGACAGAGATTACAAGTAGGCAGAGAAGCAGGCAGAGGGAGAGGAGGAGGCAGGCTCCCTGCTGAGCAGAGAGCCCGATGTGGGGCTTGATCCCAGGACCCCGGGATCATGACCTGAGCCAAAGGCAGAGGCTTTAATCCACTGAGCCACCCAGGCGCCCCTGTAATTTTTCTTTTAAAAAAGTTTTATTTATTTATTTATTTATTTGAGACAGAGAGAGAGCAGAGGGTGGACAGAGGAGGAAGCAGGTTCCCCACTCAGCAAGGAGCCCAATGCATGGCTTGATCCCAGGACTCTGGGATCATGACCAAAGCCAAAGGCAGAGGCTTAAGCAACTGAGTCACCATGCATCCCTATATGTTATTTTTCTTCACCCTCGAACTCTGTTTTTTTTTTTTTTTTTAAGTTCACTGTATTGAATACTTCTATGCCTCATTACAGATCCTCTCAGCCTTACCTCTCTTTAAATAGCCGCTCTGTGGTAAACATCTCTATGGGCACTCACCAGGTCTACATAGATAGAATCTGAAAATGCCTAGCCTCAGGCTTGCCCTGCACATCTCCTGCCTTCTATCCTGAGGCATCTATGTTGACACCAAGGCATAGAAGAGCACTGGGACACCATGGTGCACCTGGAAAATATAAGGGGTTAACACTCTTTGAGGTGAGCCTTTGACAAAGGGAGAGGAGAGAATCAATGGATACATACATCCCAAGTACTCTCCGCGGGAACATCCCCCAGGATGAGTAGTCTTGATATGTACATCGTATGGTTTCTCAAATTGTCCTGAGTGATGGAGGAACCAGAACTTTGTAACAGTGGCCAGATTAATCATGTATCCTTGATTGAGCGCTCCTGCCTTCCATCATTCCTCCATCCCTCACTCTTGTTCTCTGGGATCACACACAGACCAATAAAATACTGGCACTGAAACTTTTTTTTTTTTTTTTTTTTTTTTTAAAGCGCAAGCACAGGCAGACAGAGTGGCAGGCTAGAGGCAGAGGGAGAAGCAGGCTCCCTGCCAAGCAAGGAGCCCGATGTGGGACTCGATCCCAGGACGCTGGGATCATGACCTGAGCCGAAGGCAGCCGCTTAACCAACTGAGCCACCCAGGCGTCCCGGCACTGAAACTTTTATCTTAGACTCTGTCTTCAGAGCCTAAGGCTCCTAGGCTCCCTAAGGCTCCCTAAGGCTCCTAAGACTCCTAGGCTCCCCACCTATTAGACATTATTATTACTACTTTTTAAAAAAAGATTTTATTTATTTATTTGAGAGAGAGAAAGTGAGCACGAACGGGATGAGAGGCAGAGGGAGAAGGACTCCCTAAGAGCAGGGAGCAGAGCTGGATCCTAGGACTCTGGGATCATGACCTGAGCTGAAAGCAGCCGCTTAACCAACTGAGCCACCCAAGTGCCCCTATTATTTTATTCGGCCAACTACTTTATGACTCCTTTTCTCAGATTTTTCATTTTTCTTCATTTTAGTGTTTAGAAATTATTTAGTTGTTGGAGGTCAATCTCTCTTTTGTGTTTCTCTCAAAAATTTTTATTTTACTCTTGTTCTGGAAAGAAAATTTCACTAGATAATGCAATTTCTATGTTGACAGCAATGTGTTGTTGTTTTTTTTTTTTTTTAACCTTTCAGGCCTGTGGATATATCATACCACTGTCTTCCAGGCTTCTTCTATTGAGCCAATTTTCTTTCATTTGTAGGGAATGTGTTTTTTCTTAGATCTTTTATTTGGCTTTGATATTATGCAGTGCAACTGTGATGCTAAGTGTTTATTTCTTTTTACTTTTCTGTTTGAGATTCCTTGGGCTTCTGATTCTAGAGATTTGTATCCTTCATCAATTCTGAAGAATTTTCAGCCATTAACTCTTTTATTTTTATTTTTTTAAAGATTTTATTTATTTGACAGACAGAGATCACAAGTAGGCAGAGAGGCAGGCAGAGAGAGAGGAGGAAGCAGGCTCCCTGCCAAGCAGAGAGTCCGATGTGGGGCTCGATCCCAGGACCCTGGGATCATGACCTGAGCCGAAGGCAGAGGCTTTAACCCACTGAGCCACCCAGGTGCCCCCCATTAACTCTTTTAAATGTATCTTTCCTCTTTTTTCTATATTCCCTCCTTCTCAAAGTCTGTTGGATCTTTTGCTCTAACTTTGTTCTCCATGTATCTCAACCTCTCATATTTTCCATCAGTGCTACATTCTGGGTAATTCTTTCAGATTACCCTAGTGATTCATTATGGGCCCCCCTCAGCCATGTCTGCTCTCTTGTGTCATTTTCTCCCCTAGGTGTTTCATTTCAATTTTTATATTCTTCATTTTTAGAAGCTCTATTTTGGTTCTTTTCAAGTCTGCCTAGTCAATTTTGATAGACTTTGCTCTTTCCTCGTGATTTTGTCATTTTTTACTTCTTAAACATACAGTCCAGTGACTGTAATGTCATTGCAGTTTCTGCTTATTTCCTAATGTGTGTATTTAAAACAGCTTTATTATGGTATACATTACATATCATCAAATTGACCCTATTCGAGTGTACAATTCAAGAATTTTTGGTAAATTTTTTGAATGGTACAGACATCACCATAAATCAATTTTAGAACATTTTCATCACATTAATAAGATACCTTGGGTTCATTAATAATAGTTCATCTGGGACGCCTGGGTGGCTCAGTTGGTTGGACGACTCCCTTCGGCTTAGGTCAGGATCCCAGAGTCCAGGAATCGAGTCCCGCATCGGGCTCCCAGCTCCACGGGGAGTCTGCTTCTCTCTCTGACCTTCTCCTTGCTCATGCTCTCTCTCACTGTCTCTCTCTCAAATAAATAAATAAAATCTTTAAAAAAAAAATAATAGTTCATCTTCATTATTACTCCCAGCCCCAGGCAACTGCTATTCTACACTCTGTTTCTACCCATTTGTTTTTTCTTGACTTTTCCTAGAAATGGAGTCATATAATATGTGGTGTGTGTCTGGAAGCAGGTTCCAGCTAACATAATGCTTTTGAAGTTTATCCATGGCATGTGGCATAGTTTGTTCCCTTTTCCTGCTGAATTTATCCATTGTTTAGATATGCCACATTTTGCTTATCCATTCTCCGGTTGTCGGACATTCAGGCTGTTTTTAAGCTCTGGCTCTAATCAGTAATGCTGCTATGAACATTCGCGTGCATGGTTTGTGAGGACATATGTTTTCATTTCTCTTAGGTAGTTACCAAGAAGTGAAATTTTTGGTTCCTCCAGTAATTTTTTGTTCAACTTTTTGAGAAACTGCCAAATGTTTTCCAAAGTGGCTGCACGGTTTTACATCCCTAGCAGCACTGAATGAGGGTTCTGGTTTCGCAGCATCTGTTTTGTGTCAGGCTTAACCTATTGACTGTGACGCTTTCAGCTAGGAATGCCTGGGGGCACCTGGCATTCACTGTGCTACTTGTGGCAAACCCCCACAGATAATTTCCCTGACTAGAGCCACTATTGTGGCTGGACCAACCCTTGTGGTTCTTAGGATTGCAAGACCCATTTCAGCAACAACCATTAAGGGATTTAAAAAAAAAAAAAAAAAGCCCAAAGTTTATTACCTGCAAGTCCTGGAGGGTACACAGTATGCCTGAGGGCCGCACAGCAAGGTCTAGGGGATAGAGAGGAAGGAGAGAGATGAGGTGTGTGTGTGTGTGGCGGGGTGGGAGTGGGGGACCTGGGGTTCTGTCCTTATTAGGATCAAGGGTGGGTTTTTTGTGGGATTACTCTTTATTAGGTGAATTAAGAGCATGGGGTGGCTGACTGGCTTAGTTGGTGGAGCATGGGACCCTTGATCTCAGGGTTTTGAGTTTGAGCCTCACACTGGATGTAGAGATTAGTTAAAAATAAAATCTTAGGGGTGTCTGGGTGGCTCAGTTGGTTAAATGTGTGCCTTGGGCTCGGGTCATGACCCCAGGGTCCTGGGATCAAGCCAGAGTCATGCCAGCCCCCTTGCTCAGCTAGGGGTCAGCTTCTCCCTCTCTCTCTCTCTGCCTCCCTTCCTCTTCTCTTTATGCTCTCTTTCTCTCTCCCAGATAAATAAATAACATCTTTAAAAAAAAAAACTTCAACAAAAACAAAACGTAAGAGCAGGAAATAGGGAGTAGGTAGGGAAAAGCAGGAGCACTCAAGAAGTCCAAGTTGGACAAGGCTTTCCGAAGGGGAAATTCATGGATGCAAGCAGCCTGGCTCCTTATCTAGTTGTTTATCTGGCAATAAAATTAGTTCGAGATGCATGTCTTTGAAATGGATGCCTCAGCAATCAAAAGCTTAATGTCAGGTATTTACACTTCAGCATTCTTGTTGACATTTATTATAGGCAGCCAGATCTTCCTCAACAAAATACCACAGATGTGAGGGGTGGTGAAGGCCGTGCTCAAAAGCAGACATTCAAGGGGCGCCTGGGTGGCTCAGTTGGTTAACCCGCCAGCTCTTGATTTCCACTCAGGTCATGATTTCAGGGTCCTGAGACTGAGTCCCAAGCCAGCTCTATACTCAGCAGGGAGTCTGCTGGAGAGTCTCCCCACCCCCACCCTCCCACCGTCCCTCCCCAACTTGTGTGCTGTGCGCACACAGTCTCTCTCAATCTTTTTTTTTTTTTTTAATTAAAAAAAATTTTTTTAGGGGTGCCTGGGTAGCTCAGTCATTAGGTGTCTGACTTCGGCTCGGGTCATGATCTCAGGGTCCTGGAATAGAGCCCCGCATATGGATCCCTGCTCAGCAGAGAGACTGCTTCTCCCACTCTCCCTGCTTGTGTTCCTTCTCTCAGATAAATAAAATCTTAAAAAAAATTTTTTTTAATTTTAAAGATTTTAAAATGTAATTATTTGAGAGTGAAAGCAAGAGAGAGAAAGAGAGAGAGAACACACAGAGGGAGAGGGAGAAGGAGAAACAGACTCCCACTGAGCAGGGAGTCCACCATGGGGCTTGATCCCAGCACTACAAGTTCACAACCTGAGCTAAAGGCCCACGCTTAACCGACTGAGCCACCCAGGTGCCGCTCAAATAAATAAATATTTTAAAAAAAAAGAAGAAGAAGAAGAGTGCATGATCAAGTTTCTGGCAAACTCCTTTCTGGTGAAAACCTTCCTTGGCCTGCAGAGACAGCCACTTTCTTGCTGTGTCCTCACAAGGTCTTTCCTTTTGGCTCACAGGGAGAGAAAGCGACATTTCTGGTGTTTCTTCCTCTTCTTAATCCTATCAGAATGCGGCCCTTACCCTTATGACTTCATTTAACCTTAATTACCTCTGTCCTATCTCCAAATGCAGTGACATTCGGCAGCAGGTTTCAACGTAAGAATTTAGGGAGGGCAAAATTCAGTCCACAACTTCTTGCTCTATGGATTCCCAAAATTCATGTCCTTCTCACATGCAAAACATATTCACCCCATCCCAATGCCCCCCCCCCCCGAGTTTTAACCCATTCCAGCATTAACTCCAGTCCAAAGTCTCATCTGGATCTAAATCAGGTATGGGTGACAAGTGAGGTTTCATTCATCCTGAGGTAATACTCTTCTCCAGCTGCGAATCTGTAAAAAAGAAATAGCTTTGCCTCCCAGGCTTGGGGTGGGAGTGCCAGCCCTGATGGTCTCTGAGTCACCTTTGGGGTTCTTCCCCTTTTTTTTTTTTTAATTTTTCCCTCTTCTTAAAGGATAAGGCATGCTGAATAGCTCTATTGTCCTGTCCTCTAGAGTCCCAGAAGTCCAAAAGTCTTCTTTCTCTCAGCCCATCTCTTTTCCTTTTGATTCAAGCTGGCAGTGTCTCCGTGGATATAATCCCATCTTTACTCCTAGCTTCTGCTGTTATAGCTGATTATCTCCACAGATAATCATGGATAATCTCCTAATGGGGTGGATTGTCTAGTCACACCCTTGGTGTCCTCTCCAGAACCAGTTTTCTCATTTTTGCAATATAGATAGGTTGAGAACATTCTAAATCTTCAAGTTCTGATTCCTTTTCACTAAATTTTTCCTTCAATTTATCTCTCTCTTCTCACATTTTACTAGAAGCAGGAAGGAAAAGTCAGGTCTCACTTTCAACATTTTGCTTAGAATTTTAGAATTTAGAATTTGCTTAGAAGCAAATTTTAGAATTTGCTTAGTTCATTGCTTAAGAGTTCAATCTTCCACAAAACACTAGACCACAATTCAACCAGTTTCTTTGCCACTTTATAACAAGAAACGCTTTTCCTCTAGTTTCCAATAACGTGGTCTTCATTTCAGGCTGAGATCTTACCAGAAGCACCTTTAATATCCATAATTCTACCAATAGTTTTTTTCAGGGAAATCTAGGCTTTTTCTAGCACGCACCTCCAAACTCTTCCAGTCTACATCAACCACCCAGTTCCAAAGTCACATTTCTATGTACTTGTTACATCAGCATCCCACTTCATGGTTCCAAAATCTGTTATTAATCAGGGTTCTCTGGAGAAAAAGAACCATTAGGATACACACATGGCTGTTCCAAATGGAAGGCTAACGGGCTCAAGACCCAGAAAAAGTCAGTGTTTTAGTTTGAGTCTGAAGGTAGGGAAAAGCTCTGTCTCAGTTCAAAAGCACGCAGGTAAAGAGGAATTTTTTTTTTATTACAGAGAGAATCAGCCTTCTTGTCCTAATCAGGCCCTCACCTGATTGGCTGAGGCTCACTTACATTACAGAGGGCAGTCTGCTTTAGTCAGATATCAGTTCAAATGTTGAGCCCGTCCAAAACACAGAATAATGTTTGACCAAATCTTTAGGCACTCCAGAGATGGTACAGTCAAATTGATTCATAAAATTAACCATGACAGGTATTATCTGTTTTACTTATTATAGCCATTCTAGTGGGTATGAAATGATACCTCATTGTGGTTTTAGCTTGTATATCCTTAATGACTAATGATATTGAGCATATTTTCATGTGCTTATTTGCTATTTTTATATCTTCTTTGGTGAAAGATCAGTTTAATCACTTACCTCCCACTTTTTTTTAATTAAGATTTCATTTATTTAAATGAGAGAGAAGGAGAGATCACACAGGAGCTGGGAGGAGGCCAGAGGCATAGGGAGAAGCAGACTTCCTGCAGAGCCTGGGATCATGACCTGAGTCAAAGGCAGACACTTAATTGACTGAGCCACCTTCCACTTTTTAATGGGGTGTTTTGTCTCCTAATTGAGCCTAGTGAATGTGTGTATTTAAATGTGCACTCGTATAATTTAAATTTAAATTACAAAAAACAAAAGAACAGTTCACCCATTTTATTGATTCTAATGTGTTTTGTGATTTGTTTATTTTTCTTGTGACCTCATATCTATTGACACTGTTTATGGGAGCTTTGCGGCCCGTTTGAAGCTGTATTTCTCCTGGGAGGATCTGTATTTATCCCTACCTGGACCCCAGAGGTACTGCAGACATAAGTCTACTTCCACTTAAATCCTCCCTATAGTTTCTAGGCCAAACGGGCAATGTAATTTTCTGCCCTTGATCTTGCTGTGGCTGTGGTGACTTTATTTTCTGAGCAAAAATATTCTGGAAATGTGGTAAGAATGGAAGTAGTTACGGGGACAAAGAGCCAGAGTATTTGAAGTCATGATGTTGGGTCCCCCAATAATGGGTCCATGGTCAAAGGAGCAAGACTGATACAAAGTGAAGGTCAAGCAAAGCTTTATTTCGCGCCAAGCATCAAGAATCAAAACGACTGGGCGCCTGGGTGGCTCAGTGGGTTAAGCCGCTGCCTTCGGCTCAGGTCATGATCTCAGGGTCCTGGGATCGAGTCCCACATCGGTCTCTCTGCTCGGCGGGGGGCCTGCTTCCCTTCCTCTCTCTCTGTGATCTCTTCCCTTCCTCTCTCCTACTGTGATCTCTCTCTGTCAAATAAATAAATAAAATCTTTAAAAAAAAAATTAAAAAAAAGAATCAAAACGACTGTCAAACAGACCAGTCGGGGCAGCCCCTTACAGAGAGGGCGACCCCTCCCTGCCTCACAGACTAACTTTTATAGAGCAAAGGCCATGTGGTTGGGCCTGGCCACACACAGGTGGCCAATGAGATTGTAACACACAGAGAAAGCTGCACAGTCATGCTAGGTCACACATGGGTGGCTGATTGAATTACAATTCACCCCATAGTAGCTATTTGAACTAGCCTATCACCTTAGTCAGAATTGGCACCCAAAAGACGGGGCCCACACTCCTTGGTAGCTAGGGAGACAGTGTGCGCCCTTTACTGATTGGATGTCTCCACCTGACCCAACTCATCCCTGCATTCGGGCCATTATCTCCACCTGACCTGACCTACCCTTGTATCTGGGCTTTGTTACCTTACAGTGATTGCCTGGGAAAAATCCGGATTGCTTATAGTTACAGGGTCATCCTCCCCCCTAGCCTTAGAGCCTGGCAGTGCCAAGTGGACAGAATTGAACATTATGAGAATATCATTGATAATTTAATTTTAAATACTTAAAACAGTATGATGTATGTGTGCTGTTTTTAATCAATATCCTAGGAATGGTTAATTAGCAACTGAAGTATCCTGATGGGGAATATAATCTCCAGGAAAAGTTGACTAGGTTTTGAAAGATTCTAAGCAGATGTCCACACCTTACACAGCTACGACCATCTTTATCTCCACTCAACACCGATACCATATGGATTTTTCTTTATAATGTATGAATTGGCTAGAGACACTGTACAGAGCCACCTACTCTTGCACGACAAGATATAGAAAACTAGGGGACCCTAGATACTCCCTTTGTACTGCATATTACCTTTACTTTCTGTAATGATGCTCCTGGTTTATGTTCCAAAACTGTCAGCTTCAGAACACTTTCTGAGAATTGCTATTGTGAAGATCTTCTGAATCCTCCCCCTAAGATATTGTTTTCTAGGCACAGAATGAATCTTTCATGCAAAGTTTGATCAAAGTACCTAAAAGGACAGGGAGCTGGGACTTTACTAAGGTTACAAAACAATTTGTATTGCTGTTTTTGAGCATACTTGCTACTAATAGTTGCCTGGGCAACAAAATTCTACCTACTATGTATGTTAATAGAAGATAAAATTGTAACATTGAAAGGTGGGAAGGTTGTAGAGTAGAAGAACTTAAAATGTTAACTTTAAACAAAAAATACCTTCAAAGAGTAAACGGGTATCTTGCTAGTGAGATCCCTGCTTTGTAAATCCACCTGCACCAGTACTTTTCAAACTGTATTCTGATCTGACAAGAGGAGGGTCCTTGAATGTAAGGATTAAAACAAGGTATGAGGAATCTGAGGTTTGGAAAAGCCTCTAGTGCTAGTCTATGCCGAGCATTTGCCTGTCTCTATAGCGTCAGCTGAGGTTTCTTGAACCTTGACCCCACCCACCTCCTAAAACCTGGGGTTGGCGGGGTGTATAGTTATTTGCCAAAATGTTTGGAAAAGGGTGAGAAGTCCTTATTTCTTTGGGTGAAAATACTCTGTAATTACAAAATTAACCACTAATACCTTTATATAGTTTGGAGAAAGCTTTTCTTGGTTTATAGATTCAGACATCAATAAATAATAATAGCAGGCAACATTTATTACAGGCAATCTTTTTATTGTGGTAATTTATGTACATCATCTTATTAATGTATGTACATTTCCATACACCCTATGAACGGATGCTTTTATTCCTACTTTATAAAGAAAGTGAGGCTCAGAGATAATTAGGTATTTGAAGGTAAACTCAAGCTTACCCTTGCCTATAGTCTTATATCCTCTGCCTGGGAAAGATGGGGCCAGTCGACTTCATTATGGGCAATTTTTTTTTTTTTACGAGTTTATTTGTAAGAGAGAGAGCGAGCGAGTGAGCAAGCACACACTCAAGCAGGAGGAGCAGCAGGCAGAGGGAGAAGCAGACTCCCTGCTGAGCAAGAAGCCCGATGCAGGACTCCACGTCCGGGGGGTCCTGGTATCAGGACCTGGGCCAAAGGCAGACACTTAGCCAGCTAAACTACCCTGAGCTCCCTGAGCAAATGTATTTATGGGAGTTGCCCACAGAACAGACTTCAGATGTTGGAAACATAATACTTTTAATGCTTAGGCTTAGTCCTAACTTCCAGATCCCCATCTCAAACACCCTTTTGGGGATGAAACTTCTGTAGAACGAAGCTGCTAGAAAGGGAGAGGTTCTTGTCACAGAGGAGCCAATGAGATGGATGAATCCTGTGAGTGTCACGTCATTTGGCCAATGGGGTGAGCCCCTGAAGCCCCGCGAGAGGACCGGAAATTGGCCTGGAGCATGTGGGCCTTTCGGCGTGTTGGTGCGTTAAGACCTGTGTTCTCCTGAGGGCCAGGGGACCCTGGCGACAGCTCGAGCCTGCTGTGTGGACCGAACGGAGGTTTAGAAGGCCAGGGACGGCCAGGTAGCCCCACTGAAGGCTGTGTGGCCTTTTGCTCAATCCCGCGGTAGCGAGCAGGAGTCCTTCCGGCCCAGTACGGACCCTCCGCCCTCCAACACCCCAAACCCTACCTCCACCCTATCCCCATACCCCCCCTACCTCCACCCCACCCCCCCACTCCCACTTTCGCCCCACCCCCACCCCACTCCATTGCCACCCCCATCCCCACCCCACCCCCACCCGGGCACGAGAGACTGGGCCCCAGGTGGGACCAGGCCAGAGGGGGGGAAGTCGTTATTTCAGGCCCAGTGTGTAGGAGAAACGCAGGACCAGGAAAAAGGTATAAAGATTGTGGCCCAAGGAGAGAGGGGACTCCTGCTGGGTCTGAGTGAACTGAAGAGCTATTTGGATGGAAGAATGGGTGGGACCCCCAGCAAAGCAATTGGTTTTGGGACTTTCCTCTGACGTGGGGGTCGAGAGTAGGATTTGCCTTTAGGGGCTTCCCTTCTGGTTAGGCCCCCAATCATAGTGCCCCAGCCTGGAGCTGGCATCTGGAGAGGTGGGGAAGGCAGGCCTGGCGCCAGGCCTTTCCCTGTTAAACATTTTAGGTAGCCAACTCTGCTAACTAATCAAAGGAGAAAAAGTCCACATTTAGGGAGGGCCTTTTGGAGGATGGGCCAGAATCCAAAGAAGTGATGTAGAGGTGAGGGAGGAGTGGAGAAGAGAGGATTCCAGAGATCTTGTAACACCCCTCAGTGTGTACCAGTTGGGCAACTGATTCTTTGGGTGATGCTAGGAAGATGTGAGCAAAGAGGCCAGGCTGACCGAAAGGAGTTTAAGCAATTAAAGGAGAGAACTATGGTGTCGTTTAGGGAAGCGAGGCATATCCTGCCATTTTTGTGTAAAAGAGAATAGTCTAGTTAAAAACTAAAAAAAAAAAAAAGTTTTTTTTTTTTTTTTTTTTTTTCCCCAGATCCTGAACTGCTTCCACCTGTAATATTGATTTGGGAAATCTGTCGGTGTTGTCTTTGCAAAGATGGCATGATTTTTTGTAGCTAATGCTTAAGGCAGGTTTGCAAATGTTAAGAAGAGGTTTATTTGTCAGTTAAGGATTCTTTGGGGCTCACGAGTGGGTCAGGGCGGTGAAGGGAGCTCTTTAAAGAAGGACTCCTGAATTCTATAGGTTACAAAGTAGTTTTGAAGAGGCTTAGTGGATCTACATCCTAGAGACCTCAGTTCTTACATAATTTTAAAAAGGAGTTTTATAGAGAGGAATTGATAAAGATTCAGAGATGGAACTACAGAGATCCAAGGGGAAGATGGGAATAATTTAATGTGAACTGGATCATAAACCAAAATCATGTTCATACATAAAAAGTGTTTCCTTGCACAACAGGTGGTTAAACTTACAGGACTGAGTTCTCTGAGAGGCTGTTTGGTTAGAAAACGTATGTAACTTTGACAAGAGCTTGGCTTTTAAGGGCTTGCTGAGGGAGAGTGTTTAGAATATTCCAGGCTACAGAGACCTTTTGAAGTGAATATGATATAGGAGGTTGGTTATATTACTGGTCTGACCTAAAGAAACCTTTTAATGCTTTGTGAGTCTGTCTTGAAGGAAGAGGAAAACAGTTGGAAATCTTTAATCTTTATAAAATGCCGGCAGGTAATTGATCAGAACAGGATTGACATCGGTATTCTCTGCAGCCTTTCAATGGATCCTGTCCGACCACCCTTCAGGGGCACTTCAGTGCACCCATCTCATTCTGTACGGATGCCAGGCTCTTGGCTGCAAGCTCCTAAACCTTTGGACTCAGCTCTGGGCAGGGCAGGACCTGTAGGCAGAGGCCATGTGTTTGGAAAGCCAGGGGAACCAAGCCCACGGAGTGGGCCAGCGCAAAGGGTAAGACCCTGTCTGGATGCACAGTAGGAGCATACAGCTTATCATCAGAGGGAATAACAGGTTTATAATAACTGTTGCAGCCCTATATGAAAAAAATGGTTTTTTTTTTTTTTTTTTTTTTTTTTTTTTTTTTTGGTTCATTTGTTGGTTGGGTTGTTTGTTTTTTTCTGGGCATATATTTCAAATCCTAGAGTTGTGAGTTTAGAAAAAGTGCCTCATAAAGAATGCTAAATAGACTTGGGTATGAACCTCCATCCTCTAGCTTCTATAGATATAAATATATATATGTACATAAATGACAAGTTTGAAGATATTGCTTTTGAGTGTTTAGATTTTTCCCTTAAGTTTGGTTCTATGGTATTAGCAGCCATTCCTGCTTCTGAGGTAATAATTATTAAGGAATTTCCTCTCAGAGGGCTCTGCCCAAATCTTAAAGAAAAAGATCCTCAACTTATGCTTCTAATGTGTGTACAACTGCATGTATTTGCATTCTTAATTTTCTAATTTATAGTAATTTTAAGAATAGTATTTGTCTATAATTAAGAAATCTCAAAGAATAAAGAGTTAACAAATATAGGGAGAACCTGATAATGCAGTTATGACAGTTTTAAGTAGACAGTGTCAAATGTAATGTTCTGCAGGCAGAAGAAAAGATGACATGTTGTATTTTTTTCTTTGATGACTTGCTTGAGTCTATCGGTGGCAGCTCTAGTTGTTATAACACCAGTAAACTTTCAAGACCGCCACAGGAAAACAGTAGCACGTTTTGTTGCAGGTTGTTTTAAAAAACCCAAACCTTAGGTTCTTTTAAATGGTCTGTTTTTTTTTTTTTAAAGATTTTATTTATTTATTTGACAGACAGAGATCACAAGTAGGTAGAGAGGCAGGCAGAGAGAAAGAGGGGGAAGCAGGATTCCTGCAGAGTAGAGAACCCGATGTGGGCCTTGATCCCAGAACTCTGAGATCATGACCTGAGCCGAAGGCAGAGGTTTTCACCCACTGAGCCACC
>NC_081557.1:107864725-107975416 GCF_022355385.1 Mustela nigripes
ATTTTAAAGATTTTATTTATTTATTTGACAGACAGAGATCACAAGTAGGTAGAGAGGCAGGCAGAGAGAAAGAGGGGGAAGCAGGATTCCTGCAGAGTAGAGAACCCGATGTGGGCCTTGATCCCAGAACTCTGAGATCATGACCTGAGCCGAAGGCAGAGGTTTTCACCCACTGAGCCACCCAGGCACCCCAGTGGTCTGTTTTTTTTCTGAAAATTTATTAGCTAGTACACATGTTCTTTGTTACCTTGGATATATAGGAAACAAACTAGAAAAAATTACTCTGTACATCAAATCATGAACTATACTTGTATTTATGCTTAAAAACCTACAATGACATAATTACTATTAAAAGTATTTATTAAAACTACTTAAAGGGGCATCTGGGTGGCTCAGTTGTTTAAGCTCCAACTCTTGGTTTCAGCTCAGGTCGTGATCTCAGGGTTGTGAGATCGAACCCTGTGTTGGGCTCCATGCTGAGCATGGAATCTGCTTGAGATTCTCTGTCTCCATGTGCCCCTCCAACCTATAAAAAAACTACTTAAGTAATTTGTATGAGGTACTTTTATTCTTTATTATAACATGTATAACATTCAAAGATGATTTTTATTATTTACCAAGACTTTAAGAACACCATCAGTGTTTCTGGAAGTCGTCTTGTTGTTAGAAACATCTTTATTATGTCTTCTTAAATACTTCACTACGTGTGTTACAGAATGTGTTTCACATGCAGTCATTGAAATAACACTGTTATTTCACCTTAGAAATGAAACACATTCCATATCTTAGAATAACTGTTGAAATATATTTTTGAGTAACTCTACCTATTAACTTTTTATAGGAATCTGTAGGTTTGGTCTCTATGTTCCGAGGACTGGGCCTTGAGACAGTGTCCCAGACCCCTCTGAAACGGGAAATACCTTCTTTAGGTATGTAGAAAACTAACTTGAAAAAGAAGTGTGGTAGTGTGTATGTATGATTGCTTTGTTCTCAAAGACATACAATTTATCTTAAAAAAAAAATTGCACTTTATAATACCTTCATCTCACAATGATAGTTGGGTTTTGGCCCTTCCATCCAGGTAGAGGCATTTTAGGTCGAGGTTTGTCTACCAGTATGGTGCGCAAGGACAAAGAAGAAACCCATCCCACTTTTCCGGATCCTTCTGTGTTGGCAACTGGGGGTAGCAAGATAGCAGAGGCCTGCGTTGGTTGGAATAGGTGGGTAAAGTTGCTTTCAAGGGTAATTGTCAGATTCAGATGCAATATCTCTCTATAAGCCCAAAGAGAAACTCTGAAAAGGGTCATATTATCTTATAAACAGTGCATGGTTTTATATTAAAGAATGGATATTTTCCAAGAATAATCAGTAGCCACTGATCCAGTCAGTCACAGGAAAAGGGTAAAAAGCAGTCCTTTGCTGGGCAGTTTATAACTCCATTTGCCCTATTATGTTAACATGGTTCTGGTGGTTCTTTAACCTGACTGATTCACTCTTCCATCTCAATTCTGCCCATGGGAATTGACTTTGAGAGTCAGTATTAATAGCAATTAGTGAATGAGTTAAATAGGCATATTTGGATCTGGAGAGAATCCCAAGATTTGGGTCCCTTTTGCTGACTCCTTCAGGAAAAGAATGTAAACTTGGAGGAATCATTTAGATGGGGTATAGATAGTAGCATGGTTCAGAGAGTCTTGATTTGCTTCTCTTTTCAACATTTCAGAATGCTTGGAAGAGGGAATTCGGATACATCTTTCTTACCTTTGGGAAGAACAGCTGGTGGTATAGGCAGAGGAGTATACAAGGCTCCTGGTGCTCTCGGCCTGACTTCTCGGGATCCTACGCTGCTGTCATCACCACCACCTCTGCCCCAATCCTCACCACACCCTCTGGATCACTCTTTACTTGGAACTGTAGAACACAAGGAAAAGTAAGTCTGGAGTACCACCTTCTCTGCTTGATAATGATGTGGGAGGAGGCCTCCTCATAATATTGTAAACATTCTTTCTGTTGTGTCTAAAAGCCTTTGTGGGTGGTAGGTACTTCAAGGTTGTTTATTTTGTTTTTGGGGGTTTGTGCCAGTGGGGAGAATAACAAAGAGGTGGGAGAATTCCTGATGAAGTGAAACGGGGTTGATACTTTAGGTAGTATGTACCAGAGAGTAGCTTCAAATGATTTTTCATTTCCTTCTCAATTCAGACATAGCCAGTTCTTTGTCACATCAAAGATTAGGAAATCATCTAGGAAAGATATTTCAACAGTTCATCTTTTTAGTGGAACTAATTCTTGTGTTCTTAGTTAGCTGGCCTCAGTTATTCCATTGATATTACCAAGGCAGACGGTGATCTTGCTTCTCTAGCGATTGCTACGAACTTAGTCTCTAGCCTTCAAAGCTTGTTATTGTATGACTTGTGTAAGCTAAGTGTAAGGTATTACTTGAGTCAGTGTGTTTTTTTTTTTCTCTTTTTAAATTTGTGGCATGAGTTGTTTGCATTTTTGTTTTTGACATATATACATGGTTTTATTTTCCAGAGAGCTTTTTGTGAAGCAAGGCTCAAAAGGAACACCACAATCTTTGGGATTGAACCTTATCAAAATACAGTGTCATAATGAAGCAGTTTATCAATATCATGTGACTTTCAGGTATGCACACCTTTTTTTCTATATATTCACTTTTTAGAGAAAATTAATGAAATATTTTCCCTGTGATAACTGAGTACTTTTCTCTGTGAATCCTGATGAATGTCCCTCCACAAACTCAGATCCTTGTGATAAATTAAGTTATTCGTGTTTAGGTCTATTACCATTTCAGGTTTTAACTTAGTAGGTGCCACTTTATACACCTGTAAGGCGGATTTGCTGTGAAGTTGGTGAAACTTAAGGTCAGGGCCTTTTACTTGCATAGACCCCTTCCATAATATTTTAACCCATTTTATATGTGCAATTTTATATTCCTGTTCTTAAAGGGAAACTCCTCCCACCCCACTGGTACAAGACCCACACCCCACAAAACCTGGACCCTGCTTGCATAAGTCTCATATCATAACAATGGCTCTCCAGTGACAGTCTAGGGTGAAATTTGAGGGTGAAAAAATCAGAATAACATTAATCTTATACCTTCAATATTTCTCATACTTCTTAAAAATTAAGAATCCATGTCAGTTTGTGTTCTCTTTTCAAATCTCAGGAAGGGAGCACTTGAGTGGTTCAGTTGTTAAGCATCCAGTTCTTGATCTCAGCTCAGGTCTTGATTTCATGGTTGTGAATTCAAGTCCTATGTTAAAATCTCAGGAGAGTCATTAGCTAGAGAATATTAGCTGGAGTTGTGAAAATGAATGAGTGTTTTGGAGTATCTGTGGAGAGAAAATAGGAAGATGGAAGACTGATTTTTGAAGCACAGGTGCTAATTGGTGTAAGAAGTAAGTGGAGTGAAGGAGAAAAGAAAGGAACAGTTACGGGAAATATCCTGAAGATAAATTATAAAGACAAAAGACAGTTCCTTTGAATGAAGAGGAGGCAGTTGATTTTGGCCTTAGAAAAAAAAGTTACTGAATTTACTGAAGAACACCCTTGCTGATTTTCTAGTAGCTTTGTTAGAGTTATGGAGAAAAAACTAGACTAAAGGAACCAAGGAGCGCACAGGCAATGGGAAATAGCCAGTGAATTGGCCACTTACATAACAAGTATATAAGAGAAATGAGAAATGGATTGATAATTCAAGAGAGTAGCAAGATTGTTTTAAAGCTGAGCACATGTGGTAGGTAAAGAGAAGGAGCTAAAAAAATAAAAGGGTGAAATTGAACCCATGAGAGGGAAGGGTAGTGGAAATGGGCCTGCTCTGGAACATAAACAGATAAGCATTAATGAAAGGGAAGAACCTTTTTCTGGAAATGGATTGACAAATGTTAATGAAGCAGAAAGGAATGTGAGTCCTCACAGGTCTCTCCATTGACTGGATGGTGGAGAAGACATGGATTCTATAAATTTCAAGATCATAGGTGTGGACCTTTGAAGCCATGATATAAAGAGCATGCCAGACCATTGAGAGGATACTGAGAAGATGTATTGTAGTGGACTGGTTATCCTATGGCTTTCCTTGTATTATGTGAAGGAAGTCCAGAGAGACAATTTAAAATACTGTGTTTAGGGCATAGCACCATTCATGTAGATGAATTTTTGGAGAAGCATTTTGAAATGTGATACTAGCATATGAAAGTTTACTTTTGGGGACAGCTGTATTGGATTACTGATTGATTTTTTAATCTTTCATCATGTACTTGAACATACTTAACCCTTTTTAGCCTTAGATTTGTTTAAACTTTATAGTTGTACAACAAGGATTTATGTTATTGATCTGAAATGGGACATTTGTACATAGTACAAATGTACTAAGTAGCTACTGAAGCTTTTCAAAGCTGTAAGATTTGTTGACAATGAATCAATAAAAAGTAGAAATTGCCACAAGTGAAAAAAAAGTTATTTTTAAAGTGTATTATTGGGGCGCCTGGGTGGCTCAGTGGGTTAAAGCCTCTGCCTTCAGCTCAGGTCGTGATCCCAGGGTCCTGGGATCGAGCCCCACATCGGGCTCTCTGCTCAGCAGGGAGCCTGCCTCCCCCTCTCTCTCTGCCTGCCTCTCTGCCTACTTGTGATCTCTGTCTGTCAAATAAATAAATAAAATCTTTAAAAAAAAAATAAAATAAAGTGTATTATTTCTGCAGCCTCTAGAGCAGGGATTGGCAGAGTAAGAGTATGGCTGTCCTGCAGGGCAAATCTGGCCCGCTGCCTGTTTCATAATAAAACTTTACTGGAACAGGGACGCCTGGGTGGCTCAGTTGGTTAAGCAGCTGCCTTCAGCTCAGGTCGTGATCCCAGCGTCCTGGGATCGAGTCCCACATCGGGCTCCTTGCTCCGCAGGGAGCCTGCTTCTCCCTCTGACTCTGCCTGTGCTCGCTCTCGCTCGCTCTCTCTCTGACAAATAAATAAAGAAAATCTTTAAAAAAAAAAAAAAAAAAAAACTTTACTGGAACATAATCAGGCATTGGTTTTCATATTGTCCATGATGCTTTCATGCATGTGGGCCAAATTGAGTAGAGACTATATGGCCTGTAAAGACTAAAATATTTGCTATCATGCCCTTTACTGAGGAAGTTTTCTGACCTCTTGTCCAAAGTCAGGAAGAAGGTACACTGGCATGTTAAGGCAGTTCTCTTTGGGTGGTGAAAATACAGGTTTTTTCCCTGTGAGCAGGTATTGGGTTGAAATTCCTTTCATAGTCAATATAGTTGAATTTTAATATGACCACTAGATGGGGCAGTAGTTACGATTGACTGGTTCTCTACCAAACCTGAAACAGAGCAGTAGTAAAGATTGCTGGCCAATTAAGCAAATTGAAGTAAATCCTCTCTATTGTCTTCTAGCCCCAATGTGGAGTGCAAAAGCATGAGGTTTGGCATGTTGAAGGACCATCAAGCTGTCACCGGAAATGTTACTGCTTTTGATGGGTCCATTCTCTATCTGCCTATTAAACTTCAACAAGTAAGACCAAAGAGGAAATAGATTTTGGATTGAAACCTAAGAGAGTTCTGGCACTTTGAGTGGTAGAAAATCATAGACATCCTGATGTTTGAATTTTACTTAGCTATTCTTAGAGGAAAGACAGGCTTTTCCATAACAAAGAAATGTCAGACAAGGGATGCATGTGTGGCTCAGTGGGTTAAATGTCCAGGTCATGATCTTGGGGTCCTGGTCTCAAGTCCTGCATCAGGCTTTCTGCTTAGTGGGGAACCGGCTTCCCCCCTCTCTCTCTGCCTGCCTCTCTGCCTACTTATGGTCTCTCTGTCAAATAAATAAATAAAATCTTAAAAAAAAAAAAAGAAATGTCAGACTAAAAAGACTTTCATCTGAATTCTTCAAGAAGTTTCTTCTCACATAAGAGGAGTGGTTGGAAACCTTTGACCTCAGTGACAGAGAATGGTGGAAAGGCATCTATTGCTAGTCAGTCCTCTTACCAAAATCTTTTTTTTTTTAAGATTTTATTTATTGGGGCGCCTGGGTGGCTCAGTGGTTTGGGCCGCTGCCTTCGGCTCGGGTCACGATCTCAGGGTCCTGGGATCAAGTCCCATATCGGGCTCTCTGCTCGGCGGGGAGCCTGCTTCCCTCTCTCTCTCTCTGCCTGCCTCTCTCTCCATCTACTTGTCATCTCTCTCTGTCAAATAAATAAATAAAATCTTTAAAAAAAAAAAAAAAGATTTTATTTATTTATTTGACAGAAAGAGAGAACAACGTAGGCAGAGCAGCAGATAGAGGGTTGGGGCGAGGAGTGAGGGCAGCAAGCCCCCTTGCTGAGCAGAGAGCCCCGATGTGTAGGACTCGATCCCAGGACCCTGAGATCATGACCTGAGCCAAAGGCAGAGGCTCAACCCGCTGAGCCACCCAAGTGCCCCACCAAAATCTTTTTTTAAATCCTAGTTGTTATGCTATGATTTGGGCCAGTGTGGACAGGCAAAATAAGGGGCAAGTAGAAAATATATTTCAGGGCGCCTGGGTGGCTCAGTGGGTTAAGCCGCTGCCTTCGGCTTGGGTCATGATCTCAAGGTCCTGGGATCGAGTCCCGCATCGAGCTCTCTGCTTGGCGGGGAGCCTGCTTCCTCCTCTCTCTCTCTGCCTGTCTCTCTGCCTACTTGTGATCTCTCTCTGTCAAATAAATAAATAAAATCTTTAAAAAAAAAAAGAAAATATATTTTAGTATTTTCTAGAACACGATTGAATTAGATTAGGGCTTGGTAGTTTTTGTCTTTTTTTTTTTTTTTTTAACTTGCATATACTTATTTGTTAGGTTCTTGAGCTAAAAAGTCAAAGGAAAACTGATGGCACAGATATCAACATTAAGATTCAGTTGACAAAGATCCTGGAGCCCTGTTCCGACTTGTGCATTCCCTTCTACAATGTTGTTTTCCGTCGGTGAGGAAACAGCTTATTTTCTTTAATCTCAGTCTTATATTTGTAACAGTGCTCTTCAAGAAGCTTGGACGGTGTTATACCACACACATATAAAGATGAGTTTGGAAACATTTAATAAATAAGTGGATGGTATCGAGGCTAACTTATTGAAAAGTTATGTTAAATGATTAGTAAGATTTGGGTAAAATGATTCAGGTGGCTGGTTGGGTTCCTTTGGAATCATTTGTGAACTTTAAAAGCAGATGTTTAGGGGCGCCTGGGTGGCTCAGTGGGTTAAGCCACTGCCTTCGGCTCAGGTCATGATCTCAGGGTCCTGGGATCGAGTCCCACATCGGGCTCTCTGCTCAGCAGGGAGCCTGCTTCCCTTCCTCTCTCTCTGCCTGCCTCTCCATCTACTTGTGATTTCTCTCTGTCAAATAAATAAATAAAATCTTAAAAAAAAAATAAAAGCAGATGTTTATATTGCATAATTTCATGTTGTTACTGATGGGGCTACTTAATGTGGTAGTGAGCAAAAATTTTTGCTTGAAGAATTTTTTTCCACGTCTCTTGATTTTTAGATTCACACAGCTCATAATTGTTTTTACTTTTTATAAGACCTAGATTTTCATAAAACTTACTCCTACACCACCTCTTTTTAAGTGAAACACAAAACTCGATTTCTCCTTAGAAAGGTGAAGTGCCAAGAACAGACTTCTTTACAAACAGAAATTGACTCTTGCATTCTTTTTAGTTAATGGTGAGAAATAATGTAAATTGAACCTGGAAAATCAACTTGGTCACCCAGTATGTAGGACAAGCTGTTGTCAGTTGTATTTACCTCAAGCTAAACACTTCCATAATTTTTCTTTTCTTTTCTTTTCCTTTTTCTTTTGGCAACAGTATTCTGAGTCTAAATGGTGTATTGTGCAAAGGGCACCAACAATTCTGACACTTTAGGCTTCAAAAGGAAAATACAGAAAAAAAAATGGAAAATACAATTCAGAGTAGTTGAGCTTGAATTTTTTTTATTCTTCTCTAGAAGACCCATTTTTGCTCTTCATTTCAGGGTAATGAAACTTTTAGATATGAAGCTTGTGGGGAGAAACTTTTATGACCCTACAAGTGCTATGGTACTACAGCAACACAGGTCAGTGGTGTTCTTTTCCTCACTTTTGAATGTTCTGGAAACAATTTTTTCATTGTGATTACCATATGTAGTACAGAAATCTCAACAGTATTTTATGATTGTAAATACAATCTATCAATTAAATCTGTTCCAAGTTTAGTTTTTTAGTAAGTTCACAAAGATGTTGCCTTACTTTGTTTCGTGGTGCTTTCTCACTATTACTGGGGAGGGGGGCGGTATTTGCTCAACCATTTCAAATGGCAGCTTGGAAGTATCTGTGGTTTTTTTAGAACCCTGAGGTAAAGCTCTCTTGTCTCTTCAGGTTGCAGATCTGGCCAGGCTATGCAGCTAGCATCCGAAGGACAGATGGAGGTCTTTTTCTCCTAGCTGATGTCTCCCATAAGGTCATTCGGAATGATTCAGTACTGGATGTCATGTGAGTGAATGATGGTATTTACTTTTAACAAGCTAACAATTTTCTGGAAAGTTCAGCAATAGCTGAATACAGATTGGCCATTGTTGTGTTTAGATTTTAAATTGTAGAACAGATTAAGAATACTAAATGTAGGGGCACCTGGTTGGCTGAGTTGTTGATAGTCTGCCTTCAGCTCGCTCACTCGCTTGTGATTCCAGGGTCCTGGGATTAAATCCCACATCTGGTGCCCTGCTCATCTGGTAGCCTGCCTCTCCCTCTTCCTCTGCTGCTCTCCCTGTTTGTGCTCTGTCGCTCTTTCTGTCAAATAAATAAATGGGATCTAAAAATAAATAAATAAAAATAAAAATACTTGGATTTATTTCTGAATATTCTATTTTGATCCATGATTAAAATCAGTGTGATACTGTTAAAACAGTGTTTTAGTTATTGTAATTTTATTAGCTTTAAATATTTGTCAAGGAATCTGTTTTCAGAATTTTCATAGTAAATGCCACCCATTTATTTTTGCATGTGATCCTTTGACTAATTTAATGAAAGTAAGAAAAAAAGTCAACTGGCATTTTATTTGGCATCAACTGGGGAGAATGTTCAGTGAATCTTCCTATTCACAAGTAAGGCATATTTTTCCATTTAGTGAAATTTATTTTTATTAAAGTTTTACTTTCATTAAAGTTGTCATATTTTATTACTACGCAAAAGCTGTTGATAAGTGAATTATGTAGTATGTGTAGGATTGGTTTTGTTACCTGCACAATGGCTTATTTTGCATATAAAAATTATCTTTGGGGTGCCTGGGTAGCTCAGTGGGTTGAGACTGTGCCTTCAGCTCGGGTCATGATCCCAGGGTCCTGGGATGGAGCCCCACATCAGGCTCTCTGCTCAGCAGGAAACCTACTTCCCTTCCTCTCTCTCTGCCTTTCTCTCTGCCTACTTGTGATCTCTCTCTGCCAAATAAATAAATAAAATCTTTTAAAAAATTATCTTCATTTTCTAAGTATATAATTTTATATGTACTTAACACTAATTCAACAATGTTTTGTGGATTTCAGAGTATAGGTTTTGCAATTATTCCTAAGTATTTTATTCTCTTTGATGCATTTGTTTTTTTTTTTTCGAAGATTTTATGTATTTATTTGACAGAGAGAAATCACAAGTAGATGGAGAGGCAGGCAGAGAGAGAGAGAGGGAAGCAGGCTCTCTGCTGAGCAGAGAGCCCGATGCGGGACTCGATCCCAGGACCCTGAGATCATGACCTGAGCCGAAGGCAGCGGCTTAACCCACTGAGCCACCTAGGAGCCCCTCTTTGATGCATTTGTAAATGGATTTTTTAAAATTTCATTTTTGGTTTGTTCCTTGCAAGTGTATAGAAAAACAACTGATTTTTTTTTTTAGTATCAATCTTGTATCCTAAAGCCCCTGTGAAGTCATTTATTAGTTAAAACAATTTATTATGCTCAGTAGGAAGCCTGCTTCTCCCTTTTTGCTTGTGCTCCCTCTCTCTCTCTCTGTCTTATAAATAAATAAAAAATCTTAGGGAAAAAAAAAAGATTTCCTGTCCTAAATTCTGTGATCCTTCAATAGCATCCTTCTAAGGATCCACACAGAACCAAGTACTCCTTAAAACAGTTTGATCATGGATTCTTTGGGATTTCTATATAGGAGATCATGTCATCTGCAAATAAAGATATTTTTATTTCTTCCTTTCGAATCTGGATCTCTTTTATTTCTTTTTCTTGCTGAGTTATCCTGCTAGAACCTCTAGTACAATGTTGAATAGGAGTGGAGAAAGTGAGGGGGGAAAAAAGCCCTGGCCCCGCCCCTCCTCAATGTAGTGTTCTTGGATATTCCCTTTGTTAATAAAGACAGTTCAACCAGGAAAAAAAAAAGTGGTGAGAGTGGACATCCTTGTCCTCTTTTCCTGATATTAGGAAGAAAATATCCATCTAGTCTTTCATCAGTAAGTATATTAGCTGTGAGTTTTTTGTAGATGCCCTTTATCAGATTGAGGAAATTCCATTTTATTCCTAGTTTATTGAGTGTTCTTATCATGAAAGGGAATTGGGTTTTGATCATTTAAAAAAAACCCAAAACATCCTGCTTTTTAAATTGATTTTTCAATATTAAATCAACCTTGCATTCCTGGGATAAATCCCACTTGTTCGTGATGTATAATTTTTTTCTTTATGTTGCTGGTTTTTGGTTTGCTTATATTTTGTTGAGGATTTTTTTCCATATTCCTAAGCAGAATCTGTATTTTTCTTGTGTTACGTTTGTCTGGTGTTGATATCTGGGTAATATTGGTCTTAAAGAAAGAGTTGGAAAGTGTTTCCTTCCTCTTCTGTTTTTTGAGAGTGTTTATGAAGGATTGGAATTCATTTTCCTTTGAATGCTTGGTAGAAATTTGACAGAGAAGCCATCTGGGTTTTGGGGGTTTTTTGTGTGCAATTTTTAAGTTACTAATTCAGTGTCTGTATTGTTAGATATTTATTTAGATTTTCTATTTTTGGGTCAGTTTTGGTAATTTGTCTTTTTCTGAGAGTTTGTCCAGCTCATTTAGTTTATCTAGTTTGTTGGCATACTGCCATCAGTGTTCCCTTACAGTTCTTATTTCTATGAGCCCAGTTGTAATGTCCCCTCCTTCATCCCAGATTTTAGAAACCTGAGTCTCCTTTTTTCATAGGTGGTCTAGCTAAAGGTTTGTTAGTGTTGTTGACCTTTTCAAAAAGCTAGTGTTTTAGTTTTGTTGACTGTATTTTTCTGTTATCTATTTCATTAATTTCCACTCTTAATACTCATTATTTCCTTCCTTTTGCATACTTAAGATTTAGTTTGCTTTTCTCTTTCCAGTGTCTTAAGATGGAAGGTTAGGGGAGCCTGGGTGGCTCAGTAGGTTAAAGCCTCTGCCTTCAGTTCAGGTCATGATCTCAGGGTCCTGGGATCGAGCTCCGCATCAGGCTGTCTGCTCAGCGGGGAGCCTGCTTCCTTCTCTCTCTCTGCCTGCCTCTCTGCCTGCTTGTGATCTCTGTCAAATAAATAAATAAAATCTTTAAAAAAAAAAAGACTTCTTAAGGTGGAAGGTTAGTTTATTTGGGACATTTTTTCTTTCTAATATAGGTTTTTACAGCTATAAATTTTCCTTCAAGTAATGTTGTAGCTGTATGTTCTGGTATGTTGTGTTTTCATTTATATCTAACGGAGTATTTTCTAATTTACCTTGTGATTTCTTATTTGACCCCTTGATGATTTAAGGGAGTGTGTTCACTTTCCACATGTATGTGAGTTTCCTGAATTTTCTTCTGTTGTGATCGGAGAACTCACTTTGTATTATTTTTGTCCTTTATATTCACTGAGGTTTTATGATCCAGCATATGATACTGGAGAATGTACTGTGTACACTTTGGACACTGTGATTTTATTTTTACCTTTGCTAAGGAAAGTGCCAGAATTAGAACTATGGTACACCTTTATATTGGAAACAGAAATTCTCCCAGGGTGTTTGAGGCAGAGGCAAACCTTGGCAGAGGCAAACCTGTGACAACAAGAAGGAGAAGCACTAAAGCTGTCTAAGGATGTGTTGTTTGTGAACCATATTTCAGGTTCCAAACACAGATAGGAAGAGCCATGAGATCAGTGACCCAACTATCATTGACCCTGGAATTTGAACTAAATAAACACAGTGATCTTGTTTCACAAAATTGCCAAGACAAGAAGTGCCTTCCTAATGTTTGACCACTTGCTTTTTTACAAATTGGTCTCTGATCGAATGGACCTCCAACTGTGATGTCTCTGGAATAGATTGGCTTGGTTTAGAGAATTATCTGGCTTATGCCTCCATTTATTCCCTATAGAACACTCTCTTGTACATTTAACAGAAATAAGGAAATGCAGAACAAAGCAAAAACACGTGAAAGAAGATTTTATGCATATAGACAAATAACAACAAAAGCAAAGTAAGCAGATAAAGAGTAATCAAGTTAATGGCAAAAATACTTTTCAAATTAAATTTCTTCAAAACAAATTCTGAAGACCTCATAAAAAGACCTGGGTCCAAACAATGACTTCCAACCTGAAAGCGCATTAGATAAGCAGCTAATGCCTAATGAAACTAGTCTGAGCTCAGCTAGTTGTTGGGATTGACTCAGTGGCAGCAGATCTGAAGGACAGATTAAGCACAAGGGACCCAGTGAGTGCATCTGTGGGTATGAAACACCTAGGAGTTTTGCCAAGGAAGAGCTTCCATAGTTACTATGGTGAGACCTCCAGAAATGTCAAAGGATGATGAGACCTCTGTTCTGTCTGACATAAAGAGAAGGCTGATTGCTTATTGCAGTGAGAAGAGACTGCTGATCATACAGAGAGTACTGGAGAGGTATGGAGTTCAGGACAGCAGTCTTGCAGAGGGGCAAGCAGCAGAAGCATGGTTGCTAAGGTAGTCTGTTGTTGATTGAGTAGTACTCCTTGTGATGCTTATTGGATTAAGTTGTTCCCGGATTGGCCAATATACAGAAACAAGGGGATGACTCTGGTTGGATAGCTTGGAAAAGTAGGTTGCTGAGGTGAGTTGATATAGATGTATTAAGCAGGTTTAAAACTGCATTTTTTCTTAAAGATTTTATTTATTTATTTGACAGACAGAGATCACAAGTAGGCAGAGAAGCAGGCAGAAAAAGAGAGAGGAGGAAGCAGGTTCCCTGCTGAGCAGAGAGCCGGATTCGGGGCTCGATCCCAGGACCTTGGGATCATGACCTGAGCCGAAGGCAGAGGCTTTAACCCACTGAGCCACCCAGGTGCCCTAAAACTGGATTTTATGGGGGCACCTGGGTGGCTTAGTTGAATAAGCATCTGCCTTTGGCGTAGGTTGTGGTCCCAGGCTCCTGGGATTGAGCCCCATGTTGGGCTCCCTGCTCAGGAGGGAGTTTGCCTCTCCCTCTCTCTCTGGACCACCCCCTGCTTATTCTCTCTTTCTCAGATGAATTTAATAAAATCTTAAGAAAACAAACCTGGATTTTATGGCTCCTTGTTACCATGGCTGCAAAACAATAGATCTTTTACAAAGTTTGTGATTTTTTAATTCCCAGGAACACATGAATGTTCACATTTTCACCTGATTTTATTGTTTAATTTCTTACATGTTAATGTTAAATTGATGAAGAATTTATTTTTTAAATGGATAGCAAGTTTTCATCCACTTTTTTAAACAAGCATTTTTTGGGGGGCACCTGTGTGGATCAGTTGTTAAGCGTCTGCCTTCAGCTCAGGTCATGTTATCAGGGGCCTAGGATCAAGCTCTGCATTGCATCAGGCTCCCTGCTCATGGGCAGGCCTGCTTCTCCCTCTCCTTTTCCTCCTGCTTATGTTCTCCCTCCTGCTTTCTCTTTCTTTCTCTAAAATAAATCAATAAAACTTTTTTTTTTTTTAAAGATTTTATTTATTTATTTGTCAGAGAGAGAGAGAGAGCAAGAGCGAGCACAGGCAGAGAGGCAGGCAGAGTCAGAGGGAGAAGCAGGCTCCCTGCGGAGCAAGGAGCCCGATGTGGGATTCGATCCCAGGACGCTGGGATCATGACCTGAGCCGAAGGCAGCTGCTTAACCAACTGAGCCACCCAGGCGTCCCTCAATAAAACTTTTTTTAAAAAAGATTTTATTTGTTTGACAGAGCCATAGAGCACAAGTGGGAGTGAATGGCAGAAGGAGAGAGAGAAGTAGACTCCCAGGTGAGCAGGGAGCCTGATGCAGGACCTGATCCCAGGACACTGATATCATGATCTGAGTCAAAGGCAGACACTTAAATAACTCCCAGGCTCCCCTCTTACCCTTTTTTTAATGGTCCTTTTCCCCCACTAACTTGAAATGCCACTAGTAATTAGTGGACACTCAATCCTAATCTGTATTTCAGTCTCATTGAGATCTTTTATTCTGTTAATTTTTTTTCTTTTTTCAGATTTAGAAAGGCACAATTGAGAAAATAAACCTCATACATTCAAAGTATACAATTTGATGAGTTTTAGCTTACTTATATACCAATGTAATTTCACAACGAAGATAATGAGCATATCCATTGCCTGCATAAAATTTACTCATATCTCTTTCAGACTTCCTTCTACCTTTGTTTCTCTCTGTCCATCACAGGCAGCAAACCCTGTTCTGCTTTCTGCCACTAGAAATTAGTGTCCATCTTCTAGAATTCTGTATATGTAGCATCATATGGTATATACTCATTTTTTGTTGTTTGTTGTTTGGTTTGCCTTCTTTTCAGCATGATTTTTTTTATTTTAATTTTTTATTTCAATCCCAGTATAGAAGTCAAAGTGAAATAGTTGCAGTTAAGAAACATGGATTTTTATCTACTTTTCAATGTTGAATATTGTAGTAACAAGACATAGACCTATATTGTTGTCTGCTGTGTTCCTCAGTCCCTTTTTAGTTTTTTTCTTCATTGTGCTTTCTTCCTCCCATGTCAGCCTCCTGCCTTTACTGATGCAAAAGACAGTGATTAAGGGAAAGGGATTTGGTGAGAGAATATTAAAAACTGTCATTAAGCGGCGCCTGGATGGCTCATTGTGTTAAGCCTCTGCCTTTGGCTCAGGTCATGATCTCAGGGTCCTGGGATGGTGCCCCACATAGGGCTCTCTGCTTGCTGGGGAGCCTCTTTCCCCCTCCCCCTCAGCCTGCCTTTCTGCCTACTTGTGCTCTCTCTCTCTGTCAAATAAATAAAATCTTAAAAACAAAACAAAACATAAATACTCAATAAGAGTTCTAAAAAGAAATTACAAGTTAAAAAGTTTGAGGGGTGCCTGGGTGGCTCAGTGGGTTAGAGACTCTGCCTTCGGCTCGGGTCATGATCCCAGGGTCCTGGGATCGAGCCCCACATTGGGCTCTCTGCTCAGTAGGGAGCCTGCTTCCTTCTCTCTCTCTGCCTGCCTCTCTGCCTACTTGTGATCTCTGTCTGTCAAATAAAAAAATAAATAAATCTTTAAAAAAATAATAATAAAAAGTGTTTGAATATGGATTCTATACTAGTGGTTGCTTTTGACTTTCACAACTACATATATATAGCTAACCTACATTTTTTTGAGACAGAGAGCACACAAGTGGTGGGAGGGAGAGGGAGAAAGAGAGAGACTTAAGCAGGGTCCATGCCCAGCACAGAGTCTGACACCAGGCTTGATCTCATGACCCTGAGATCATGACCTGAACCAAAATGAAGAGTCAGAGTCTTAACCAACTTGAGCCACTGAGGCTCCCCTGAAGTGAACTATCTTTATAGCTGTCTCTCCTCTGTATTGGACCTGCAGAGAGAAGGGCGCACCCCCACATGCATATGCATGCATATGGATGTGTGTGTGTGCACACACACACACACACTGCATCTGGCATGTATCAGGCACTAAGACAATGATGGAGATGATATTTGCAAACCCACAGTTCTGTTTTCTGTGCTAGGCACAGTTCTTGGTGCTTCACGTTTATGAAGTCATTGCATTCCCTCAACTCTATGAGTTGAGGTTAGTAAGTGAAAGACACAAGATTCACCTCCAGGGTCTGTTGTCAGGGTTGAACTGCTTAAACTCTGAGATGGTTTTTCAAGTCAAGTTCTGCAGGGTACTAATTGCCCAGGATGGCAATAAATGTTCATTCAGTGAGGTTAAAAGGAAAACGGTGAGAAGAATCTGTGGTTAAATACATTGGGGGTAAATAAAGGTAAATATGTTTCTTTAGCAGTCTGAGGTGCTTATGGCTGTTGTGAGTCTCTGAATGGCTTATAACTTGCACAATGGACTCCACTTTTTTGATTGTGGAACCTTTTTCACACCTCCTCACAACCTCTCAAGGGACCAGTGTTTCTGAAGAATCTGCCCTGGATGATACTGACTCAGAAAAAAGTTCAAGCTCTGATCCTTGACTTAAAGGACATTTACATCTGGTCCCTGCCTGTCTTCAGCCTGTGCTTACCATCTTCTGTCCCTTCTCAGCCTCCTTGCCCTCCCCATCTCCCCAGATCCCCACTTATGCCCTGCATACTACTGCTGCCTCTCCCTGGAGTTTCACTCATTCCTCTGCCCTGGCGTTTCTGCTTGGCAGATTGCTCCTTCAAGCATCAGCTGCTTCTGTAAACGTTCCTTGAATCCCTGGGCATATTCAAACATGCTTTCTGCGAGTTTCCTATGTTGACTTGTTCACAGCACTGTTTAGAGGTTACTGTGAGGGTACATTTATCTGCGGTGAGTCTGTTCATCGACATCTTCAGCATCTTCAGCTGAAGTGCTGTCTAATGATAGGTATTGATAATCCCTTCCATTAGCTCAAAAGGGCAAATATAGTTTAGAGAATGTTTTGTTGTCCTTCCGTAGACTACCCTAATAATGGTAATACTAAATCATTATTTTGATGATTAAAGTACCTTATTTGAAGGCAAACTGAATGTTATTAATTTCTAGTTACTGTTTTTAATTTTACTTTTATTTGTTCACTATTTTTTGAAAGATTATTTATTTGAAAGAGAGAGAGAGCAGGGGAGGGGCAGAGAGAGCAGTAGAGGGAGAAGCGGACTCTCTGTTGAGCGGGGACTCTGACACAGGGGTCATTCCCAGGATCTGGGATCATGACCTGAGCTGAAGGCAGATGTTTAACCGACTGAGCCACTCAGGTGCCCCTCTTTTCACTATTTTTTATTGATTTTGAGTTTTTTTGGTAGTGTTGAAAAGAGATGAGAGTCTTATCTCTTAAAAAAGACAACTGGAGCCTTCTAATGCAGTGAGCTGTGATATATCCCTGAAGCACTTTTTTTGCATCCCCCATCCTTTTCATTGTGCTCTCTGTATACAGATATGATTCAAAAGTCTTTTGTCTCTTTCCAAAGGCATGCCATGTATCAGCAGAACAAAGAAAACTTCCAGAATGAGTGCACTAAGCTTCTGGTTGGCAATATTGTTATAACCCGATACAACAATCGTACCTATCGTATTGATGACGTGGATTGGAATAAGACACCAAAAGATAGCTTCACAATGTCTGACGGGAAGGAGATCACATTCTTGGAATACTACAGGTGGAAAGAAGAGACTGGGCTTGGGCCTTTGGGTGGGTGTGGGATGTAGTCTACCATTCTGTAGCAGGATATTGAGTTCCCTAGTAGCTTACACTGGGACACTTTTAAAATAATTGGATTGGTAATACACCTTAGATTAAATGAGCTTATTTGTGGGATTTCACTTGGATATGCTACCCTTACAGTTTCATTTGTTTTAGTAATTTTGGAAGTTCCTTTATAAATTAATACCAGGGTTTTGAATTTTATTTCTTTTGTTGGTTTAGGTAGAAGTCTGGTTGGAAAGATTAAATTCACGTTTTAATCATTTGACTATCATTTTGCCTTTCCAGTTGTCCAAGCCTTTCAGTGTGATGCAGTTTTTTGTTTTTTGTGTTTTTTTTAAAGATTTATTTATTTGAGGGTGGGGGGAAGTGCACATGAGCAGGGGGAGAGGAGTAGAGAGAGAGAACCCCAAGTAGACTGCATAGAGCCTGTTTGGGGCTCCATCCCACAGCCCCGAGATCATGACCTGAGCTGGATGCTTAACTGGCTGAACCAGTCAGGCACTCCAACCTGATGCAGTTTCAAGCATATTTTTCCCTGGACCTTTAAGATGATTTCTCCTCCATTTCATTGCAGTGTTAACTTGAGTCTGCTTTTTCGTTATAAATATGCTATAAGGAGTTTCTGTTGGATCCTTGACAAGGGTATTATGCAAATTGCGTACACCAGTGCTGATTAAGAGACCCAGACTGTGTTGCCATAGAGCAGGGATGCTGCTTCTGAAATGTTTTCCTGCCTCTGTCCTGCTCTAGCAAAAACTATGGGATCACGATTAAGGAAGAGGACCAGCCACTGCTGATCCACAGGCCCAGTGAGAGACAGAATAACCAAGGGATGGTGAGTGGAGAGGTGTCAGATTGGCACTTCTAGCTTAAGCTCTCATCCATGGTGCTGGGAGCCGGGGAGCAGTGTTACGATGTGATTGGGAAAGACTCTGCAGGGCTGTCTCATCTAGCCAGTAGTGTTACTTCATGTGGTAGGATTTGCTTTTGATGTCTGCCTAAGGAAAACCTAATTATCCATATGAGCAAGGTAGCCTAAGGAATAAGAAGAATTTTCTGCTAAAGATTAAAACACTGGATCTATTAGGGAAGTTTTAGACAGGTAACAGGGACCAGAGACAGGGAAAGTGCCTTGACACTGACTCTTCTGTCTTAAGTGAGAAGGCTGAAGATCAGCCAGCTAAGATAAGATCTGGAGACCCCAACTGGATGGGATGTATTGCCTTAGCTTGCCTGGAGGCCCAAGAGGGAGGTTGGTTGGTTGGTTTTTTTTCCCCTAGTTTTTCCCTTTTTTTTTTTTGACCATTTCAACACTTTCCCTTTTACCTAATACAGCAGACTATGTTGTGAACAATCTGTGAGTATAGTGACTGAGGAGAAAAGGGTAAAATACTTGTAGTGTTTTACTGCCCTCTTTTCTGGGATTTTATGTTCCTTATTGTGCCGGTTATGTCCTTGCTGGCCCAGCTCTGGGCATGTCTTGTGGGGTCAGAGGAACAAGACCGTCTTTACTGCCTTATTTTTCCTCTCCATTCTCTCCTCAAAGCTGCTAAAAGGTGAAATCCTACTGCTGCCTGAGCTTTCATTCATGACTGGAATCCCTGAGAAGATGAAGAAGGACTTCAGAGCCATGAAGGTGAGAAATGCCCGTGTTGAATGGAAGGCCTAGACCTGGGCTAGGCTTATGTCTAGGCTTATGTCCTGAATGGAGCTAGACCTGGGCAGGCTTATGTCATCACCTGAGCAGGTCTGTTTTTCCAGACTCCAGTTCTCTCTGCCAAACATGTTCCATGTCCCTTCCCACACACTGTGAAATAGCTGATCGGAGCTACCTTCTGAAAATTACTCAAAAACATACAAAAAACAGTGGAGTGCCAGATCATGAGGTAAAAGGAAACAAGTAATTCTGTTTTCACTCCCACCAATCAGATGGATGACTGTAAACTGGTCATATGATCATAAGTGAGGTTCTTTGATAGCACTGAATTTTTCTAGCATTCTTAAAAGCCTTCAGTCTATTTAAAAGGGTGGGGGAGATAATGTAGCAAGGAATAATTAACAAGTCAGAGACTGGGGTAAAAGGATAGAAGGTTATGGTGTGGGGTGTGGAGTATCCAGGAGGTGTTGGGCTGAGTCCCTGTAGGAAATAGCTGAGCAGCTCAGACATGGGCAGCAGCATGAGTCTGGCACTCAAGCACTTCACCTCCAGTCTTTCTGCAGTGCGTGGGGCTTTCCACACCTGAGCTCCTGTGTTATCTCACTCTCCCAGTGCATGTCTGTTACCCTCGGACCCTGCCTATCAACGATGCCACAGACTGTTTTCAGTAACATCATAAAGAGCCCGAAGTGAAGCTTAGCATTCCTGTAAGAGATGTCTTTCATGTTTACCTTTGATCCTTCTGCATTCAGCATGTAGGTCAAGGCTCCTTCTTTACAACACTCAGTCACCTAATGACTTCATGATCACAGAGTTCTCTGTACCGCCCTGCAGACAGGTGGTAATGACTGCCTCACAGGGAACAACAACTGTATAGTTCTTTGGTCCCAGAAGAATAAAGAACTCACATATGTGCTTCAGAATCTTCATATACACCTTTGGGTCTTCATTTAACGGTAACATTTAGAAAGCACAAATTATGGACCAAACACTAAGCAAAAAAATGTCTTATGATAACATTAAATATAGTAGTGGTATCACATGAAGTTTAAGATTGGATCTGGTTTTCCATTCTGTTTTGTTTGTCTCTGCCTGGCACAGGACATTTTTCCCCCTATTTTCCCCAAATATTAAATAGATGTAATCAAGCCCCCTTTGCCCCTGTTTCATAGAATTTCTTAAGAAAAATTTTTAAAGATTTTATTCATTTGGGGGAGAGAGAGAGGGAGAGCAGGAGCAGGGAAAGGGCAAAGGAAAAGCAGACTCCCCACTGAGCAGGAGCCTCCGCGCAGGGCTGGACCCCAGATCCTGGGGTTATGACCTGAGCCGAGCCAAAGGTAGATGAACTCACTGAGCCACCCAGGTGCCCCTGAATTATTTTAGGAATTTTAAATTCAGAACGTGGCTTTGAGAAAGAGGTAAGATTTAGCGGTCTCATGGGAGAAAGAAACCATAGCATTTTAAATTATTTTATGATTAATTTTTTATGATTATTTATTTATTTGAGAGGGAGGGTGAGTACGCACAAGCAAGAGAGAGGGAGAGAGAGAGTGAAAGAGAAAGAAATCACCAGGCTGGGGAGGGGCAGAGAAGCAGACCCACTGCTGAGCAGGAAGCCCGATGTGGAACTCAGTCCCAGGATTCTGGGATGATGACCCCAGCTGAAGGCAGTTGCTTAACCGACTGAGCCACCCTATGATTAAAATTTTAACCCTGCACTTCCTTCACATTCTTGAGAGATATTTATTTTAAAATCTTTGGAGTATTTAAAAATGTCTTCCAGGGGCGCCTGGGTGGCTCAGTGGGTTAAGCCACTGCCTTCGGCTCAGGTCATGATCTCAGGGTCCTGGGATCGAGCCCCAAGTCCAGCTCTCTGCTCAGTGTGGAGCCTGCTTTCCCCTCTCTCTCTCTGCCTGCTTCTCTGCCTACTTGTGATCTCTGTCTGTCAAATAAATAAATAAAATCTTAAAAAAAAAAAAGTCTCCCATTTCAGTGGAAAGGATGTTTTCTTTTGGAAATGTTTTAGACATATTGGGGTTTAATTTCATATTGGAGAAACTAATACTTAGAAGTTATTATCTGCATTTTAAATCTATTTAGGATTTGACCCAGCAGATCAACTTGAGCCCCAAACAACACCATAATGCTCTGGAATGCTTGCTGCAGAGAATTTCAAAAAATGAAACAGCCAGCAATGAATTGACACGCTGGGGACTCTGCCTTCAGAAGGATGTACATAAGGTAAACTGGATGTAGTCAGACAGGAAACAGTGTTCATCAGTGATTTTAAGAGCGTAGTGAAAGTGGGTGATAGCTTCCTATCTGGTCTCTGTTTTGGCGTTTTGCTCTATTATATTTTGGGGGGGGGGTCCTAGCCACAATATTTGAATTTTCTTCTCTTAATTTGTTAGTATCTGTTAGAGATTTTTCTTCCATATTTTGCAGAGATTTGAGCTGTTAATTTTCAGTCAGATAGATAGTAAAAGGAATATTGACTTAAAATTTACCTCATTTTTGGGTGCCTGGGTGACAGTTGGTTAAGCATTTTCTGGCTCTTGTTTTGTTTTGTTTTTTAAAGATTTTGTTTAATTTGACAGAGAGAGACACAGCGAAGGAAGGAATACAAGCAGGCAGAGTAGGAGAGGGAGAAGCAGGCCTCCCTCTGAGCAGGGAGCCTGATGTGGAGCTCCAGCCCAGGACCCTGGGATCACAACTGGAGCTGAGCAGACGCCCAACGATTGAGCTGCCTAGGCGTCCCTAACTCTTGATTTTGGCTCAGGTCATGATCTCAAGGTTGTGAGATCGAGCCCCATGCTGGGCTCCACTCTCAGCAGGAATTCTGCTTGGCATTCTCTCTCTCCCTCTCCCTGTCTCCATCCCCATGCTCACATGCACTCTCCCACTCAGTAAAATAAAAAAATAAATCTTTATTTAAAAAATTACCTCATTTTCAGTTTTCCAATCCAAATAATTCTTAAGGTTCTGTATGTCCTTTTTTTTCCTCCAAGTTTTTTTTTTCTTTTCGAATAATTGTGATTCTTTCAATATGCTATTGACATTCTTTCTATAGGCATAGAGAGTTTTGGACTTGCACCATTCTGATATTCTTATGGCTCTTTCTGCCTGCATTTTGCCTGAGCCTCCTGTGTTGTATTTTGTGTGGCATGATCCATAGGGCAGAGGCAGTGTGAGAGATGGTGGCAGAGTTCTTGGCCTTCAGTATCTGCTTATTTGGCTTTGAATCTCAGTTTTACCACTTGCCATCGTAGTTACTTTGAGCAAATTGCTTAGCATCTCTTAGTTTATCTGTAAAATGAGGATGATAATTGAGTTGTAAGAATTTAAATGGTAACATTTTCAGCATCATATGTGACACATAGCAAGTGCTCAGTAAACGTTAGTTAATACTACTTTTCACCTTTCTTTTGAGATCATACCAAAATAATTAATTCTGTCTCTTCTCTAGTTCTCCTACACTCTTAATTGACTCCTTGTTAAAATTTTCTTTTTTTTTTTAAATAAAAGTAATGGATAGTCAATAAGGAAAATGTTGAAACCTTACAAAAAGTAAAGAAAGAAATAAAAACATGAGTAATTTCATCATCCAAAGATGATATCTCAGTAATTTATTTTAGATACATATGAAAGATACTTCAATATAGGGCGCCTGGGTGGCTCAGTGGGTTAAGCCATTGCCTTCGGCTCAGGTCATGATCTCAGGGTCCTGGGATCAAGTCCCGAATTGGGCTCTCTGCTCAGCAGGGAGCCTGCCTCCTCCTCTCTCTCTCTCTCTGCCTGCCTCTCTTTGCCTACTTGTGATCTGTCAAATAAATTTTAAAAATCTTTTAAAAAAATAAATAAAATTGAATTTAGTATTTTTTCAAAGACTTTATTCATTTATTTGACAGAGAGAGCACAAGCAGGCAGAGTGGCAGGCAGAGGGAGAGGGAGAAGTAGGCTCCCTGCTGAGCAGGGAGCCTGATGCGGGGCTTGATCCCAGGACCGTGGTATCATGACCTGAGCTGAAGGCAGATGCTTTTTTTTTTTTTTTTTTTTAAGATTTTATTTATTTATTTGACAGATCACAAGTAGGCAGAGAGGCAGGCAGAGTGGGGGCGGGGAGCAGGCTCTCTGCTCAGCAGAGAGCCCGAATCAGGGCTCCATCCCAGGACCCTGGGATCATGACCTGAGCCAAAGGCAGAAGCTTTAACCCACTGAGCCACCCAGGCACCCCTGCTTAAGCATCTGCTTAACTGACTGAGTTACCCAGGTGCCCCACGAATTTAGTATTTTTTTTAAAAGATTTTATTTATTTGACATAGACATCACAAGTAGGCAGGGAGGCAGGCAGAGAGAGAGGAGGAAGCAGGCTCCCCGCTAAGCAGAGAGCCCCATGTGGGGCTTGATCCCAGGACCCTGAGACCATGACCTGAGTCGAAGGCAGAGGCTTAACCCACTGAGCCACCCAGGTGCCCCAGAATTTAATATTTTTTAATTAGAAGTAGTTACTCAGTTAACAACCTTGTAACTAAGTCTTTGTAATGTTGTTTATTTTCATAGATTTATGGATGTGGAAATGTCAGAGGACATTTATGTTTTTAGTACTTTTGTTGTATATTGCCAATGGCCTTCTAAAAAGGTTTAAAAATTTACTTTCATATCATGAGTTTGATTCTTTTTTCTTGCTAATATGGAAATTTTTACTTATGTTAATAAACTCATTACATTCTTTTGGTTATAGATAAAATAAGTAATTTTTAAAGATTGATTTATTTGAGAGAGCAAGAGTGAGAGAAAAAGAGAGCACATCTGCAAGAATCGGGGGGGCGGGGGAGGCAGAAGGGAGAAGGAAAAGAATTTCAAGTAGACTGCTTGCTGAGCATAGAACCTGACATGGGACTCCATCTCATAACCCCGAGATCATGACCTGAACCAAAATCAAAAGTTAGGTGTTTAACCAACTGAGACATCCAGGAGCCCCAGTATTTGGTAATTTTAATAAACAAATGGTAGAGATCATAGAAAGTAAAAATCCTTTATAATTACATATCCACAGAGATAATCACCACTAAATATAGACTCATTCAGTTTTTATTGATGCATATATTACTATTTATTTTTTGTAAAAACAGGATTATATTAGATGGAAAGTGGTTTTAATGATTGCAAAATAGTCCGTTCATGTTGTTATATCAATTATTTTCCTGGTTTTGGATATTTAGATTTGATTGACTTATTCTTAATGGTAATTTGTTCTTTCATTATATTTATGCATTTTCCTTTGTTTTTTCATTTTAAAAGGGTAATAGTTTATATTCAGCCTTATTAAGAAATTTTACTTAAGTTTGTCCCTTAAAATATTTTTAAAAATTATTTTACTATTTATCTTGAAATGTAGTTATTTTACAGGCGTTCTCTACTTCTAAAGAGGCAGTGCTTTCTAATCCCTTTCTTGGGAGACCATGTTGGAAGCTTCAATAATTAAAGAGCCATACCTATAAAAATTTTACCTGTATTTGTCCAGGGTTTTATTAGCCTAGACTCACTGCTGCAGTTTCATTTTTGTGCCATTCTCAGAGGTTATAACCTGGACAGGTTTACATAGTGGAGTTGACCAGGCCCAAGAGAGAACAGTATCGTTGTTCTTTCCTTAAATAGTGTTTGCAGATGGCTCATGTCATGGGTACTTTGTTTTGTATTTAGATCGAAGGACGTGTTCTCCCAATGGAAAGAATTAACTTAAGAAATACTTCATTTATCACATCTCAGGAACTAAACTGGATTAAGGAAGTAACCAGGGACCTTTCCATCTTAACTGTAAGTGACTTTTGAGGTGGTGAAGAGAGGACCAGTATTCCTATAAGTATGGAAATTAGGAAGCAGGAAGGATTGGGTGTCTTCTTTTGGAGGGAGAATACCACCTGAATTCCTATCCTGCATTATCTACTAAATGGGTCCTTCAAATACAGCAAATTGATGAATTGTTAGAGGTAAGCACTTTGGTTGGCTATAGACTTAGGAAAAGGAAATAGATTGCTATGGTAACTCATACAGTGCCAGCCGATTACCCATTCTCCCTTTTATGTTCCTTTATCTTCCCCCGCTTTTCCCTGGGGAAGGATGTTTTTATCCATGAAAGAAGTGTAATTAAAACAGCCCCCACCAAGGGAACCAAAGAACAAAATGGTATATAATTATTTTTAAATGTTTTTGAGCCATGCATAAAGTACACACATCTGTTTCTAAAACTTTTTATTGAAATATGTTTAAAGAAAAAGTATATTTACAAGTGTAAGTTTGAGGAATTTTCAAAGGTTCATAAACCTATAGAATCCACAGCAAGGGTTAAGAAAGAGAACTTTACCAATGACCCAGAAGCCATCCCTTCTGCTCCTTGTTACTACCTACCTCTCACCCTTAAAAACGATATGAGGAGTCACAGCATAGATTCATTTCAGTTGCTTTTTGTACTTGATGTATACGTGAAACCATACAGTATATATTCTTTTATGTCTGGCTTAATTTCTTCAGCCCTGATTGGTGAGTTTCATCCATATTGTTAGATATAGTTGTAGGTCTTTCATTCTCCTTGTTGCATACTATTCCACTGTGAAAGTCGTCCCCCATTTACTTAATTGTATACATCTGTGTTAGTTACAGGAATTAGAAAAGATTCAAGCGGAGAGAGTTATAAGTGATTTATTCTCTAGAATAATACCTCCTGGGTGTGACTCTGGAGTGTCTAAGTTATGAGAAGTACTAAAAATAGCTTGTGGTTATTCCTAGGTCCCCATGCATTTCTGGGCACTGTTTTACCCAAAGAGAGCAATGGATCAGGCCCGAGAACTGGTTAACATGTTGGAGAAGATAGCTGGCCCCATTGGTATGCGCATGAGTCCACCAGCCTGGGTTGAACTAAAGGATGATCGAATAGAAACCTATGTCAGAACCATTCAATCCATGCTAGGAGTTGAGGTAATAAATTAATTTAATTTGAGTGTATTTATAGAATGCCTGTTTTAAAATACTTGAACACTTGATTTTAAATGATCTTGGTTGTCAGTCTACTGTTTTTGATGCCCAGAAACCAGTTTGTTACTCATGTACACATGAAATAATGAACTAAGTAGTCTTTATGCCCTTTGGTTAATTCTGCTGCTCTCATTCTATGTTGGCAGCCTCACTCTTGTGTTCTTTTTTCACATAATAGACGAATAGCTAACTTAACTTTAGTTCGTTATCTATATAGAACATGTTGTGCTCAGAAAGCAACTTTTTGGGCCCAGTGCCATTTTGCACGATTCAGTATTTAGCTGTCACAATCTGGTCTGGCTTAAGATTTGAATTGCTCTGGCAATGAACTTGGCGCCTGGCCATCAGCTCAGTCCTGACAGCTGTTCAGGACCACTGGAGCTGAGCAAGTCACAGTACTCGTAACTCAGTAGTTCAGGCCTACAGTTCTTACCTGTTTGTACATAAAACAGAGGAAGAAGCTTAAGGAGGGCCCTCAACAAAAGTAGTTAGTCTTTGACTGGAAGAGTCCATTCTTGGGAGATCAGTACTGGAATGAGATTGTCTTGGGATCTCTCTTATCCCCCTCCCCTCCCCGCTCTAGGTTATCACTCACAGCACCACCCTTGTGTTCTGTCTCTCTTTGTAATTTCTTCCTAGTTTCCCAGGCTTATAGTCTGGTGTGGCCTCTCCCTACACCTGATCATTGATAATTCTGCTCTATTTTCAAAAGAATAACCCAGTGTACTACCTCAGCTCCCCCATCACACCGCTTGCCACGTTCTCTTTAGGAGAGTATACTGCTATCAGTTTTCGTGCAGCATGGATATGATGGTCATTCATCACGTTTACCAAACTTAACTCATAATTGGTCTTGTCTCTGTTGTCTTCAGGGCATGCTGTTGTATTATTTATTAGGGGTCTCAAACTCAGATGTCTGCGGCAGCCAGGTGAATAATGCAAATGAAGTGAGCTGGGAGGGGATTGTAGTGAACTAAAGAGAGTAAACCCTATGACTGCTTATAAAAGCACAGCATTATCAAATTAATTTTTAATTTACTCCTTTTTCAGTAGAAGCAAGAAAATCTGGATTTGTGTGTATGTGCCCTTCCTTATATTTAAATATTAGTTTAAAAAGGGAGGGATGTACCTGGCTGGCTCAGTTGGTAGAGCATGTGACTCTTGATCTCGGGGTCATGAGTTCAGGCCCCACACTGGGCATGGAGCCTACTTAGAAAAAAAAAAATGAGGGACGCCTGGGTGGCTCAGTTGGTTAAGCAGCTGCCTTCGGCTCAGGTCATGATCCCAGGGTCCTGGGATCGAGTCCCACATCGGGCTCCTTGCTCGGCAGGGAGCCTGCTTCTCCCTCTGCCTCTGCCTGCCTCTTTGTCTGCCTGTGCTCGCTCTCTCTCCCTCTGTCTCTGGCAAATAAATAAATAAAATCTTAAAAAAAAAAAAAAGATTCTTCCATGTTTAAAAAAAAAAAATGATAGGGGCACATGGGTGACTCAGTCATTGACCGTCTGCCTTTAGCTCAGATTGTGATCCCAGAGTCCTGGGACTGAGCCCCACATCAGGCTTTCTGCTCAGCGGGAAGCCTGCTTCTCCCTTTCCCACTTCCCTGCCTGTGTTCCCTCTCCCGCTGTGTCTCTCTCTGTCAAACGAATAAATAAAATCTTAAATAATAATAATAATAATAAAATGTAAAAAGTATTAATAAAAACAACACATGTAAGTCACTGTAGGGACTAAAAAGCTACATGTTTGGTAGGTCCAGGCCATAGGCTCCCAGTGTGCAGCCTGTGTTCTCTGTGACTTTGGAAGTTCTTTGATGTGATTACTAGAATGCGTCCTTAGAGAGGTTTATTTTTGTTTTTTGTTTTTTGTTTTTTAAGATTTTGCTTATTTATTTGTCATAGAGAGAACATGTGCATGCAAGCACAAGCAAGGGGAGAGGCATGCAGAGGGAGAAGCAGGCTCCCCGCTGAGCAAGGAACTGGATGTGGAACTTGATCCCAGAACCCTGGGATCGTAACTCGAGCTAAAGGCAGGCACTTAACGGACTGAGCCACCCAGGCATCCCTCAGAGAGGTCTTAATCTAACACTAATCTTGATTTGGAATAATATACTATTGATTTGCCATTAGTAGCTCTTTCTGGCATAAAGGATTAGCACCTTCATTTCACTTTCACCTTCATTTCACTTTTCTTTATTCAGACTTTGAAAGGTCCTGTGTTTCCAATGTTGGAAAGAAGATTTTATTCATTTATTTGACAGAGAGAGACAGCAAGAGAGGGATTATAAGGAGGGGGAGTGGGAGAGGGAGAAGCAGGCTTCCCGATGAACAGGGAGCCCGATGTGGGGCTCAAACCCAGGACCGTGGAATCCTGACCTGAGCCAAAGGCAGACACTGAGCCACCCAGGCGCCCCTCCAGTGTTGGAACTCTTATTAAACAGTAAGGGGTCAAGGATGCTTGTATGAGATACTCTGGGGGTGATACTATTCTATCTTGTAACCAGAGAGTAAGGTAGAGCCACTTACGGATTTAGCTGTAGCTTCATTTGTTTGTGTTCGGCTCCTAATAGTTTCTTGTGGTATTGTACTCCATGTTTCCTCAGTTTTGTGGTATGAATGTAATAAGGTGGTTAGTTTACTGAAGAGAATGGTAAAAAGCAATATAGGGAATTGAAAGCAGCAACTAAGTAACCCTTCCAAATTTTCAAGCCTGCCTTTTCCAGGCATCTTAAGTGTCCTAAGAAAGACGTCAGTTGGCGTCTAGAAAGACGTCTAGATAATTTATGATATCATATTCCATATCTGTGCAAAGAAGCCCTGAACCCAGCAAAGGTTCAAAGACCTGTTTGGGGTTGGAATGTCTACCGTCTTTGTTTCAGTCCTCTTCTGCCTTAAAGGTCCCACGACTTTGCAGGCTCTTAGACTGCCCCCAGCTGGAGCCCCAACAAGGTGCCCTGAGAGTTTCAAAGCCTGACTTATGTACTTTATCTCCTCAAGGGGAAGATACAGATGGTTGTTTGCATCATCATGGGCACACGTGACGATCTCTATGGGGCCATTAAAAAGCTGTGCTGTGTGCAGGCTCCTGTGCCCTCACAGGTGAGTGGGAGCTGGGCAGGAGGCACAGATGGAAACTCTAGCCTTCCTTGAGGCTTTGAAAAGAGGGATACAGGTGTTCAAAAAGACTGAAGTAACTATTAGAAGCCATGTGTGTATACTGTCTGGTGGAACATTCCCCTTATTAGAACCTGGTTAAAAGCAGATGCTCTTTGTAAATGCTGCCTTCATGTTCCCAAATGAGTTACTCTTGCTGGTTCAGTGGGTGACCTGCTGAGTGGTTTCACATGACTGGGTTCTGAGAGTATAGGCTTCACTCTGAAAGGGGAAAGCTGTTTTTCCTTAGTAGGTTTAAAGAAAATTACTCTGTATGAGATTTTTTGAAAGTTTTTGTTTTTTGGTTGTTTATTGTTTTGTTTTGTGTTTTGTTTTGTGTTTGTGGGGAGTGTGTATGTGTGAGTTCAATGCTTGCCTAGAAATCCTAGAATTAGAACTAGTCAAAGTATATTATCTGCTAATTGGGGTTTCCTCAACAAATGTAGTGTTTACTTTAGGCCTGTTTTCATCGTCTGACAAGCTGATAGTGTCCTCTTTCCCCACACCCCTTTGTTATAGGTCATCAATGTCCGAACCATTGGTCAGCCAACCAGGCTTCGGAGTGTGGCCCAGAAAATTTTACTTCAGATTAATTGTAAATTGGGTGGTGAGCTCTGGGGAGTGGATATTCCTCTGGTGAGTGATGCTGAGATGTGTCTTCATTCAATTTAGCTCTCCAGAGACTCCTACCTAGTTGTTTTCCTCATAGAGTTATCTTTATTTTCCATGCTTAGTAGTCTAAACGGTTCATAGCCTGATTTGGTATAGCCTACAGGCTGAGAATGGTTTTTATAAATCTAAACAGTTGAAACCAATAAAAATAAGACTAATATTTCCTGACACGTGAAAATTATTTGAAAATCCATTTTCAGTGTCTTTAAGTGCAGTTTTATTGGAATACAACCATACTTCTCTATAGACTAGCTACGGCTGCTCTCATACTGTAACAACAGATGGAACTGAAGAGTTCCTGCAGAGACTGTGTAGCTCACAGAGCCCAATGGTATTTACTGTTTAATCCTTTACAGAAGAAGTGTGGTGATCCTGTTCTAGATCTCTGACTTGTTCATAGTGTTTAAAAAAATGTCAAGTTGATATCAGTCTTTCTCTTCCTTTCCCAGAACTTATTTTCATATGTTGCTTTTGGGGTACAGATAACAAAAAGATGGGGTGATGGATTGCTTGTTGTTTGGGGTCTGTTTTTTGTTTTCTAACCCAGAAACAATTAATGGTGATTGGGATGGATGTTTACCATGATCCTAGCCGAGGCATGCGATCTGTGGTTGGCTTCGTTGCAAGCATCAATCTGTAAGTACTACTTATAATGCCATTTTGTTCGGTTACCTCATTTTGATGCCAGTCTTACTATAAATCCAGGGAATGCTTTCTAATATTTTGTATTTTAGTAAAAGTATACTTTATAAAAGTATACTTAACTTTTCCCTCCCTTATCTTCCTATTAGTTTATCTAGTCTATTTACCAGATTTGTCAGATCTGTAAGTTTGTTCCCCTGGCTGTGGTGTAATCATCTTCAAAATGGGGGCTATGTCTTAGTGGATTTTTCCCCCAGGAATGAGGAATTTTTTTTTGTTTGTTCTGATTGTAAAAACAAGGCATGCTCATGCAGATAACTACAGAAATTTAGAAAGTGAAAGTACCTTATGGGCCATCTTTTAGTAACTATCACCAAAATTTTGATGTATGTATACTTCTATATTTTCATTTATGCACATAGTAACACATATAGGTGGTGTATATATGTATACAAAATGGCATATTAATGTGTATACTATACCTTAGCTTGTTTTATGTACTTAAATTATATATTGCTGACATTTCATCATGTCCATACAAATAAATCTCAACCAATTCTTCTTAAGTGCTGCATGGAATTTATTGTATGCTAGAGCACTATTTAGTCTTCTGTTGGTGGTTATCTAGGTGGTTAATTTTTTTCAGCTGGAAGTGGTTTTGTAGCAAATACCACAATTATGTCTATATTTTTACATTCTATATGTGGCATATATTTTTCCCTGTATTGCCATGTGTTTTTACCTGTAACACAAATGCATTTACTAGGTATTTGTATTGGTGCATAGAGGAGCCTGTGTGTACTGACATTCAGATTGTGGACCTTCCTCTGTGAGTGTGTGTTCATCTGTCTCTCTCTTACTGCCTCTTCCCCAGCACTCTCACAAAATGGTATTCACGAGTGGTATTCCAGATGCCTCATCAGGAGATTGTGGATAGCCTGAAGCTGTGCCTGGTGGGCTCCTTAAAAAAGTTTTATGAGGTGAGGAGAGCAGAAATTTTATTTTATTTCTTTATTTTTTTGACGATTTTATTTATTTGATAGGGAGAGTGAGCACAAGCATGGGGAGTGGTAGGGAGTGAGAGAAGCAGGCCTCCCCACTGAGTAGGACCCTGGGATCATGACCTGAACTGAAGGTAGACGCTTACTGATTGAGCCACTCAGGTGTCCCAGAACAGAAATTTTGTAAAGTTGGGGGTTTTTAAGGACTGCCTATCTGACCATTTTAAGAGGAAGTCTGACTTAGTGGGAGGGGTCCCAAATTAAAGGTATCTCCTAAACAGACTGAAAAGTTAGTCATTGGCAACTTTGGCGATTGGCAAAGGTATCTCAAAGGGACTGCTTTCAGGCTTCTGCTTGTACCAGAGATAAATACTTTGATTTTGTTTGGTAAGTAATGATTATTCCCAGTTTGTCAGCTTGATGTCTGTAGACATAATTTTCATGCCCTTATCAGGAAAGTGGGGGTAAATTTCAGCAATTAAAGCAGCTTATGAATTTACTCAGCTTTTTATGGCTATTACTAGGTACTTTTCATTTCAGTTCAAGACAAATGCCTCCCTGTAAATCACCCCTAGAACTCTCAGGAATGCTAACCGTGGAGAATTGCTGTCATTAAACTGATACTGGGTCTGGCACAATGAGCAAGCAAAGTACTGGGTTTTACCTTGGCCACTACATCAAAGGAAGTGCTGATAAGTGGTTTTCATGTCTTAGGGTCAGAGTTAGCCCTTTGCATGGAGAGTAACAGCAAGAAATTTAATTATTTCGTATGATCACAGTCAATAGAATGCCATCTTATTTCTTTTTAGACTGTTTCCTACACTGTCCTTCAAATAGTTTAATATTCTTTCAGTATTTGTGATCATGTAAAAAAAAAAAAAGTTGAATTTTGTCTCTAAGGAGACCTATATATATACTACCTTGTCACGAAGTCTTACCACACCTTCCTTTTTCTTGTTGTTGGCACTATTTCCCTTCAAGCTCTTCTGTTAGGTGCTAGATTTTCAAAGATTCCTTCTTTGAAGATTTTTCCGTCCCCCCCCCCCCACTGCCCCAGTGCTCCATCCCTTAGACTTATTTCTTTATGCTCCTTCCTCTTCCAAGGCCTCTTTTTTCCTTTGTTTATTTTATTCCAAGTCCCCTTCTTTACCTTCTGTGTAGTGGCTATTGCATTTTGCCTTATATTAGTTCATTGTATCCTTATTTATCTTTCTCTGGGCTGTGAATTACTTGAGCACTGCTTGGTTATTGATGGCCATGTAACAAGTTTACCCTAAAACTTAGTGACATACAGTGAGCATTTATGATTCCGAAGTCAAGAAGTGCAGTGGGCTCTGGTGACTCTTCATATGGTCTTTTTTCTTTTCTTTTGTTTTCTTTCTTTCTTTTGTGTGTGTGTGTGTGTGTGTGTGTGTGTGTGTGTGTGTGTGTGATTTTGTTTATTTGACACAGAGAGACACAGTGAGAGAGGGAACACAAGCAGGAGGAGTGAGGTCTCCCTTTGAGCAGGGAGCCCAATGTGGGGCTCAGTTCCAGGACCCTGAGATCATGACCTGAGCCGAAGACAGACGCTTAACGACTGAGCCATCCAGGTGCCCCTCATGTGGTCTTTCCACATGAGTTAGTTTGGGCTTCCTCACAGCGTGGTGGGACACAGTTCAAGGTGTGAGTAGTCCAAGAAACTAGAGCCAGGTGGAAATCACGTTGCCTTTATACCATACCCTGCAAAGTCATGCAGTATCACTTTCACTGCATTCCATTTGCCCAGTAGTCTCAGTATGAATATGCCTAATATTTGGAGGAGCCGGTGTGGGGATAGGATAGATTTAAATAATGGATCTGCCTATAAAACTGTTACATACATTTTCATTTGTTTATACTAATTTAGTACATTTTCCCCTTGGATTTGCCACTGTTTATTCCTTCCACTAAATTTGTGCAGAACTCTTGAGCATACAATTTCTCTGATGGTTAACTTATCCAGTTCTTTCTCAGGGCATTCATTCTTGCATCAGTATTACATCCTGAAGAAGCATTAACCAAGTCTCCAAATATACTTGACTATCAACATCAGTATTACTATAATACTTGTTTAAGTAATAGAACTGATTCTTAACCAACAAGGTTAGTGTCCCATCACATTACAGTATGGTAGTAAATACAACCTGAAATATGAATCAGAAGATACTGAGGCATTACTACAGCTCCACTCAGGCATGAGTAATTATTCCGGTTCATTGTCCTATTACATGACCAAAATATCTCCCAGAACTATGCCACTTAAGTTTGCAGGCTTTCATTGTCATTCTCAGGTTCTAAAAGCAAGAACAGTCTCAGCAACGTGGCTGTACTTTTTCAGGCATGTGGTACACTTAAGCTACAGGCAATATTATTACTTCTTGTTCAAGGCGTGCTTTGAGATACCAATGAATGTAATACTGGATTTCCCTCATTGCATAACTGTTGATTCATTCCTTTATCCTCAGCTACCATTCTTCCTTCTTTCCATTTATACCTTAACTTTTCTTCCTTTGGAAGGAATGTTAGGTTTGGCCCCTGTGCTGGTGTAGGTTGCTGATAGCAATTCTAGCATGGTAGGTGCTTTCCCCCTTAGTCCACTCCCATTCATATAGGGAGGGCTACACAGGTACAGAATTAGTGAACTCTCTTGACCACTAGGGATTTTAGCTGCATTTCCTGTGAACCTCAATTTTGTTAGAGGGGTGAAAGCATGATCTACCCCATCAGGCCCTTGGGAATTTCATCACAAAGGTTTAAAAGTATAGTTACAGTTTTTTGCTTAGAGATTGTTGTAGATTGAATTATACCCTCCCCGACACACAAAAGTTACTGACATTCTAACACATAGTAGTAGTGAATGTGACTGTATTTGGAAATAAGGCCTTTATGGATGATGGAGTTAAGATGAGGCCATTAGAATGTTCCCTAATCTAATATGACTGTGTCCTTATGAAAAGAGGAGATTTGAACGCAGGGGCAGATACACGTAGAGGAAAGACGATGTGAGGACACAGGGAGATCGCCATCTAGAAGCCAAGGAACACCTGAGGCCACCAGAGGCTAAGAAGGAGTCATGGAACAGATTGTCCCTCATACCCCTCAGAAGAAACCAACCCTGCCAACACCCCGATCTCAGGCTTCTAGCCTCCACCCCTGTGAAACAATACCTATCTGTTGTTGAAGCCACTCAGTTAGTGTACTTTGTTATGCAGCCCTAGAGAACGGATATACCCTTTATCCCAGTTTGGGCATCTGCAATTGCAGTTCTGGTCTGAGAACCAGTAGGAAGAAAAGTGTTGAGGTCATGTGAGGGAAACAAAAAAGTATTGTTATACCAGCATCTTTCTCCATCCTCTGTTCTCTGGATCCCCCAGAGAAAGGGAGAGACATCCTCTGGGTCCTGTTCATGTTGAGTGTCTGTACACACTCATGAAATCTTGCCAGTCAACCCTCATGCCTTTATTCCCTGCATTTTAGACCAAAAAAAAAAAAGTTTCAGTTGTCCATTCTGTTCGCTATCAAACTGTTACTCTGAGGATGAAAATGTGTTCTTCGATCTGAGGAAATGTGGGTTGTCAGTCAAAATTGATACAATATCTTTTGTTGTAGATCTTTTTTTTTTGGTGTTTTGAGCATTTATATCTACCAGGAGGTATGCATAGCCTAGTCCACAGTAGATGTCTATTTATGTCAGGAAGTATTTCTTGCCTCCTGGAGCTACCAGGCTAGTCTAACTTGCCACCTATGTGCAGGGCCTTCCCTTTAGGAAATCTATCCCAGAGCCATCTGCATTCTCTGTTATCTCCTCTTGTCAGGCAGAACAATTCTTGGTGGCTTTCTGCACTTCAGAGTGTGCAAGAGAAATGTCTAGATTCAATCCATTTCTGCATTGCTGCAATCTTCCTGTATCTGTTCATTTAATGGACCCAGGTTTCACCTCAAGCAAGCACAGCAAAATATCTACTTGCCAGGTCCAACGTCTTTTTGATTTGGGAGGGAGGTAATTATTCCCCATTTACTGTATTTACTGGTAATGTTTACTCTGCTTTTCTGTCCCTACGGATTTACTGATTTTGGATACATTTTATAGAAATAATCATAAAATATGTGACCTTTTATGTGTTGCTTTTTTTGTTGAGCATGTTTTTAGGGCTCATGCAAGTTGTATATATCACTGTTCTTTTTTATGGATGAATGATATTCCATTGTGTGTGTATTCTGCAGTTGGTTAATCCATCCATTATTGATGGATATTCGGACTTTTTCTACCTTGTGACTATTGTGAATACTGCTATAAATATGTTTATATATGTATTCGTTTGAGTACCTCTTTGCATTGAAATTGATGGACCATAAGGTAATTCTGTGTTTAACTTTTTGAGGAACCAGCAAATTGTTTCCCACAGTGGCCACACCATTTTCATTCCTGCCGGCAATGTATAGAATTTCCCAATTTCCCCAATTCCTGCCAAGACTTTGTTTTCCATTTTTAATTGTAGCCACTGTGAAGTGGTAACTCATTGTGATTTTAACTTGCATTTCCTTAATAAGGAACGATGTCGAACATCTTTTTCATATGCTTATTGTCTATTTGTATATCTTCTTTGAAGAAGTCCTTTCAGATATTTTCCCCATTTTTTTAAAGAATTTATTTATTTGAGAGAGAGAGACAGAGAGCCTGAGTGGGGTGAGGGACAGAGGGAGAAGCAGACTCCCTGCTGAGCAGGGAGCCCGATTCTGGGCTCAATCCCAGGACCCCAGGATGATGACCTGAGCCAAGGCAGAAGTTTAACTGACTGAGCCACCCAAGTGCCCCTTTTCCCCATCCCCCCCCCCATTTCTTATTTATTTATTTATTTGTCAGAGAGAGAGAGAGAGAGAGAGCAAGAGCGAGCACAGGCAGAGTGGCAGGCAGAGTCAGAGGGAGAAGCAGGCTCCCTGCGGAGCAAGGTGCCCGATGTGGGACTCGATCCCAGGACGCTGGGATCATGACCTGAGCCGAAGGCAGCTGCTTAACCAACTGAGCCACCCAGGCGTCCCTCCCCCCCCATTTCTTAATTGAGTTATTTGTCTTTTTGTTGTTAAATTGTGAAGTTTTTTACATATTTTGGATACAGAATGCTTGTCTGATAAATGATTTGCGAATATTTTGTCCCATTTTGTGGAATGTTTTCACTTTCTTGATAATGTTAATTTGATGCATAAAAATTTTAAATTTTTATGAAGTCCAATTTATCTGTTTTTCTTTTGTCCATGTATGTCTGTCATTCTTAATGTCAGTACAAGACTGTTTTGATTACTGTTTCTTTTTATAGTTAGTTTTGAAATCTGGAAGTGTGAGTCTTCCAGATTTGTTTTCTTTTTTTGAATATTGTTTTAGCTGTTCAGGGCCCCTTAGAATTTCATATGAAATTTCCATTTCTGAAAAAAAAAGCCATTGGAATTTTGATAAGGATTGCATTGGATTTGTAGATTGCTTTGCAGGTGTTGCCATCTTAATAATATTTAGTCTTATAATATATAGACGGAGAATATTTTTTCTATTTTTTTAGGTCGTCTTTAATTGCTTTCAGCAACATTTTATAGTTTCCATATATAAATATTTTACCTCCTTGTTTAAATTTATTCCTAGGAATTTTACTGTTTTAGATGCAATTGTAAATGTAATTGTTCCCTTAATTTCATTTTTGAATTGTCCATTGCTGGTATACAGAAACATAACTGGTTTGTATGTATTAATCTTTAACCTTACCACTTTTTTGAGTTTGTTAGGTTTAGGGCTTTTTCTTGTTTCAAAAATTCTTGGAATTTTCTATTCATGGAATCAGGGAATCTCCAAATAAACAAATTATACTTCTTCCTTTTCAACTTGGATACTTTACATTTTTTTTTATAACATTTTATTTATTTGTTTGTTTCAGAGAGAAAAAACGCTCACATGAGCCAGGGGGAGAGGCAGAGGGGTGGAGAAGAGGTAAAGCGAGAGAATCCCAAGCAGCCTTTGAGCTGAGCATGAAGCTCAATACAAGGCTTTGTCCCGTGATCCTAAGATCATGACCTGAGCCCAAACCAAGAGTCAGATGCTTAACTAACTGAGTCAGCCACTCAGGTACCCCTCCAATTTGGATGTCTGTCATTTCTTTTTCTTGCACAGTTACTCTGGTTGGAATTTCCAGTACAACACTGACAGCAACGATAAAAACAGGCATCCTGGGACTCCTGGGTGGCTCAGTTAGTTAAGCGGCTGCCTTCGGCTCAGGTCATGATCCCAGAGTCCTGGGATCAAGTCCCATATTGGGCTCCTTGCTTGGCGGGGAGCCTACTTCTCCCTCTGCCTCTGCCTGCCACTCTGCCTGTGCTTGTTCTTGCTTCTCTCTCTATGACAAATAAATAAATAAAATCTTTAAAAAAAAAAAAAACCAGGCATCCTATTTTATTCTTGATGTTTGTAGGAGAATAATTTTAAGTCTTTCACTATTAAGTATATGTTAGCTGTGAGTTTTCCATAAATTTGCTTTCTCGGTTTTTTTTTTTTAAGGTTTTATTTATTTATGGGGCGCCTGGGTGGCTCAGTGGGTTAAGCTGCTGCCTTCGGCTCAGGTCATGATCTCAGGGTCCTGGGATAGAGTCCCGAATCGGGCTCTCTGCTCAGCAGGGAGCCTGCTTCCCTCTCTCTCTCTGCCTACCTCTCTGCCTACTTGCGATCTCTCTCTGTCAAATAAATAAATAGAAATCTTAAAAAAAAAAAAAAGATTTCCATTTATTTATTTGACAGAGAGAGACACAGTTGGAGAGGGAATACAGGCAGGGGGAATGGGAGAGAGGGAGAAGCAGCCTTCCACTGAGCAGGGAGCCCCATGTGGGGCTCGAACCCAGGACCCTTGGATTATGACCCGAGCAGAAGGCAGATGCTTTCTTATGTTAAGGAAGTTTCTTTTTTTTCTATTCCTAATTTGATGAGCATTTCTTGCTCTCTCTCTCTCTCTTTTTTTTTTTTTTTTTTGGACAGGTGATGAGCATTTTTATGTTGAAAGTGTGTTGGGTTTTATCAGATGCTTTTTTTGTATATTAATTTATAAAAACCTTATTCATAGTAATACCAAATTAATTTCAGTAATGTATAAAAACTTTGTTCTTATACAGTTTTATTCTCTTCCTCTTTTTGTGTGCTAATTCTGTATTAGGGTTCTCTAAAGAAACAGAGTCAGGGGGTGCCTGGGTGGCTCAGTAGGTTATTTGGCTCAGGTTATGATCCCAGAGTTCTGGGATCGAGCCCCACATTGGGCTCTCTGCTCAGCGAGGAGCCTGCTTCCTCCTCTCTCTCTGCCTGCCTCTCTGCCTAGTTGTGATCTCTCTGTGTCAAATAAATAAATAAAATCTTAAAAAAAAGAAACAGAGTCAGGAGTGTGTGTGTGTGTATATGTGAGTGTGCATGTGCATTCATGCATGCAGAGAGAGATTTATTTTTAAGGAATTGACTCACATAATTTATGGAAGGTGGCAAGTTCAAAATCTCCAGAGGGGCCAGCAGGCTGAAGTCCCAGGGAGTAACTGATGTTGCAGATCAAATTTGAGTTTTTCCTACTTTGTATTCCTTAGGCTTCTTGGATAAGTTAAATTTTTCACCAAGTTTAGTAAATTTGGGGTCTACTATTTCTTCAGCTTTCTTTTTGACCCTTTCTCTCTCATCTGTCCTACTGAGACTCCAGTTATTTGTATTTGGTATGTGTAATGGCATCTTACTCTCTCAGAGGCTCTGTTCATTTTTTTTTCTTTTTCCTTCTTTCTTGTACCGGATAATCTCAGGGGACCTATCTCCTAGTTCATGGATTATTTCTTCTGCCTGATCAAATCTGCCGTTAAGCCCCTCTAGTGTGATTTGTCATTCTAGTTATTGCACTTTCTAACTCCAAAATTTCTATTTGGTTCTTGGTTATAACTTGTCTCTTTATTGATGGTCTATTTGGTGAGACATTTCCAATTCTTAAGATGTGGTTTTCCTTAGTTCTTTGAACAGTATTTAAAATACTGGTTTAAAGTCCTTGTTCAGTAAAGTTATCAACTGGGTTATCAGGTAGTTTCTGTTGACTATTTTTTTGTGAGTGAGCCGTATTTTACTATTTCTTGGTGTGTCTCATAGGCTTTTATTGAAAACTAGACATTTTTAATATAACGTGACAACTCTTCAAATTAAATCTCCACTCCCAGGAATTATTATTCTTTGACGGTTTTCCTGGCCTGATTCTATAATCTCCGTAATCTAGATTATGGGTAGCATTGAAAATTTTTCCCCTTGGTTAGCTTAGTGATCAGTTACTGACTGGACAGATATTTCTTTAAATGCCTTGTTCTGCCCCTTTCAGTGACTGCTACATTATTTTCACAATTATCATAGTAGTGAGGCTACAGATGTTTGTTGCAGCTACTGCAGAGAAAGGAGGATGTGAGTTAGAGCAAGTTAAAACACCATAAAGCTTGTGAGAGTCAGCTGGTTTCATTGGGTAAATGTTCCTCAGATTGTTGCAAACCTCCAGTTAGTATCCACAATTCCAAGAAGTTTGGTTTTAACCATTTTTGCATTGTACTTGTTACTTTTATGGAGAAGCAGGTTTTTCAAGGTCCTTTCTTTCCCTTTCAATTTCCTGAGGAGTACTTTTTTTTTTTTAATATTTTATTTATTTATTTGACAGAGATCACAAGCAGGCAGAGAGGCAGGCAGAGAGAGAGAGGAGAAAGCAGGCTCCCCTCAGAGCAGAGAGCCCAACATGGGGCTCAATCCCAGGACCCTGGGATCATGACCTGAGCCGAAGGCAGAGGCTTTAACCCACTGAGCTACCCAGGTGCCCCTTGAGGAGTACTTTTGACAGTCTTGCAGTTTCTAGATGGACGGTGATTAGAGCCTAGAACTCACTAAGTGTAGATGACACTAGGAAACCTCCAACATTTTGGTTTGGTGCCCTAAAGAGCTACATCATAGGAATAAGTGTGAGGGAGTGGTATGTAAACCCTTAGAGCAAACTACAGCTCATCTTTGAATTATTACTATTTCCGCAATCAGATACAATGACCCAGTCAGTATATTAGTGTTCCCTAGTTTCTCAGAGCGCTAATACTACAGACTCCTGGAAGAAACAAACTTAAGTCTTCTCTGTATTGAAATATCATTCCAGGCTTCACCTGATTTCTACTAACACTATTTATAAATTCTATGTTTAGCATACTATTCTGAGAAAGGAATATATTATATATTATTATATATTGTATATACACATGTACATGTTTACACACGTGCATGTATGGGTAGGTATAGTTATATACACACATATATGCATTCATACATATATAAATCGACAGACATATATGCAGATGCATACATGAGTGTATGTAAAATCTAATTGCGTTTAATTGAAGACTTAATGAAGAAAAAAGAGTAAGAAAGCCAAGATATGGTTGGCTAGGGCCTAGAGCCTAGGGCCATATGCTAATTCTGAAAGTGGCAGCTAAAATGTTGAAAAGCTTTAGCACTTTTGAAAGCCTCTAAGGATCAAAAACAGGAGACCAGGTTCCCCAAAGCTGTGGTCCTGAGTATACTTCCCATTCTTCTGGTTGTGAATCTAAAAGGGTACAGATTAGGAGTAAAGAAGAACCATACGTAGACTGACTCTGAATCATGTCAGTCCCTGAATATGAATTTATGTGAACTCTACTGCTAGTTTCATGACCCACTTGTCAGAGCAAATATAAATTCTTTGAGGAAGGGTAACATGTTAGGCATCCAAATGTTTCCACATTGCCTACCAGTCAGTAAATAGTAACTAATAACACAAGGAGAGAAAATGAAGGAACTAAAAACAACCAACCAAAAAAACCAGATAATTGATTCTGGTCCACGTAAGATTCAGATAATTGAGTAATCAGACATGTTTTAAAATTGCTACACTTGGGGTACCTAGGTGACTCAATTGATTAAACATTGGACTCTTGATTTCAGCCCAGGTCATGATCTCAGGGTTGTGAGGTCAAACCCTGCATCAGGCTGTGCTGAGCATGGAGCCTGCTTAAGATTCTCTCTCTCCTTCTCTCTTCCCACCTCTCTCTCTACCCCCTTCTAAAAAAATTAAAAAATAGCTACACTTAATGTGTTTAAAGAGATAAAAGACATTATGAATTTTAGCAAAGAATTGGGAACTATAAAGAAAAAGCTGGAATTTCTAGAACTGAAATTTATGCCAACCAAAATTAAATGCTCAATGGATGGTTGTATTAGGTTTCTAGGACTGCCATAACGTACCATAGACCCGGTGGCTTAACAGCAAAAAGATTTATTTCCTCACAGTTCTGGAGGATGAGAAGTCCAAAATCATGGTGTTGGCAGAGCTGGATTCTCCTGAGGCCTCTCTTCTTGTCTTGTAGATGACTGTCTTCTCTCTGTCGTACGGTCTTCATCCTGTGTGTATCTGTGTCCTCTTCTTACAAAGACACAAGTCATATTTAGGTAGGTAGGTCACCCTACCCTGGTGACCTCATTTCAACCTAATAACCTCTTTTTAAAGGCACTATTTCCAAATACAGTCCTATTCTGGGATACTAGGGGGTTGAACTTTAACATACAAATTTTGGGGAAACAGAGCTCTATGCATAAAAATGGGTAACAGTGGGCGCCTGGGTGGCTCAGTGGGTTAAGCCGCTGCCTTCGGCTCAGGTCATGATCTCAGGGTCCTGGGATCTAGTCCCACGTCGGGCTCTCTGCTCAGCAGGGAGCCTGCTTCCTTCTCTCACTCTCTATCTGCCTGCCTCTTTGCCTACTTGTGATCTCTGTCTGTCAAATAAATAAAATCTTTAAAAAAAAAATGGGTAACAGTAGTTTAGACTTAATCGAGGAAGTAAAAAGTCAACTGAAAGATAAAAAATAACTGAAGCATTGAGGTACAAAAACATGGGAGGTATGGGGTTAAAATATAATATATGCATAATTGGCCCAGAAGGAAGTTAAAGAGGGTATAGAACAGAAGAAATTTCTGAAAAGAGTTACATTATAATAAATAAAACTATTGGACGGACACACACACACACACACACACACCCCTTAAGACTAGTCAGGAATATAAAAGGTTACCTTGAAAGAGCAACAAATGGACCAATAGCTAACTTGTCAAAAGAAAGAGTGTAAACCACAGGTAATAAAATAATAGCTTTGGGAACTCTTAATCTCAGGGTTGTGAGTTTGAACCCCATACTGGGTGCAGAGATTAAAAAAGATTCTTTAAGAGAGAAAAGATAAGAGCTGACAATGTAGAATCTAGTATCAAAGAAAAATAACTTCTAATAAGGTAAAAATAAAGATATTCCATGACAAACAAAAAATTGATAGACTTTGTCACTGGCAAACTCACAGTGAAGGAAGATAATAAATGGCATTCTGCATCTAGAAGGCAAATTATCCTAGAGAGAAACATAGAAGTAGTTACAGGAATAAAAGTGGCAAATATGGGATAAATTTGAATGAATACATACTATCTAAAATAGTATAATTCGTGAATGGGTATGTATTTGTGTATGTGTATAAATTTCAAATTAATGACAGTAGTACATATATTAAGAAGAAGTAAATGCAATTCTAATTCTAATGCTGGTCCTTGAATTGTTGAGTAAAAGATGAAAGTAATAATTTATATTACACTTAGATTTGCTGAAGATCTATGTTGCTAGTAATTTCTAGATCAGGCCTTAAATAATAATAAGTATATTAACTATCAAGATGAAAAAAAATAAAACAATAAAAATTTTTTTAAAAGAAGAAAGAAAGGGGTGCCTGGGTGGCTTGGTGGGTTAAAGCCTCTGCCTTTGGCTCAGGTCATGATCCAAGGGTCCTGGGAAAGAGCCCCACATCTGACTCTGCTCTGCAGGGAGCCTACTTCCTCCTCTCTCTCTCTGCCTGCCTCTCTGCCTACTTGTGATCTCTGCCTGTCAAATAATTAAATAAAATCTTAAAAAAAAAAGGGGAAAGAAAAAAAATGTGAAACAGCTGAGACAAAAATAGCATGCAATCCTTGAATCTTGAAAATGTTACACCTTGTGAAAGAAGCCAGTCACAGAAGACCACGGAGCCCATTTATAAAAAATGTGTAGGAGAGGGAAATCTAGAGAGACAGAAGGTAGACCAGATTTGCTTAGGCCTGAGAGGACAGAAAGGTGAATAGGGTAGTGATGTTGTACTTATCTGTGAATGTACTAAATGTGGTATTGTACATATTTATAAATATACTAAAAATAATTGAATTTTATACTTTAAGTTGGTGAATTATATGGTATACGAATTATATATCGAAAACAAGATGTTTTTAAAAATTTTAAGAACCATACAGAAATTCTGGAGTTGTACAATGTCATAAATGGGGACACCTGGGTGGCTTAGTGGGTTAAAGGCTCTGACTTCGGCTCAGGTCATTAACCCAGGGTCCTGGGATCAAGCCCCACATCAGGCTCTCCGCTCAGTGGGGAGCCTGCTTCTCCCTCTCCCTCTTCCTGCCTCTCTGCCTCCTTGTGATCTCTGTCAAATAAATAAATAAAATCTTTTTAAAAAATAAAATATAATAAATGAAAATTTCACTGGAGGAGTTTAGTATCAGATTTGACTAGGTGGAAGAAATAACCAGCAGTCTTAAAGATAGGTCAATTGAGATTATCCAGTGTGAGGAAAAGGAAGAAAAAGGAATGAAGAAAATGAATAGAGACTCAGAGATCTGTGGGATACCATTTAATCATACCAACATAAATAGAGCATGATTCTCAGAAGGGGAGTAAAGAGAATAGAAAAGAAAGAAAGAAAGAACATTGGAAGGGACAATGTGCTCATTCTCTCTCTCAAATTTCATGAAAATGAGTAGCAAACTTATCCAGGAAGCCCAGTGCATACCAAGTAGTAAAAGTCAAAGATATCCACACCTAGACACATTACGGTAAAACTACTGAAAGACAAAGAAAGCATATTGAAAGCACTGAGAGAAAACAACTTAATGTGTTCAAGGCATCCTCAGTAAGTTTAAGACCTGCTCTCTCATCAGAAGTCATGGAGGCTAGGGTGCTTGGATGGCTCAGTGTGTTAAGCCTCTGCCTTCGGCTCAGGTCATGATCTCAGGCTCCTGGGATTGAGCCCCACGTTGGGCTCTCTGCTCAACAGGAAGCCTGCTTCCCTCTCTCTCTGCCCATCTCTGTCTACTTGTGATCTCTCTGTCTGTCAAATAAATAAATAAAATCTTAAAAAAAGGGAAGAAAGAAAATGACTTGCCAGACTTGGATACTATGAATGAAAATAACAGGATAATTAAAAAAAAAAAGAAAAGAAAGAAAGAAATCATGGAGGCTAGAAGGCAGTGGGAGGACATATTCAAAATAATGAAAGAAAAAGTTTGAATAAGAATTCAGATCTAGAAAAACTAAAAATGAGATAAATCTTGACAATAGTAAGCTCAAGTGAAAGCAGCTAGATATAAAAATGCGATTATTTTATATAGCATTTCATTCGAACTATCCAGAATAGGCAAATCATAAGGACAGAAAAGAGATTACTGGTTTCCAGAGAGTGAGAATGTGGGCAAGAATGGGGAGTAAGTGCTAATGAGTACAGGGTTCTTTTTGGTGATGAAAATATTACAGAATTAGTACATAGCTAGGTGAATATTATTGAAAACCACTGAATTATACTCTTCAAAATGGAGCATTTTAGGGGGTATAGTTCAGTGGTAGAGCATTTGACTGCAAAATGGAGCATTTTATGGTATGTTATTTATGTCAAATTTTAAAAAGATTTTACTTATTTATTTGACTAAGAGACAGCAAGAGAGAAAACACAAGCAGGGGGAGTGGAAGAGGGAGAAGTATGCTTTGGCTGAGCAGGGAGCCAGATGCGGGGCTTGATCCCAGGACCCTGGGATCTTGACCTGAGCCAAAGGCAGACACTTAATGACTGAGCCACACCCAGGCACCTCTATGTCAACTTTTTTTTAAATGAAGGAGAATCAATCACTGAACTCTACCTCTGAAACTAATAATGCATTATATGTTAATTGAACTTAAATTTAAAAAATAAGAAAAGGGGGGCGGCGCCTGGGTGGCTCAGTGGGTTAAGCCGCTGCCTTCGGCTCAGGTCATGATCTCAGGGTCCTGGGATCGAGTCCTGCATCGGGCTCTCTGCTCAGCAGGGAGCCTGCTTCCTCCTCTCTCTCTGCCTGCCTCTCTGCCTACTTGTAATCTCTCTCTGTCAAATAAATAAATAAATCTTAAAAAAAAAAAAAAGAAAAGGGGAATAAAATGAAAGCAAAATAAAATTTAAGTATTCCAATTTTAAAAAAGGAGAAATTAAGACATTTTCAGATAAAAACTGGAAAAATTTATCACTGGCACACCTGTCCTACGAGAAATACTAAAGGGAGTCCTTCATGTAGAAATGAAATAATGCTAGATTGTAATTTGTGTCCACATGGAGAAAGAAGTAGCACCAGAAAAGGTAACCATACAGATAAATATAAAAGAGAGCAAAATGTATTTTTGTCAGCTTTTCATACTCTATGATTTAAGAAACAACTGTTTAAAATAATAGATGTAAATCTGAATAGAAGTGTATACAAAGTGTAAAGATTGAATTTGTGTGGCAATTAAGGCACAAAGGAGAGGTGAGAGAATGGAGTCATGTATAAAGCTTTTTAATATTGCTGAAATTTATATTAATTAACCAAATGATATTGTTCCAAGTTAATATGTTAGGTATAATCTCCAAGGAAAACACTAAGAAAAGAACTCTGAGGGGCACCTGGGTAGCTCAGTTGGTTAAGTATCTGTCTTAGGCTCAGGTCATGATTACAGGGTTCTGGGATCAAATCCTGCATCAGGCTCCCTGCTGGGTGGGGAGTCTGCTTCTCCCTCTCCCTCTGCCCCTCCCCTTGCTTGTGCTCATTCTCTCTCTCTAATAAGTAAAATCTTAAAAACAAAACAAAACAAAAATCCTACCTCTGAAAAATACAACAAAGGGAACAAGGAAATTAAAATGGTAACTAGACAATATCTGTTTAATAGAAAATAAGGCAGTTGTGGAAGAATAGAGGGACAAAATAGATATAAACCATGTGGGAAACAGTAATCTTACCCTATTAGTAATTACTTGGAAACGGACTAAACCTCCCACTCAAAAGAGATTAGAGAATGGATTAAGTGAAAAATACATGGTTGTAATTTCTGCAAGAGACACATTTTAGTGTCAAAGACACAGTGGGTTGAAAGTAAAAGTAAAAGGATAGAACAAGATTATATACAAGTCAAATAGTAACCAAAACAGAGATGGAGTGGCTGTACTATCAGATAGAACAGACTTTAAGATAACAATTGTTACTAGAGATAGGGAAGGACATTTTATAATGGCAAAATGTTAATCCGTGAGGAAGACCTAAAATACAAATACATAGGAACCTAACCCAAAATAGACCCCTCAAAATATATGAAACTAAAATTAACGTAATTAAAGGCAAAAATAGAAAATTCAGCAGTGGCGCCTGGGTGGCTCAGTCATTAAACGTCTGCCTTTGGCTCAGGTCATGATCCCAGGTTCCTGGGATCGAGTCTCACATTGGGCTGGCTACCTGCTCAGTGGGAAATCTGTTCTCCCTCTCCTACTCCCCCTGCTTGTGTTCCCTCTCTCACTGTGCCTTTCTCTGTCAAATAAATAAATAAAATCTTAAAAAAAAAAAAAAAGAAAAATGAAAAGAAAATTCACAGTAATTACTTGGAGACTTCAAAACTCCACACTTTCAATAATGGATAAAACAATTAGAAATAAGATTAACAAGGAAACAGAATATTTGAATGCTGTGATCCAACTGAACATAACAGGTAGCTATAGAACTCTCCACCAACAGAATACAGACTCTTCTCAAATGTATATGGCACATTCTCTCAAGATAGTCAACTATGTTGGGACCAATTAAATTTAGAAGGATTAAAATCACATAAAATACATTCTCAAACCACAGTGGAAAGAAATTAGAAATTTTAATAAGGATAAATTCAGGAAATTCATAAATACATGAAAATTAATACTCCTGAATAACCAAGGCATCAAAGAAGAAATTAAAAGGAAAGTTAGAAAATACTTTGAAATAAATAAAAACAAAGATACAACATACCAGAACTTGTGGATGTAGGCAAACAGTGCTTGGAGGAAAATTTACAGTCGTAAATACCTATTTTAAAAATGAAGATCTCAAAACAATCCAATTTCCACATTGAGAAATAAAGAAAAGAAGAGCAAACGTAAAGCAAGGAAATAATAGGAAGTAAGGAAATAATAGAGATTAGAACATGAATAAATGGAAAATTGAAAAACAATAGTAAAAATCGATGAAACCAAAAGTTTATTTGAAAGGATCAATAAAATGGACAAACCTTTAGCTAAACACCCATGAAATATAGAAGAATAAGATTTCTAAAATCAGGAATGAAAGAAACCTTACTACTGACCAAATGGGAAAAAAAGGATTATAAAAACATACTGTAAACAACTGTGTCCTAAGAAAATAAATGAAACGGACAGACCCTGAGAAAGACACAGACCACTGAATCTTTTTGATTATACCAAACATTTAAAGAGGAATTAACTCCAATCTGTCATAAATTCTTCCATCGAATTGGAAAGGAGAAAACACTTCCCAATTCAGACTATGAGGCTAATATTACCATGATACTAAAGCTAACCAAAGCTATCACCAGAGAGCTGCAGCAGGCATCTAGTTGGGAAATGAAGAAAAACTATGCCTTTCTAGATGTTGTTAACTTACATATAGGAAACCTTAAAAATCACACACATAGGGATTCCTGGGTGGCTCAGTTGGTTGGACGACTGCCTTCAGCTCAGGTCATGATCCCGGAGTCCCGGGATCAAGTCCCGCATCAGGCTCCCAGCTCCATGGGGAGTCTGCTTCTCCCTCTGATCTTCTCCTCACTCATGCTCTCTCTCACTGTCTCTCTCTCAAATAAATAAATAAAATCTTAAAAAAAAAAATCACACACATAAACTATTATAGCTAATAAATTAGTTCAGCCAGATTGAGGATATAGGATTAATATATATTAATCACTTGTACTTTTGTATACTAGCAGTGATCAAAAATGAAAGGAAACAGAAAAATTTTAACAAAAGGGTAAGACGCATGCTGAAAACTACAGAATGTCTTGAAAGAAATTGAAAAAAATGTAAATAAAAGGAAATACCTTACTTGCTCATGGATTGGAAGACCCCGTCCCTATTGTAAACTGATTTTTCACAAGAATGCCATTCAGGGGTGGAAAGAATGGTCATTTGAAGAACTGATGCTGGGACTCCTGGATATCCACATGAGAAAGAATGAAGCTGGATCCTTACCCCACACAAGGTACAAAATTAATTCCAAAGGATCAAGCACTCAAGTGTAGGAACTTAAACTTTAAAATTCTGGATAATAATGTAGGTGTAAATCTTTATGACTGTATATTAGACAATAGATATGACACTGAAAGCAAAAGCAAGTAAAGAAAAAGATAAATTGGACTTCATCAAAATTAAATCTTTTTTACCTCAAAGGACACCATCAAAGTAAAAAGACAACCCATAGAATGGGAGGAATCATTCTTCTCATATATCTGATAAAGGTCTACTTTCCAGAACATTGTAAAGAACTCTTATCCCTCAACAACAGAGAGACCAATTACCCAATTTAAAACCAGGAAACATTTGAATAGACATTTTTCCAAAGAGCATATACAAATAGACAAGAAACACGTAAGGGGTGCCTGGATGGCGCATTTGCTTAAATTGCATCTGAGTCTTCAGCTCAGGTCATGATTTCAGGATTGTGAGATTGAGCCCCACACTGGGTTACATGGGGGGCAATGAGCCTGCTTAAGATTCTCTTTCTCCGGGCGCCTGGGTGGTTCAGTAGGTTAAAGCCTCTGCCTTTGGCTCAGGTTGTGATCCCAGAGTCCTGGGATCGAGCCCCGCGTCAGGCTCTCTGCTCAGCGGGGAGCCTGCTTCCTCCTCTCTCTCTCTCCCTGCCTCTCTGCCTACTTGTGATCTCTGTCTGTCAAATAAATAAAATCTTAAAAAAAAAACAACACATGAAAAGAACTTAATGTAATTAATAGTTAGGGAAATGGGAATCAAAATCATAACGAGGTACCACTTCACACCAAAACCAGATAAAGGCATTACAGTAAAGCCACAGACCAGTATCGCTCATGAACATAGATGATGCAGAAATCCTCAACAGGGGGCACCTGGGTGGCTCAGTGGGTTAAAGCCTCTTCCTTCAGCTCAGGTCGTGATCCCAGGGTCCTGGGATGGAGCCCTGCATCAGGTTCTCTGCTCAGCAGGGAGCCTGCTTCCTCCTCTCTCTGCCTGCTTCTCTGCCTATTGTGATCTGTCAAGTAAATAAATAAATTTTTTTTAAAAAATCCTCAACAAAATATTAGCAAAGCAAATCTAACTATATTTAAAAATTAAATAACCTTAACTGTACTGAGTTCAGTATTACCCTTCCAAATTCATGTCCACCTGGAACTAGCCCCCCACCCCCAGAAAGACTCTTGAGGTGCTTGACTAGTTCAGTCAGTAGAGCACGTGACTCTTGATCTCTGAGTGGTGATTTCAGGCCCCACACTGGGCATGGAGCCTACTTAACAGCAGCAACAACAACAACAACAACAACAAAAAACCTCTCACCATAAGATCCAGCAGTAGCTCTTAGTATTTACCCAAATGAGTTGAAAACTTATGTCAGTACAAAAACTTCCACAGAGTTGTTCATTGCAGCTTAATCCACAATTGCCAAAACTTTGGAGCAACAAAGATCTCCTTTAGTAGGTGAAATGAAAAGTAAACTGCGGTGTATCCAGGCAATGAATTTAAATGCATATTACAAAATGAAAAAAAGCCCATCTGGGAGACTACATACTACATGACTCCAACTATAGTACACTCTCAAAAAGATAAAACTGTGGAGCCAGTAGAGAGATCAGTGGTTGCCAGAGGTTTGGGAGTGTGAGGAAGGGAAGGACAAATGGGGAGCGCGAGGGATTTTTAGGGCTCTGAAACTATTATATGTGATACTGTAATGATGGATACATGATGTCACGCATTTTTCAAAGCCTAAAGAATGTACAACACCATGTGAGCCCTAATGTAAATATAGTCTTTAGTTAATAACAATGTGTTAGTATTTGCTCATTAATTGTAACAAATATACTACCTTAATAGTTAATATGGTAATGGAGAAAAACTGAAGGTTGAAAGGGGTTATGTGGGAACTCTTGTATTGCCATCTCGGTTTTTGTTTTTTGTGTGTGTGAACTTATAAATGGTCTAAAAATAGTATTTTTTTCCCAAGATTTTACTTCTGGGGCATCTGGGTAGCTCAGTTGTTAAGTCATTAAGTGTTTGCTCCGGTTATGATCCCAGGGTCCTGGGATGGGACCCCTCATTAGGCTCCCTGCTTAGCAGAAGGGCTGTTTCTCCCTCTCCCACTCCCCCTGCTTGCGTTTCCTCTCTTGCTGTGTCTCTCTCTGTCAAATAAATAAAATCTTTTAAAAAATAAATAAAGATTTTATTTCTTTGAGGACCGCCTGGGTGGCTCAGTTTGTTAAGTGTCTGCCTTTGGCTCAGGTCATGATCTTGGTCCTGGGATGGAGCTCCACATCAGGCTCCCTGTTCATTGAAGAGTCTGCTTCTCTCTCTGACTGTCCTCCCCACTTGTGCTCTCTTTCTCTCTCTGTCTCAAATTTTTTTAAAAAATCAAAAATTAAAAAAAAAAAAAGAGGGGCACCTGGGTGGCTCAGTGGGTTAAACCTCTGCCTTCGGTTCAGGTCATGATCTCAGGGTCCTGGGATCGAGTCCCGCATCGGGCTCTCTGCTTGGCGGGGAGCCTGCTTCTCTCTCTCTCTCTCTCTCTCTCTCTCTCTCCCTGCCACCCTCCCTACCTGTCTGCTCTCTCTCTCTATCAAATAAATAAATAATATCTTTAATTAAAGAAAAGTATAAAAAAAAAAAAAAGATTTTATTTGAGAGAAGAGAGAGTATGAGTATGGGGGAAGGGCAGAGGGAGTACATCATGATCCATGTACAAGGTCATGATCCTAGAGTCCTGGAAAGGAGCCCCCGCACCAGGTACCCTGCTCAGTGGAGAGAGTCTGCTTGTGCTTCTCCCTCTTCCTCTGCCCGTCCCCTACTTGTGCACTTGGGCATGCACACTCTTTTTCTCTCTCAAATAAAATCTTTAAAGATTGAACAAAGGGTTCTTTAAACAGTTTAAGCAGTGTTCTTTAAAATCTTAAAAAAAAGATAACTCATGAAGGTTGCAAAATTCTATGAATATAAAACCTTTGAGTTCTATACCTTAAAAGAGTGACCTTAAGGCATAGCAAACTAAAAGCAAATAAAATTGTTCAAAAAAGGAAAAAAAAAAGGCACTTCCAAACCTAAGCCTTTTAGGTACCCTTGTGATATCAGCAAAACCAGCAACTGATGCCATGGTAAAAACAGATACAAAGGCCTGATTCATTTGTCTATGCCTCCATTCTTTTGCTGATGTTGCCTGGATTTAAGGCCTTCACCTAATGTGTATGTACTTTGTCCAGCTTTTCAGTTGTAAGATTTTTCAGAAATCCTGGTCTCAAGTGTCACATCTTGCGGGCAGGCTTTAAGCTCATTCATGGTTTGATTTAATGTCTGTATTTAGATTTATATCTTTAGTCCAGCCATTCTTGAACTTTCAGTCTAAGGAACCCTTTACATTTTTAAATATTAGTGAGTTTTTATTTAAGTAGTATATATCAATATTTATCATATTAAAAGTTAAAATTGAGGAAATGTTTAATGTTTTTGAGTTTACTTTAAAATAAGAAAAGAAGTGCTGGTAAGGATGTGGAGAGAAAGGAACCATTGTGCACTGTGATGGAAATGTAAGTTGGTGCAGCCACTATGGAAAACATTTTGGAGGTTCCTCAAAAAATTAAAAACAGAACTACCATATGATTCAGCAATTCTCCTTCTGGCTGTTTACCTGAAAAAAAAAAAAAAATGAAAACGCTAACTTAAAATGGTATCTGAAGCATTATTTGCAGTAGCCAAGATGTGATGGGCCAACCTAATTGTCCATCAATGGATGAATACAGAAACTGTGGTATATATATTATAATCGAATATTACTCAGCTATTAAAAAAGAATGAAATCTTGCCATTTGCAGCAACATGGATGGACCTTGAGGGCATTGTGCTAAGTGAAATAAGTTGGGGGAAGAAAAATATCACATGAGTTTATTCATATGTATTGTCTTTTGTTTTTTTTCAAGATTTTATTTATTTATTTGACAGAGATCACAAGTAGGCAAAGAGAGAAGGAAGCAGGCTTCCTGCTGAGCAGAGAGCCTGATGCGGGACTTGATCCCAGGATCATGAGATCATGACCTGAGCCAAAGGCAGCGGCTTAACCCACTGAGCCACCCAGGTGCCCCTGTGTTGTCTTTTTTTAAAGATACATTTATTTAAGAGACAGTGCATGCACACAAGTGGGGGAGGGGGTAGAGGGGGAGAATCTTCAAGCAGCCTCCCTGCTGAACGTGGAGTCCACGTGGGACATGAAGCTTAACCAGCTTAACCAACCATGAGACATCCAGGCACCCCATACGTGTCATCTTGAAAAAAAAGTTCATTGAGAACAGATTGGAGTTGTCAGAGTTGGGGAGTGAGGAGAGTGGACAAAATGGTTGAAATGGGTCAAAAAGTACAAACTTCCAATTATAAAATTACATGAGTCATGGGGATGTAATGTTAGCAACTGTAGTTGATACTGTATGTTGTATGTTTGAAAGTTACTAACAGTAGATCTTAAAAGTTCTCATCACAAGAAGAAAATACTATAATTTATGAGGTGATGGATATTAACAAGATGGATTTTGCTGATGATTTTACAATATGTATAAATATGAAATAATTATATTGTATACCTGAAATTAGTCTCCTATGTCAACTGTACTCTAGTAAAAAATAGGATAAGTATAAACTCAGTATATGTTAATGACATGACATTTTTGTTTTTACTTTACTTATTTTTAAGTAACCTTTACGCCCAGCATGGGGCTTGAATTTCTAACCCTGAGATCAAGAGTTGCGTACCCTACTGACTGCACCAGCCAGATGCCCCAATAACATTTTTTTTTTTTGATTTTATTTATTTATTTGAGAGAGACACAGTGAGAGAGAACATGAGCGAGGAGAAGGTCAGAGAGAGAAGCAGACTCCCCTTGGAGCTGGGAGCCGGATGCGGGACTCGATCCCGGGACTCTGGGATCATGACCTGAGCCGAAGGCAGTTGTCCAACCAACTGAGCCACCCAGGCGTCCCCCCCAATAACATTTTTTTTTAAAGATTTTTATTTATTTATTTGACAGAAATCACAAGTAGGCAGAGAGGCAGGCAGAGAGAGAGGAAGGGAAGCAGGCTCCCCATTCAGCAGAAAGCCTGATGTGGGGCTTGATAACAGGACTCTGGAATCACAACCTGAGCCAAAGGCAGAGGCTTTAACCCACTGAGCCACCCAGGCGCCCAATAACAACATTTTTAATTAAAGATAACTACTACCAAAATGTTTAGTGAGAAGAGAGCCATTGGTTTACATTTTTGCAAATGGCTTTAATGTTTGGGTTAGCAAAATGCAAGTAAATATTCTATATTTAGTCTTTTGTGATGTAATGCGTCATTCACTTCTGGAAAATTCTAGTATGTAATTTATGAGAGAATTACAGTGATAAATGACAGGTAATGTAGTAGTAGTATTGTGGTATAAAAATATTTTCGACTTTATGGACTTCCTAGAATGTTCCAAGGACTGCTGGTAGAGAAAGATGGGACCCAAAAGGACACACTCTGTAGTCAGTACTGTTCATCTGAGCTCCTAGACTTATCTCCAACTCTCTGCTTGGTCTCTCTACTTTGGTGTCTCAGGGGCCACTAAAACCTAGTGTTTGAGTATGGGTGCCAGTGTTTCCTTCTACTCAAGTGTGAAAATCAAAACCCAACTACATTCGTGACACTTGACTCAGCTTTATCTTTCATGATGAGTAATCACCACATGATAAGTTCATTAGTTACTTAGCCTAAGCTTAAGAAGCTGGAACTCAGCTCTGATCAACCTTGTTGCTGCTGATGTGGTTCTGACTGTTGCTATGACTACATAGGGTTAGACCAGTTTTGCTAGTATTTGACTTTAGAGGGGGGAGGGCCAAGGAATTTCCTTTAGAATGAAAAGTTGCAGGCAGCTGTAGAATATGTGAATGTGGGTTCTTTCTGCTTTTCAGTTCCATCTTCACTTCTCTTTTCTCAGCTGAATTGGGACAAGATTGGGGTGGAGTGCTTACTCCAGCAAGTGATTATTATTTGGAGGAGTCCTCCAGACATCAGCTTGCCCTTCCTGTAACCACAATTGCCCATAGTTTGCCTGGCCTCTTTTTTTTTTTTTTTCCAATTTTTTTTATTGAGTAAAATACATATAACATAAAATATACTGTCTTAACTTTTTGATTAATACAGTTGATGGTTTTTTTTTTTTTTTAAGATTATTTATTTATTTATTTATTTATTTAACAGAGAGAGAGAGATCACAAGTAGGCAGAGAGGCAGGCAGAGAGAGGGGGGAAGCAGGCTCCCTGCCCAACAGAGAGCCCAATGTGGGGCTCAATCCCAGGACCCTGGAATCATGACCTGAGCTGAAGGCAGAGGCTTAACCCTCTGAGCCACCCAGGCACCCCCAGTTGATGGTTTTAAATGCATTTATAATGTTGTGCAGTTATCACTACCACAATCTCCATAGTTCTTTTTATCTTGTAAAACTGAAACGCCCTCTGTATCCAGACATGGAATTGCTTGATCATATGGTAAATCTTCTTTTTAATTTTTTGAAGAACTGCTGTACTGTATTCCACAGCGGCTATGCCATTTAATAATCCCACTGTGCACAGGGTTCCAGTGTCTCCACATATTGGCAATACTTGTCTTCTGTCTGTGCGTGTGTGTGTATGTGTGTATATATGTATATTTATATTTATATTGACCATCCTAGTGGGTGTGAAGTGATATATTACTGTACTTTTGATTTTGCATTTCCCTAATTCTCTCTTCAATTCTGCCCTTCTCACATATTTCGATGCTCTGTTATCAGCTGTATAAATGCTTAGAATTGTTACATTATCTTGCAGTTTTGGAACCTTTTTTATTTTTATTTTTTTTAAATTTTATTTATTTATTTGACAGAGATCACAAGTAGGCAGAGAGGCAAGCAGAGAGAGAAGAAGGGAAGCAGGCTCCCCGCTGAGCAGAGAGCCTGATGTGGGGCCTGATCCCAGGACCCCAGGATCATGACCTGAGCCCAAGGCAGGGGCTTTAATCCACTGAGCCACCCAGGTGCCCTTGGAACCTTTTTTAATGTATAATGTCCTTTGCCTTTTGTAACTATTTCTGATTTCAAGTCTATTTTGTCTGATATTAGTATAAACATCCCTAGTTTGTTTCTTTCTTTTTGGGGAGGGTGGGGTAGTGAGGGACAGAGAGAGAAGGAAAGAATAAATCTTAATTAGGCTCCACACTTAACACTGAGCCTGACAAAGGACTTGATCTTACAACCCTGGGATCAAGACTTGAACCAGAATGAAGAGTTGCATCCTTTACTGACTGAGCCACCTAGGGTCCCCCCCCCCAGTTTCTTTTTATTACTATTTGCACAGAATATCATTTTCCATTCTTTCACATTCAATCTACATGTATTTTTGGATCTAAAGTGAGTTTCTTGTAGATAGTGTATAGATGGATCATGTGGGTTTTTTTTTGTTTTTTTTGGTTTTTTTGGATCATGTGTTTTTAAATTTTTTTTTTTAAAGATTTATTTATTTGACAGAGAGAGATCACAAGCAGATGGAGAGGCAGGCAGAGAGGGAGATAGAGGGAAGCAGGCTCCCTGCTGAGCAGAGAGCCCGATGTGGGACTCGATCCCAGGACCCCGAGATCATGACCCGAGCCGAAGGCAGCAGCTCAACCCACTGAGCCACCCAGGCACCCGGGATCATGTGTTTTTAATCTGTTCTGCCAGTCTCGGTTTTTTTTTTGATTGGAGAGTTTAATTCATTTACATTTAAAGTAATTACTAGGGGCGCCTGGGTGGCTCAGTGGGTTAAGCCGCTGCCTTCACCTCAGGTCATGATCTCAGGGTCCTGGGATAGAGTCCCGCATCGGTCTCTCTGCTCAGCAGGGAGCCTGCTTCTCTCTCTCTCTCTCTCTGCCTGCCTCTCCGTCTACTTGTGATCTCTGTCAAATAAATAAAATCTTTAAAAAAAAAAATAAAGTAATTACTAATTAGGGGAGAAATTTTGTCCTTTTGCTGTTTGTTTTCTATGTATGCCTTCTAGCTTTTCTTGTCCTCCATTTACTGTATTAGTATCTTCTTTTGTGTTTAGCTCATTTTTTTGTTGTAAAATGATTACATTCCTTTCTCATTTCATTTTTTAATTGTATAATTAACATATAGCATAATGATCCAACAATCTATACATCATGCTGTGTGCATCAGATTAAGTGTGCTGTTAATCCCCTTTTACTATTTCTTTTTTTTTTTTAAAGATTTTATTTATTTATTTGACAGAGAGAAATCTCAAGTAGACGGAGAGGCAGGCAGAGAGAGAGAGAGGGAAGCAGGCTCCCTGCTGAGCAGAGAGCCCGATGCGGGACTCGATCCCAGGACCCTGAGATCATGACCCGAGCCGAAGGCAGCGGCTTAACCCACTGAGCCACCCAGGCGCCCCCCGACCTTTACTATTTCAAGGATCTTCCCCACCCACCCACCCTCTGGCAACTGACAATTTGCTGTATGTATTTAAGTGTCTGGTTTTTTGTTTGTCTCTCTTTTTTCTTTGTCCGTTTGCTTGGTTTCTTAAATTCCACTTGTGAATGAAATTATAAGGTATTCGTCTTTCTCTGACTGACTTATTTCATTTAACATAATACCATCCAAGTCTGTTCATGCTGTTGCAAACGGCAAGATCTGTTTTTGTGGCTGAGTAATAATCCAGCATGTTGGGTGTCTGTGTGTGTGTGTATACCACATTTTCTTTATCCATTCATCTGTCAGTGGACGCTTGGATTGCTTTGTATCTTGACTATTTTGCTTCCATAAACATAAGCGTCCTTATATCTTTTCAAATTAATGTTTATGCTTTCTTTGTATAAATACCCAGTAGTGCAATTACTGGATCATATTGTAATTTTATTTTCAATTTTTTGAGGAACCTCCATATTGTTTTCCACAGTGGCTGCACCACTTTGCATTCTCACCAGCAGTACATGAGAGTTCCTTTTTCTCCACATCTTTACCAACACTTGTTATTTTTTGGGTTTTTGTTTTTATCTATTCTGACTGGTGTGAGGTAATATCTCATTGTATTTTTTTTCTTTTTCTTTTTCTTTTTTTTTAAAGATTTTATTTATTTATTTGACAGACAGAGATCACAAGTAGGCAGAGAGGCAGGCAGAGAGAGAGGGGGAAGCAGGCTCTCCGCGGAGCAGAGAGCCCGATGTGGGGCTCGATCCCAGGACGCTGGGATCATGACCTGAGCCGAAGGCAGAGGCTTTAACCCGCTGAGCCACCCAGGCGCCCCTATCTCATTGTATTTTTGATTTGCATTTCCTTGATGAATAGTGATGTCGAGCATCATTTCATGTGTCCAGTGGCCATCTAAACGTCTTTTCTGGAAAAATGTCTATTCAGATCCTCTGCCCATTTTTTTTTCCCCAGATTTTAAGTTGGCTCCATGCCCAGTGTGGGGAGTGAACTCATGACCTTGAGATCAAGAGTCATATGCTCTACTAGCTGAGCCAGCCAGGCACCCCCATCTGCCCATTTTTTAAAACTGGACGATTTGTTTTTTAGTGTTGTTTTATAAATTCTTTATATATTTTGGATTTTAACCCCTTATTGGATATATCATTTACCAGTACTTTCTCCCATTCAGCAGGTTGCCTTTTTGTTTTGTTGATGATTTCCCTCACTGTGCAAAGGCTTTTTATTTTGCTATAGTTCCAGTAGTTTAATTTTCCTTTTGTTTCCCATACCTGAGGAGACCTATCTAGAAAAATATGGGTGATGTTAAAGAACTTAATACAAATTTCTTTATCTCACATCTTCTTTATCCATTCATCAGTTGATGACACTTGGGCTGCTTACTATATCTTGGCCGTTGTAAATAATGCTGCTGTAAACATAGGGGTGCATGTATCCCTTTGAATTGGTGTTTTTGTATTTTTTGAGTAAGTACCTAGTAGTGCAGTTGCTGGATTGTAGGGTAGTTCTATTTTTAACTTTTTTGAGGAAGCTCCATACTGTTTTCCACAGTGATTGCACCAGTTTGCATTCCCATCAGACAGTGCACAAAGGTTCCTTTTTCTCCACCTCTCTACCATCTATTTCTTCTGTTGTTGATTTTAGTCAGTCTGCCAGGCGTGAGGTGATATCTCATTACAGTTTTGATTTACATTTCCCTGATGATAAGTAATGTTGAGCATCTTTTCATGGATTTGTTAGCCATTTGTATGTCTTTTTTTTTTTTTTAGGATTTTTTAAATTTTTACTTATTTGAGAGAGAGAGAGGAGAGCACAAACTGGGGAGTGGCAGGCAGACACAGAGGGAGAAGCAGGCTCCCCACTGTGCAGGGAGCCAGACTTGGGGCTCAGTCCCACAACTCTGGGATCATGATCCAAGCCAAAGGCAGACGCTTAACCAGCTGAGTCACCCAGGATCCCAGCCATCTGTATGTCTTCTTTGGAAAAATGCCTGTTCATATATTCTGCCCATTTTTAATGGATTATTTTGGGGTGTTGAGTATTACAAGTCCTTTATATATTTGGATACTAACTCTTTATTGAATATGTCATTTGCAAATATCCCCTCCCATTTCATAGTTTCCTGTTTAGTGTTTTTTTTTTTTAATTTTATTTATTTGACAGGCAGAGATCACAAGTAGGCAGAGAGGCAGGGAGAGAGAGGAGAAAGCAGGCTCCCCGCTGAGCAGAAAGCCGGATGTGAGACTCAATCCCAGGACCCTGGGATCACGACCTGAGCCAAAGCCAGAGGCTTTAACCCACTGAGCCACCCAGGTGCCCCTCCTGTTTAGTTTTGTTGATTGTTTCCTTCACGGTGCAGAAGCCTTTTATTTTGATACAGTCCCGATAGTTTATTTTTGCTTTTGTTTCCTTTGTGTCAGGAGACATAATCTAGAAAAATATTGCTACGGTTGATGTCAGAGATATTACTGCATGTGCTTTTTTATAGGACTTTTATGGTTTTAGGTCTCACATTTAGGTATTTAATCCATTTCAAGTTTATTTTTGTGTATGTGTGAGAAAGTGGTCTAGTGTCTTTCTTTTGCATGTTGCTGTCCAGTTTTCCCAACACCATTTGTTGAAGAGACTGTCCTTTTCCTATTGGATATTCTTTCCTGCTTTGTCAAGGGTTAATGGCTATATATAGTTATAGGTTTATTTCTGGGTTTTGTTTTCCGTTCTATTGATCTGTATGTCTATTTTTGTTTCTGTACCGTACTGCTCTGATTACTACAATTGTCTGGAATCGTGATGCCTCCAGCTTTGCTTTGCTTTTTCAAGGTTTCTTTGGCTATCCAGGTTCTATCGTGGTTCCGTACAATTTTTCAGGATTGTCCTGGCTCTGTGAATAATGCTATTGGTATTTTGATAGAGACTGTGCTAAATGTATAGATTTTTTTGGCTAGTATAGACCTTTTATAACAATATTTGTTCTTCATACCCATGAACGTGGAATGTCTTTCCATTCCCCTACTATTGTTGTATTATTGTCAGCTTTTTCCTTTATGTCTGTTAATAGTTGCTTTATGCATTTAGGTGCTCCCATGTTGGGTGCACAACTATTTACAATTGTTATATCCTCTCCTCGGATTGTTCCCTTTATCATTATGTAGTGTCCTTTGTCTCTTGCTACAGTCTTTATTTTATTTTATTTAAAGATTTTATTTATTTGACAGACAGAGATCACAAGCAGGCAGAGAGGCAGGCAGAGAGGCAGGTAGAGAGAGAGGAAGGGAAGTAGGCTCCCAGCTGAGCAGTGGACTCAGTGCTGAGTCTGGTGGGCCCAGTCTCACTACCCTGAGATCATGACCTTAACTGAAACCAACTGAGCCACCTAGGTGCCCCTACTTGTTTTATGGTTGTTCTAATAGTTTTTCTCTGTTCCTTTCTTTTCTTGCTCTTTTGCCTTATGGTTTGATGGCCTTCTTCAGTGATATGCCTGGATTCCATTTTCTTTATTTTTTGTGTATCTATTTGTCGTTGCTGTTAGGTTCGTATATAATATCTTATGGGTTGCTTAGGTTTGAACTCATTAAAAAAGCACTAAATTTTTATCCCCCCCCCAACCACAGTGTATGTATAGGTTGTCTTAATTTTATTTCGTGACTCCTTTGGCTGATATTTATAGGTATAATTGATTTTATTGCTTTTGTGCTTTAACTTCTATACAGGTTTTATAAGTGCTTACTCTATTTGTGTTATATGTTTGCATTTATCTTTGAATTTTTTTCCTTTCATAATACTCTTTTTTAAAAAGATTTTATTTATTTATTGAGAGAAGGAGTGAGAGCATGAGAAGGGAGAAGCAGACTCCCCAAGGAGCTGGGAGCCTGATGTGGGATTCGATCCTAGAACTCCAGGATCATTACCTGAGCTGAAGGCAGTGGCTTAACCAACTGAGCCACCCAGGCATCCCCTTTTCATAATACTCTTAATGCTCTTATGACCTTTTCTGTTCACTCAAAGAATTTCATTTAATGTTTCTTATAAGGTTTGTCTAATGGTGATGAACTTCTTTAAGTTTCTTTTCATCTGTGAAACTCTTTATCTCTCCTATTTTGTTTTTTTTTTGTTTGTTTGTTTTTTGTTTGTTTTTGTTTTGATTTTTAAAGATTTTATTTATTTATTTGACAGAGAGAAATCACAAGTAGACAGGCAGGCAGAGAGAGAGAAAGGGAAGCAGGCTCCCTGCTGAGCAGAGAGCCCGATGCGGGACTCGATCCCAGGACCCCGAGATCATGACCCGAGCCGAAGGCAGCGGCTTAACCCCCTGAGCCACCCAGGTGCCCCTATCTCTCCTATTTTGAATGATAACCTTGCTGGGTAGAGTATTCTTGTATGGAGATCTTTTCCTTTCAGTAATTTGAATATCTCACATCACTCTCTTCTGGTCTGCAATGTTTCTGCTGAAAAATCAGCTGATGGGGTTTACATGTCCACACTAAGATATGGACCTCCTTGAGTTGACTTTGTTGGGGGTGCCCTCATTTCCTTTTATGTATGTTTAGTAGCTATTTTCTATGTGGTTAGTATGGGGATTACATTTAACTTCCTAAAGTTCTAACACTCTTAATTTGAATGTATAGTAGTTTAACTTCAATAACATATTAAAAGCTCTGCTCCTTGCAGGTCTGTCTCTAGCTCTTTATATATAAGTATAGATAGATAAAAAATATATCTAAAATTTATTATATATTTTGACATTTGATGTCAAAAAGTATAGGTATCTTTATTTATAAATAAATAAATATGCCCCAAAACGTAGACTGATAATCCTTTTAGATACATTTGTGTTTAAATTTTGTAAAAAACAAGATTTAGAGTTATAAACCAAAGGTAAATGGCACTAGGTTGTAGACTAATGCTTCTTTTTTAAATTACTAGTCTTACGAATACTGTAGAAAAATTTAAAATGTAGTACCAACCATCATTACAATAATACTTAACCTTTATTGAAATCTTTATTTCTTCGCACAGCTACACATTACTATTAGGTATTCTTCTATTTCATCCTCTAGGACTCTTTGAGCATTTCTTGCATGGCACGTCTTCAAGTTTGCTGTTTTCTTTTGCCTATTCAGATCTGCATTTGAATCTGTCTAGGGAATTTTCATTTCATTTATTGTACTTTCCAACTCTAGAAGTTATTTTTCATTACTTTTTAGGTGTTCTTTTCATTAATATTTCCACTTTTTTTTTACTTTGTTCACATCTCCCTTTGGTTCTTTGAGCATCTTTAAAACCATTGTTTTGGGCGCCTGGGTGGCTCAGTGGGTTAAGCCGCTGCCTTCGGCTCAGGTCATGATCTCAGGGTCCTCATGATCTCAGGGTCCTGGGATCGAGTCCCGCATCGGGCTTTCTGCTCAGCAGGGAGTCTGCTTCCCTCTCTCTCTCTCTGCCTGCCTCTCAGTCTACTTGTGATTTCTCTCTGTCAAATAAATAAATAAAATCTTAAAAAAAAAAAAAATAAAACCATTGTTTTAAGGTCTTTGGTCAGCATAACTGCTGGTCTTTGTCAGCAACGGTTTCTGTTGATTTAATGTTTTCCTTTAGGCGTACTTTCCTCTTTCTTTTTTTGCCTGTGAGTTTTGTTGAAAACTGGACATTTGAATCTAATGTTGTAACTTTGGAAATCAGATTCTTCCCCTTCTTCAAGGCTCTGCTGGTTTTTGTTAGTTTTCTTTTTTTTTATTGCTATAGGTTATGACTGTGCTGAAACTTAAGGTCTTTTAAGTTCTTTTTTGCACATTTCTGTGTCTGGACATGCATTGTCACTTCCTGATTATTTACATATATGCAGTTGTTTTTGAATGTCTAGTTTCAGTGTTTGACCCCCCAAAGAGGAGAAAGAGCAAAATGAATGGCACTTACCCATTAAAGCCTCTGGAAGTCACTTTTTTTAAATTTCTTTTTAAGATTTTATTTATTTATTTGACAGAGATCACTAGACAGAGAGAGAGAGGAGGAAGCAGGCTCCCTGCTGAGCAGAGAGTCTGATGTGGGGCTTGATCCCAGGACCCTGAGATTATGACCTGAGCTAAAGGCAGAGGCTTTAACCCACTGAGCCACCCAGGCACCCCATGGAAGTCACTTGTGCTGGAGAGATAGATGTAGCAAGAATGGCTGCCTGCCTCTTCGCATGCACATGATCAGAAGCAGCAATCAGGGGCGCCTGGGTGGCTCAGTGGGTTGAGCCGCTGCCTTCGGCTCAGGTCATGATCTCAGGGTCCTGGGATCGAGTCCCGCATCCAGCTCTCTGCTCAGCAGGGAGCCTGCTTCCCTTCCTCTCTCTCTGCCTGCCTCTCCATCTACTTGTGATTTCTCTCTGTCAAATAAATAAATAAAATCTTTAAAAAAAAAAAAAAAAAAAAAGCAGCAATCAGAGCACAGATCCTGGGATTGAAAGGATAGTGCCCTGAAGCGTGGGTGAGCATGGGGATAGGGCTGCTTTTTTTTTTTTTTTAAAGATTTTATTTATTTATTTATTTTATTTGTCAGAGAAAGAGAGAGAGCACAAGCAGGCAGAGTGGCAGGCAGAGGCAGAGAGAGGGGGAAGCAGGCTCCCCGCTGAGCAAGGAGCCCATCGCAGGACGGGATCCCAGCACCCTGGGATCATGATGACCCCAGCCAAAGGCAGCAGCTTAGCCAATTGAGCCATCCAGGCATCCTGATAGGGCTGCTTTTATACTGAGAGTAAGAAATAACCTGCACTTCACTGTCCCAAGTCTTCCTGAGAAGTTGCAAGCCTTCAATGAATTCTATCTAGAGTTCCAAAACCGTTTACAGCAGGTGGATTCTGCTAGTGCATTTGTTAAGGAGGGGTGGGGGAAGACAAATTCCTTATCCTTCCTCCTCCACCACCTCCCAAGAATCCTGTCAATCTGGTCTGTTTTGGATAACAATTTCTCCAGCCTCCGGCCTCCTCTTCCTGCTACCCATACTCATTCTTGGCATTTGTCTCTCGGATCTTTTAGAGATTCACTGCTCATCTTTGAAGGCTCCTCTTTGTTCAAGTCAGTTTATCAAGGCTTTCTTGCATCTGCTGGTTTTTGATAGTCCCATATGGAAGGGTGTTTTTTTTTTTTTTTTTAGGATTTTATTTATTTGTTTGTTTATTTTAGGAGAGACTGTGTGCACACCTGTGCAAGCAGGGGGAGAAGCCAAGGGAGAAAGAACCCTAAGGACTTCAAGCTGAGTATGGAGCCCAGTGTGGGTCTCAATCCTACAGCTACAAGATCATGACCCTAGCCGAAACCGAGGGTCAAACACTTAACTGACTGAGCCACCCAGGCATCCCTGGGAGTGTGATTTTTATAGTTTGATTTCTTTGTGTGGTACCGTAAGAATGAAGGTTTTTGGTGTCTTTTGACATTCTGAACTTGAAGTGTTCTAGTCCTAATACCCATTCTTAATCATCTTTGATCTTTTTTTACTTTTTAATTTTTTTTAAGATTGTATTTATTTATTTGAGAGAGAAAGAGAGAACTATTGAGAGATAACCTGAGCGGGGGAGGAGAAGCAGGCTCCCTGCTGAGCATGGAGCCTGATGCAGGGCTTGATCCCAGGACCCTGGGATCATGACCTACGCCAAAGGCAGATGCTTAACCAACTGAGCCACCCAGGCTCCCGATCTGTTTTTTCAGATGGTCGCCTGAGTAGTTTTTCAAATGTGTAACTGATCATATAGTTGTCTCTAGTAATTTTCTTACCCTTTCTCCAGCTGTAATCTAGGCCTTTGCTTATGTTTTACCTGGAATCCTTTTATCCTTCTCTGCTGTCTCAATTGTTTCCTGATTTTTCATTACACCTTTTACTGAGGCATAATGATCATTTTTCTCTCTCCAGATGACACATGTTTTATGCTTTTCTATTCTTACAGTGTTTTGCTTACACCTTTATAATGTTATTTATAATTTGTCACTAGCATTTACTTTATATATCTGTCTCCCCAGTTTTACTTTGGGTTCCATGAATATTTGGGTTGTATCAAAGTAATTTTTTAATTTTCTGAGACAAGCACAATTGCTTTATTTAGTGGCTTTGAGTGCTCTATGAATGAATGAATGGGATCAAGCCCTGCCTGCACTGGGCTCCCCTCTCAGCAGGAAGCCTGTTTCTCCCTCTGCCCCTGCCTGCTGCTCATCCTGCTTGTGCTCTCTATCAAATAAATAAATTAAATCTTTTTAAAAAAACCTGATTTGTCTTATGTCCTGATCCTTGTCTAGACCATAATCATCATTTATAGAATGAGGAGACTGGATTAGATGACCTAGAAAAGTTACCATTGTTAACTATTATTATTAGGCTTTTAAGCTCCTTGATAACAGGAATCATGTCTTTTCACTTCTACTGGCAGCTTATATAGGGCCAAGTATAATATCTCACACTCAGTGGTTAGCAAATTTTAAAGAAAGAGGTGATATCAATGAATACTTCAGATGAATTTGTTTCTATTTTTCACTCCATTGATCTCATTATGTCCCTTCTTTGTGCTTCGAATACCTGTGTTTCCCTGACCTAGCTGGTTCTCAACAGCTTTTAAAAATAAATGTAGTTGGCCATTGAGTAACACAGGGGTTAGGGGCATCAACCCCCTCCATCATGCAGTCAAAATTCTGTGTATAACTTTTGACTTCTCAGAAACTTAACTACTAATAGCCTGCTATTGACCAGAAGCCTTACCAATAACATAAACAGTAGATTTAACACATGTTTTGTGTGTTAAATGTATCACATGCCGTAATCTTACAACAAAGTAAGCTAGAGAGAAGAAAATGTTAAAATCATAAGGAAGAGAAAATGCACTTAAAATACTGCACTGTATTGGAAAAAATTAATGTATAAGTGGACCCACACAGTTCAAACTTGTGTTGCTCAAGAGTCAACCAAATATACTTTTTACTTTATCTCTCTTAACAACCCTGACAAGGTAAAGTCCATTTTTCAACTGAGGAAACAGTGTTCAAGATCATAGCCAAGGGACAGTAGAATCAGACTCAGTCCCAGATCTCCTGACCCCAGATCCAGTGTCCTTCCTCTGTGTTTCCTTACCTGTGAATTGAGAGTTTTTTCCTGATACCTGGGGTATCCACCTTTTAACACTGTGTATCAGTAAAAGGTCTTTGAGAAGTTACAGAAATGTGTTAACTTTAGCAAAATGGGAATTAGCTGATAAAATTACAGAGAGTCTCAGGACGGCTGAGAAGGTTTAGCATCAAGCTGGGAAATGGACAGGAGCCAGGGTAGCTCCAAAGGTTCCAGAAGCAAGGACCTAAAGAGATACCACCACAAAGGGTCCAAAATCCAAGCAGTTTTCTTCTTCTTTTTTTATTTTAAAGATTTATTTATTTATTTGTCAGAGAGAGCAAGCGTGAGCACGAGCAGAGGGAGCAGCAGGCAAAGGGAGAAGCAGACTCCCCACTGAGCAGGGAGCCCCATGTGAGACTTGATCCGAAGAGCTTGGGATTGTGACCTGAGCTGAAGGCAGAAGCTTAATCGACTGAACCACCCAGGAGTCCCCCAAGTGATTTTCATTCTCTGCTCAAGATTCCGAGCAAGGAGGAACGTAGTGTTGATGTGACTTGAGTCATCTTTATGTCCTTTGGTTAGTGGTTCTCAGCTGGGGGCAGTGGCAGTGTCTAGAGGCATTTTTAGTTAAAACTGGGGGCAATTGCTCTTGGCACCTAATGGGTAGAGGCCAGGAATGCTAAATATCCTGTAGTGTCAGCCCCTGCAAAACAAAATTATCTAGCCCCGTCACATCAGGAGTGCTGAAAAACCTTGGATAAGGGGAATGCACCTGGATTAATAGTCCTCCCAGACTTATCCTTTTGGGGGTAAGAGAAAACTGAATGTTCTTACCAAAAAAGGTAGAATAGATGCTGGACAGCCAAAGATAACACACGAAAAAAGTAGTACAAACTGGAGCACTAATGTCAGTTTTGGACTGTCAAGATGAGTACACATTTGTAAATGAAATACTTGAGGTGTTGTTAGAAAGAAAGAGACACTTATAAAATATTTGAAGTTCTAAACTTAAATTCCAGAAATATTCTAAATGGTTACATTTAAAAAGTATTCTTTGAATTGAACTTAAAAAGAGTAATGTATAAAGAATGAATAGTGTTAAGAAAAAAGAATGTATAGTCTGTGTGTATATTTAGGTTTGTTTTGTTTTGTTTTTTTAAGATTTTTATTTATTTATTTGAGAGAGAGACAGAGAGAGCACGAGAGGCGAGAAGGTCAAAGGGAGAAGCAGACTCCCCATGGAGCTGGGAGCCCGATGCGGGACTCGATCCCGGAACTCCGGGACCGTGACCTGAGCCAAAGGCAGTTGCTTAACCAACTGAGCCACCCAGGCGCCCCAGTAATTTAGGTTTTTGAGGGGAATTGTGAATAACCTATACCATGCGATTAGAATCGAACTGCCACTTACTGTGAGTCAAACTAAAGCACTTTTCAGGGAACTTCTAGTTTAAAATAGAACAGCTTATTCTCTTGAACCATTGAAATCAAATCCAGCTAGAACATAATTATATTCTCTAATGGGAAGCACATTATTTTTCAAACTGATTCAAGCCAGCATCCAAATTTGATTTGGATCCATAAATAACTTACCATGACTTTTTGCTAACTAATTACTTAAAGTAAAAATGTTTAATGTTATACCTTTATGTTTAATGTTATCCTTTAGGATAATATTTAGTAAAGGACCTTTTCACTAATTAGCAACTTCAGATGTTACTTACATACAAAAAATGTGAAAATGGTAGATTTGTAGGATGTGCAGTCATATGTGCATTTCTCTACCTTGTTCTTTGCCTAGACAGTAATTCATGTTAAATCCAAATCATAGGAAGATTGATTCACCCCATAATTTTCCTACCATTCCTTTTAACTTTGAGTATGTGCCATAGTATGTGACGCATCACTGGCTTATTTTTGCTTTCATATTTTATAACACCTTCTTTGTACCAGGTCTGTTTTACTACCCTCAGGAAGTCTAGAAGTGACTAGAATCTTTTCTCCTTTCCCTTCTGATATGGTGGTTTGGTCCCTCCATCAGAGGGATCTGCTGCCAGATCTCCAGGCTGTGTACTGAGTGAGCCTCTTCCTGCCTGCGGTCATTAACCCCAGACCCCACAGTTCACCTCAGCGTGGTGTCCATTGCAGGTGAATCACTGTCTCCCAGAGAAGATCGTGGTGTACCGTGATGGAGTGTCTGATGGCCAACTGAAGACAGTTGCCAACTACGAGATTCCTCAGCTACAGAAGTGTTTTGAAGCTTTTGAGAATTACCAGCCCAAGATGGTAGTATTTGTAGTTCAGAAGAAAATCAGCACTAATCTGTACCTGGCTGCTACTGAGCACTTTGTGACTCCCTCCCCTGGGACTGTGGTAGATCATACCATAACAAGCTGTGAGTGGTAAGTGGGGGAAAACATTATATTTCAATGAAAGTAGGTGTTAAGAGTTATCTGTTCCCTAGGTATTGGAATGGGGAGGTTGCCTAGAGAGATATGGAATGGAATCCTCAGAGATTTTGCTATTATAAAATACTTTCAAAAGGATTAAAAAGAAAACAACAATAAAGCTTTTACCTCTTAAATATAAATATTCAGTATTTATAAAGTAGTTATTTATAAATATACTTTTATATACTTTTTTATATATAAAATAGATGTATATAGAATATAAATATATTTATGTAAATATATGAATGCATATAATAAATATAAATAAATATAAGTATTTATAAATATTCAGTATAAAATACTAAATGCACATTCTTTTCCTAAGGTCGAATATGCTTTTTTAATCTTCTGCACACAGTTTTGGTAGTTACTGCTACCACTCTTAAATAGCCTGTTGAATCTGGAAACCTGAGCTGTAATCATGGTGGTCTGTGTGTGTCTTTGATCCAGTCATTTGAGCTTTCTGAGCCTTAGGTGAAGGAGCCAAAATGATCACCAAGATCTTTTCCAGCTTTCTGTAGCCAGATCTGACCGTATCATTCCTTTGTACTTTTTCCTTCCTAGGGTAGACTTCTACCTTCTTGCTCATCACGTACGGCAGGGTTGTGGCATTCCTACCCACTATATCTGTGTTCTCAACACTGCAAACCTGAGCCCTGATCACATGCAGAGGTGAGTTGACCTGTCATTTACTCTTTCTCTCTTTTTTTTTTTTTAAAGATTTTATTTATTTATTTGACAGAGAGAAATCACAAGTAGACGGAGAGGCAGGCAGAGAGAGAGAGAGAGGGAAGCAGGCTCCCTGCTGAGCAGAGAGCTGGATGCGGGACTCGATCCCAGGACCCTGAGATCATGACCTGAGCCGAAGGCAGCGGCTTAACCCACTGAGCCACCCAGGCGCCCCTACTCTTTCTCTCTTGTAATTAATTCTGCAGCTAGCTAAGATGGGGTTAATCCCCTCCCCCTCAAACATTTACCCTTTGAGTTTCTTCTTATCTTTCATGCTAATGGTATCTTTTTGAAGGTGGATTGGTCTGTATTGTGCACATTAAAATTATTTTAAGAGCTTCATTTTTTTTTTAAGATTTTATTTATTTATTTGGCAGAGAGAGGCACACATTAGAGAGAGGGAACACAAGCAGGGGGAGTGGGAGAGGGAGAAGCAGGCCTCCCGCTGAGCAGAGAGCCTGATGCCGTGCTGGATCCCAGGACCCTAGGACCATGACCTGAGAGCCGAAGGCAGAAGTCCAATGACTGAGCCACCCAGGCTCCCCCATAAAGCAACTTTTGAGATCCAATGTTTTGGGGCTCAGGTTATATCAGTAGTTTGCTGGGGTGGTACCTTCTGCAGCCTCTTACTGAGAGGAAAAAAAGTTCTGTCGTTTACCTTTTTTAAATTTTTTTTTAAAGATTTATTTATATGTCAGAGAAGAATGGAGGGGGAGAGAGCACAAATAGGACCAACAGCAGGCAGAGAGAGAAGCAGGCTCCCCACTGAGCAAGGAGCCTGATGCAGGACTTAGACCCTGGGATTATGACCTGAGCCAAGGCACATACTTAAATGATGGAGCCACCCAGGTGCCCCACCTTGTTTTGATCTAAAGATGGGGCACCTAAAGTGAGGGAATTTACCCATGTTACCCATGTCCTCTTAACTTACAAATAGTGGAAAGGAAGTAATTCCACTTAAAAATAATGATTCCCCAAAGTTGCATCATGTATTTCTCAGTCCCCTGGTTTTTTGAAAAGTATGTTGTGTGTCATACACCCATTTCATAATCATGTCCCAGATTGAAGGTGGAGAGTCCTACAGATCATATTTTCTTCTTGGCCTACAGGTTGACTTTCAAACTGTGTCACATGTACTGGAATTGGCCCGGCACCATCAGAGTTCCAGCTCCTTGCAAGTATGCCCACAAGCTCGCTTTCCTGTCAGGACAAATCTTGCATCACGAACCAGCCATCCAGCTATGCGAGAACCTGTTCTTCCTGTGACTGGACCACCAGGCTGTGGGCTGGTTAGGGAGGTTAGAGTTCTGAATTCGGCGGGACTCCTGCAGGAGCAAGAGAGACTGAAGGGGTTTTTGTGTTGGTGGGTTTTTTTCATCGACCCAGTAGAATAAGATATTTTTTCTTCTTTTTTTTTTCTCTTTTATACCTGATAGCACCAAGAAATAAGTTCCATTCTAATTATCAGCTGGAAATTGCCTTGTGGTCTTTGTAGATCAAGTGCAGGCAGCACTGTTCCTGCGTAGATGGAGAGGTGGATGTGGGGGAGCCTCTAGGAGCCTCTGCAGCCGGCATGCCCTGTGCAGACCTGCGGGAGCAGTACTTACACCTCGGAAGTCCTGCTGACTACGCAGTTCCCATTTCTGGCGCCAGAGGTGATAATGAATGAAGTCATTACAGGTTTCTTACAGTAGAGAGTTATTTTATTTGGGCAACTGAGAAAGGTAATAAAAAGGCTGAGGCAAAGTTTTTCAAGATACTGCTATTGCTGGCAAGTGTGAAAGGCACGTAGTAAAACCAGCTGGTGGCATAGTCAGGCCCTTCTGACCTAATCTTGTCTGGGGACAGAGTTTATGACACCTGTGAAGGAGTTGGCTTTGAAGCTTTTGAAAGAGGCCTTGAACAATTCCTTAGACTCCTGAGAGAGGCCAGATAGTTTTTTTCTGTATATTTTAGTTGCTTTACTGTGTCCCATGTTGATTTCTTCTTAAACCCCTCACCCCCAACACACATTTGCTCTGTTACTGATCTTTAATAAGCTTCAGCTTTTAAATTAAGAATCAGAACATGGTGAAATTCAACAGGTAGGAAGGTTCCTGACAGAGTGAGCCTTTCTTAAACCTTTCTCCCGGATGTGTGGCCTTCTTTTCGTTGTGTTTGTAAATGGAATCACTCATTTTCCTTGCTCAATAACCTATTCCTGGGTCTTGGCTCATTTCGCTAGGAATTTTTCTGAATCCAGCTTAAGATTTCCAGAAGTCAGCTTTGGAAATCATGACACTCCTGCCAAAGTTCAGCCATTTCAGCTTCGAAAGTTGTCACTCTGCCTGTGGGTTTTTTTGTGTTTATTTTTCCCTGTTTTAAAATCTCCTAACCCCTTTGGGGTTAATTCCGTTTTAACTTGCTTTAACTGGTTTTAAAAGCCAGTTTTATTTAAACTTTTTGAATTTGCTTTTATTTATATTTTGGTGTAATGGCATGGAGGGGACAAAGCAGAAATTCCCATTTTATATGACAGTGTGTGAGAAGACAAAGTTTAGCATAAAAAACTCCTTAGAAAAAGAAAACCAAGCAAGTTTTCAGTTTGTTGTGGTGCCCAGCCTCTGCTTCAAAGTTGTGTTGAAGAACTTTGAGTGTTGATAGTCCTTAAGTGCACTTCTGGTGTCGTTTGGAGGGTAGGACACAGGGTAAGGCTAAGGCCTGGAATTTAAAACCACTGAATCAAACAAATTGGATCACTGGTCTCTGGCTTAACTGATCAGTTTTCTGATTCTCTTCAGAAGCATTTTGAATTTTGAATTTCTCTTTTGAAGTTGGATTTCCTAATACTCATTTTCTCTTATATAATCAGAAAAGACAAATGCTTGAATATAATACAAAAATTTCTTCACTTTTTATTCCTATTTTCTTGATTTTTCAGTCTCAGTGTGAAATGATTGGGCTGTGGTGTGGGAAATAAATAAAAACAAATTTGTATAAATGTAAATTTGTGTTTGAGATAGTGCTGTTGATATATTGATATAGTTCTTTTCCTTTCTAGAACTGCAACACTTGTTAGAATTGTTAGTTTATTATTCAGTATGCAAGATGCAGCTCCAGTATTAGTAGCAAGGTAATTTCACTGGGACCTGGTAGTAAGATTTCTCGAAAAAGTCACTAACAGTCTTCTGGAGTGATAGAGGGATGTGTCTGTGTGCGTGTGTGTGCGTGTGTGTGTGTGTGTGTGTGTGTGTGTGTGTTATCTTGTTATTCAAATCTCTTTTCCCATCAGACAGTTTCTATTACCTATGTGAGAGCCGGCCTGAAGAGTGGCTTCTCCCTTCCCCTTTTTCTAATAATGCTTGCTTGCCCTTCTTTCTGTAACCCTTAAAAATACCTTCCCAAAGCACGCCGGCTGCTTGCTTCACCGCTACATCTCCTTGTATTTATTTAGAAACTCCATTCTGAGATGGTGTAGTGTTTCTTGAATTCATTCTATTTTATTTTATTTAGATTTTATTTATTTATTAGAGAGCACAAGAACAGGGAGGGACAGGGGGAAAAGCAGACTACCCACAGAGCAAAGAGCAGATGTGGAACTTGATTCTGGAACTCTGGGATCATAATCTGAGCTGAAGACAGATGCTCAACCAACTGAGCCACACAGGTGTCCCTGAACTCATTCTAGATAGAAACTAAATTTTTTTAAGTAGGTTCAAATAAATAAAATAAAGTAGGCTCTATGTCCCATGTGGGGCTTAAACTCATGACCCCAAGATGAAGAGTCTCACGCTCTGCCAACGAACCATCTAGGCACCCCTAGACAGAACCTAATTTCAGTGTTACGGGGCCCTTTACTTGGGCAACATTTTGTTGAATGGTATATAAAAGGAAGCAGATTTATAAATAGACTGTCTTTCTATATTAAAAACAAAATTTGTGCCTGAAATTTCTCAGTGCTTTGAGATTACTGGAGAAGACCCTACTTTCACTTTGTGGCTCCATGCCTAGCTTTATATGAATTTCTTAGTACGTTTTTATTTTCTTTCTTTAAAAAAATGGGGAAAATCAAGAAAATGAGAATACAAGCCATAGACTAGGAAAAAATATTTGCCAAAAACATATTTGATAAAAGACTTACCCTAAATAAAACAACTCCTAATAATAAGAAAACAAACAACTTGATTGAAAATTGGGCAGAAGAGGGCGCTTGGGTGGCTCAGTGGGTTAAAGCCTCTGCTTTTGGCTCAGGTCATAATCCCAAGGTCCTGCTCAGTGGGGAGCCTGCTTCTCCGTCTCTCTCTGCCTGCCTCTCTGCCTACTTGTGATCTCTGTCTGTCAAATAAATAAATAAAATCTATATTAAAAAAAAAAAAAGAAAATTGGGCAAAAGACCTGAGGAGACATCTCACCAAAGATATACAGGTGGCAAATAAGCATATTGAAAAGGTATTCAACATCGCATGTCATTACAGAATTACAAATTAAAACAAGATACCACTACACACCTATTAGATTGGCCAAAATCCAGAGCACTGACAAGATTAAATGCTGTCAAGGATGTGGGGCAAAAGAAACTTCTGTTGTTTGCTGGTAGGAATGCAAAAATGGTACAGCCACTTTGGAAGACAGTTTGGCAGGTTTTTTTTTTTTTACAAACATTCCACAAGACATAAGGTGACAGGATAAAAAAGCAAGACCCATCTATATGTTGAGTACAAGAGACTAACTTCAGACCTAAAGACATTTACAGACTGAAAATGAAAAGATGGAGAAGCATTTACCATGCAAATGGAAGTGAAAAGAAAGCTGGGATAGCAATACTTCTATCAGACAAAATAGACTTTAAAAGAAAGACTAACAAAAGATAAAAGAGGGGGTGCCTGGCTAGCTCAATTGGTAGAGGATGAGAATCTTGGTCTCAGGGTCAAGTGTTCAAGCCCCATGTTGGGAGTAGAGATTACTTAAAATAACAAAATGGTTAAAGTGGCAAAGGCTATATCAACTTTACTCCAATTGAAAAAAATTTTTTTTAATTTTTTAATATTAATTTATTTGACAGAGATCACAAGTAGGCAAAGAGGCAGGCGGAGAGAGAGGGGGAAGCAGGCTCCCTGCTTAGCAGAGAGCCCGATGTGGGGCTGGATCCCATGACTCTGAGATCATGACCCAAACCAAAGGCAGAGGCTTTAACCCACTGAGCCATCCAGGCATGCCTGAAAAAAAATTTTTTAAGGTCACCTGGGTGGCTCAGTTGGTTGAGCATCTGACTGTTGGTGTCAGCTTGGGTCTTATCTCGGGATTGTGAATTGAAGCCCCGTATTGGTTCCATTGGAGCCTACTAAAAACTTTTTTTTTTTTTAAGAGATTTTATGTATTTATTTGGCAGACAGAGATCACAAGTAGGCAGAGAGGCAGGCAGAGAGAGAGAGGAGGAAGCAGGCTCTCTGCTCAGCAGGGAGCCTGATGTGGGGCTCGATCCCAGGACCCTGGGATCATGACCTGAGTCGAAGGCAGAGGCTTTAACAAACTGAGCCACCCAGGTGCCCCTAAAAACTTTTTTTAAAACAACAAAAAAAGGACACTATATAATCATAAAGGGAACACTCCTCCGTTGTGAAGATACAATGATTGTAATTATTTATGCACCCAACATGGAGGCACCAAAATACATAAAGCAGCTAATAATAAACATAAAAGAAGTAATTGATAATAATATAATGATAGCAGGGGACTTTAACACCCCACTTACATCTATGGATAGATCATCCAAACAGAAAATCAGTAAGGAAACAGTGGCTTTGAATGACGCATTGGACCAGATGGACCCAACAGCTATATTCAAAACATTCCAGTGGGATAACACATTCTTTTCAAGTGCACAGAGAACATTCTCCAGAATAGATCACATGTTAGGCCACAAAACAAGTCTCAACAAATTCAAAAAGATTATAAAGTCCTACCATGCATCTTTTCTGAACATGCAATATTACTAGAAAAGAAAAAATCTGGAAAGAATGCAAATACATGGGGGTGCCTGAGTGGTTCAGCCAGTTAAGTCTTCTACTCTTGGTTTCCACTCAGGTCCTGATCTCAAGGTCATGAGATCAAGCCCCACAGTGGTTCCCACTCAGTGGGGAGTCTGCTGGCAGGGGGGATTGTCTCTCTCTCTCTCCCCCTCTGCCCCTTCTTCACTCTCGTACACACACTCACTATCTTGGAAATAAATTTAAAGTCTTCAGAGAGGCAGGCAGAGACAGAGAGGGAAGCAGGTTCCCCGCCGAGCAGAGAGCCCGATGCGGGGCTTTACCCCAGGACCTTGAGATCATGACCTGAGCCCAAGGCAGAGGCTTTAACCCACTGAGCCACCCAGGTGCCCCAAATCTTTTTTTTTTTTTTTTTTAAGATTTTATTTATTTATCTGAGAGAGGGAGGAGAGAGCGAAGAAGCTTGAGTAGTGGAGGAGTAGAGGGAGAGGGAGAAGCAGACTCCTCACTGAGCAGGGACCCCAATGCAGGGCTCCATCCCAGGACCCTGAGATCATGACCTGACCTGAAGGCAGATGCTTAATTGACTGATCTAACAGGCACCCCTAAATCTATAAAATCTGAAAAAAAAAAACCCAAAAACAAAAACCCAAAAACAAACAAACAAAAAAATGTGGAAGTTAAATAACACACTACTACACAATGAATGAGTCAACCAAGAAATCAAAGAGGAAATTTAAAAGATGCTTGGAGAGACAATGAAAATGATAACACAATAGTCTAAAATTTTAGGATACAGTGAAAGCTTTTCTAAGATGGAAGATTATAACAATACAGGCCTTTCCTAAGAAACAAGAAAAATTCAAACAACATAACTTTATACCTAAATGATTAGGAAAAAAAAAAAACCTGTAAAAGGAAGGAAATAAGAAAAATTAGGGCAGAAATAAATAGAAACTAAAAAGGAAAAAAAAATCAGTGAAACCAGAATCTTTCTTTGAAAATACCAACAAAATTTATAAACCTTTAGTCAGACTCATCAAAATCTAAACCTACCATGTTGTCTGGCAATCACATTCCTTGGTATTTGCTCAAAAGTGTTGAGGACTTCCGTCCACACAAAACCCTGCATGCAGATGTTTATAGCAGCTTTATTCATAATTGCTAAACCATGGAAGCAACCAACATGTCCTTCAGTAGGTGAATGCATAAATAAAATGTGGTGCATCCAGATAACGGAATATTTAAAAAAAAATAACTATCAAGCCACTTTTTTTTGCATGGAGAAAACTAAAAAAAAAAATTTTTTTTTAAGATTTTGTTTATTTGACACAGAGAGAGAGGGAACACAAGCAGGGGGAGTAGGAGAGGGAGTAGTAGGCTTCCTGCTGAGCAGGGATTCCACCCCACCAAGGCGGGGCTCAATCTCAGGACCCTGGGATCATGACCTGAGCTGAAGGCAGATGCTTAAGAACTGAGCCACTGAGGTGCCCCTTAAATGTTTATTACCAAGTGAAAAGCCGATCTGAAAAGGCTGTATGATTCCAACTATATGACATTCTGGAAAAGGCAAAACTTAAGGAAACAGTGAAAAAATCAGGTTGGGGAGAAGGAGGGATGAATAGGCAGAGCACAGAGGATTTTTAGGGTAAGGAAACTATTCTGTATGATACTGTAATGGTAGATACATGTCCTGTGTTCATCTAAACTGTAGAATGAAAAACACTAAGCATCAATCCTGATGTAAACTATGGACTTCGGGTGATTATGATGTGTCATTGTGGGTTCGACAGTTGTGACACGGGAGCCATTTCTGGTGGGAGATGATGGTAATGGGGGAAGCTGTGTGTCATGGGAAATCTCTACTTTCCACTCAGTTTTACTCACCAGAATGAGCAAAACTGCTCTGAAATATATGTTTTTAAGTGAGTAAACTAGGGAGATGTCTGGCAATGTGTCAAACTGAATTGACCATACTGACAAATGTTGGTCAAAATAGGAAAAAACAAGGGAGGGAAGGAAGAAGGGAAGAAAATACAGAGGTACAAGAAAGAAAGGGAAGCCGGAGAGGTAATAGTTGATGATGACAAACACAGCTCCCAATATTAGGGACAAAAGTGCAGGGGCAAGAGCACTGAGGATTTGCATTCTAGTTAAGGATGGAAGATGCCTGTGAGGTGCTGGATTACAAAATAGAGTCATGCCCCCCCGCGCCCCCCCGTTCCCGCCCTGCCCCGACAAAGAGAGCTGGATCCTGAAAGAGACCCTGCCAACCATCTTGGGGTGGCAACAAGGAACTTTGGGGTAAACAGGCATTCATGAGAAAGCCCAAAGCCTGGGCCACATGCACATAAACATTGTCTGAATTTATATTACTGGCATGCAGAAGAACCACAAGCTGAAACATCACCATGAAGATTGGCTCAGACTAGTGAGAGGAACTAGTGCAGTCAATGGGAGGGCAGCACGGAGAGGTACAGTGGGAACTATGCAAGAAATGAGACCGGAGAGAATGAGAAGCTCCAGTATTTGTCTAATAGGAGCTCCTGCAGTTTAAAGGGGGAAAGAATGAGTGGGAAAATATGAAAGATATAAAGGTGGAATTTTCCAGAATTAAAGACAAATATCAACCCTCTTCTTGAAGAACCTGAGGCTAAAGAAAAGCACATTCACTTCTAAATGTAATGTAAAACTATAGAACCCCCAAAGACAGAATCTTAGCAACGATTAGAGGTTAAAGATAGCTGACAAAGAAAGGTTGTCAAACTAACAGCTCACTTGTCATCAGTCACAACAACTGCTTAATGCAAAGGAATAGTAACTTAAAAATGCACCATCAACTTGGAATTCTGTTGCCAGGTAAACATTCATTCAAAGGCAAGGACAAAAATAATGGTATTTTCTAATAAAGATCAGAGCAGAAATTAGTGAAAGAAATGAAATGAGGGGTGCCTGGGTGGCTCAGTGGGTTAAAGCCTCTGCCTTTGGCTCGGGTCATGATCCCTGGGATAGAGCCCCGAGTCCGGCTCTCTGCTCAGCGGGGAGCCTGCTTCCCTTCCTCTTTCTCTGTCTGACTCTCTGCCTACTTGTGATCTCTGTCAAATAAATAAATAAAATCTTAAAAAAAAAAAGAAATGAAAATAGATGAATAATATATAAATAATGATATGAATAATGAAATAATGAAAAAATAATATGAATAAAGAAAATAGAAAAATAAGACTTGGTTATTTAAAAAGGTTAACAAAATGGGCAAACCTTTAGCCAAGAGGGAAAAAAAGACTCAAATTACAAAAATCAGGAATGAAAGAAAGGATTACTGACCTGACAAAAATAAAAAGATTATAAAGGGAATACTATAAACAGAATTAGAGACAAACATCAATCCTCTATATGCTAAGAAACTAAGTTATCTTAGATGAAATGGGAAAATTCCTATATTTGCTACTCAATCAGGTGTTATTTTTTATCAGTTGTCTTTTTTGTCTGCCCAAACCATTAGATGAGGCGCCTGGGTGGCTCAGTCATTAAGCACCTACCTTCAGTTCAGTGATCCCTGGGATCCCGTCCCGCATTCTCCCTCTCTCTCTGCCTGCTGCTCCCCCTGCTTGTGCTCTCTTCGTGTGTGTGTATGTATCAAATAAATAAAATCTTTTTTTTTTAAAGATTTTATTTATTTATTTGACAGAAATCACAAGTAGGCGGAGAGGCAAGCAGAGAGAGAGGGAGGGAGGGAGGGAAGCAGGCTGAGCAGAGAGCCGGATCCCAGGACCCTGAGATCATGACCTGAGCTGAAGGCAGATGCTTAACCAACTGAGCCACCTGGGTACCCCCAAATGAAATAATTTTTAAGGGGAAAATGCAAGTATCATAAACGGTATGAAAATGTTTTAATTCAGGACCCAATAATGGGTCCTGAAATAAATTTAGTTGGCTTGTTACCACTTTTTAAAAGATTGAAATAGAATATAAAATATCAGTACATTGTCTGTACTAATGAAATTTTTAAAAACTTGTTTGCTGTATTATTTATACTCGAGTTGTTATTTATAGTGGAGTGTAAAAAATATATTTTTTAAAGATTTTATTTATTTATTTGACAGCGGGAGAGGAAACACAAGCAGGGGGAGGGGCAGAGGGAAAGGGAGAAGCAGGCTCACTGCTGAGCAAGGAGCCCAATGCGGGGCTTATCCCAGGACCCTGGCATCATGACCACAGCCAAAGGCAGATGCTTAAGGAATGAGCCACCCAGGCACCCCTGTAAAATATTTTTTAATGTGGGTTACAATCAAGAAAGTTTGAAAGGGTAGATCAAATGTGCTACAGAAGAATCAAGAAGCTTTCTGAAGTGGCTTTGAAGAGTTAGGATTTTAACAAGTGAAAATAAGAAGAGGACTAATAAAGGCTAATAAGAAGAAGGGCATATTATGTAAAAAGAGATATAGAACTGGGTACCCAAACATGGCACTAGGCATAAAAAATTGAATACTACTAGGCAACGAGGAGAGACGTAGGGTTCATCTACAGAATTTTGTGTGGGGGTGGATAAGGAGAGTTAAAACCTTTTGATTTTAAGCTGTGTTAATAATTAATTGTATTCCCCTAATGGATTACTGATAGCTTATCAGCTTTGATGGACTTTGGCAACTCTACCCTTCGTCTGGTTGCAAACAAGTGAAGTGCTGCCATAGGCCCTGTGGTGGGGTGTCTTGTCCTGCCTGCCCTCTTGTCTGTCTCTCTGAAAGGAGCCTGTTCCCCTGGGTGCAGTACTGACATCTTGCTGGAGAAGTCATGGCATTGTTTTTGGACCTCAGGTTTAAGAAGAGATTAACACCCCTGTGCAATCTGCATTTAAGGGCTTAATACTTTTCAGAGCTGTATGTGTTAGAAGCATGCTTATTTTGTTTAATCCCTGGGTGAGTTTCTCATTCCTTTCCCAGTACTTTAAGGAAAGGAAGGAGTGGTATAGATTGGACCATTTCTGACAGCCCATTGGAGATGGGATTGAGTCCCAGTGGATGACATAATGTCTTAAAAAATACTCCGAGTTTAACCAAGAAAGACAAATATAAAGGGTTATTACAATGAAGGGGCTCTGAGGGAAATTCTGCAAGATACCATTACTTTGAAATCACTTAGAAAATGAGAGGAATATCATCCCACCCCTTATCCAACTGGAGCACTGTAATTACAGTATGAGGATAATTGAACTTTAGAAAAACCCAGGGCCGAGCTAGTCTCTTCAAGAGTGGCATAAACACTCTGGCCTGCTGGCTTTGTTTCAATTCTTTCCCTTCCCGTCACTACCCAGTACTTTGGAACGAGCTGTTATTGAGCCCCGGATTCTTCCAGCTGCGTGCTCCAGAGATTGCTTTCCTTTTATCGTTAGCACTGACTGCCAGCAGGAGGCTTCCTCTCTCCCAAACTCTGCAGAGTGGGATATGGTCCCCCTTCCCTGAGCAAATTCACAGACACCCTAAGTGCCAGTGAGGCATCAGTTATTGAGGTAAAACTGGGACATGGGTACTAACTGGCTGCAGTTCTGCTTCAAGACCTTTCCTTTGGGTCCCCTAGACCCAGGTGGCAGCTGGTTCAGCTGTAGAGGAAATAATCATGATGTCCAGCAGAACAGAACAATGGGAGTTTAATGGGTGGCTTATTTTCTCAAGAAATTAGCATTTCCGAGGCCTGATATCCATCTCAATAGGACTATCCCACACCGGAAGAGACTCCTAGGACAAGCCGCACTCCAAAATTAACATTTCTCCCAGTTTGGGATTAAGAAATACAGCACCCTTAGAGAGCCTGATTATTTGGGGGGTGCGATGCGACATGCATGGTTTATTTGCAACTCGAGTCGGAAATTTTTGTTTTTATCTTTGTTCTTTTGGCTGGTTAAAATATGCAGAAGAAACATTGTGTATGGGTGCGTCCCCTTCTAGGGTACATTTCAGAACTGAGCTGGGGGTGAGAAGGTTTTTACATCAATCAAAAGTTAAGATATATACATACATATCGGGTGAGTAGCAGTCTCACTGCTAAGCGATGGAGGCCAGGTTGTAAGAGCTTCCCACGTTGAGAGGGAAAGGTCTTAATGGAAGTTTCCAAGGGAAGGAGGAGTCTACGGGGCCTCAGTGAATGAAGAATGGAATTCGCGTAAGGGCTAGAAGACGAAGCTGCTGCGGCTAGGATCCCGGCGAGCTAGCTCTCAGCCTGGGGCGGCAAGGCGCCAGCGCCGGGCCGGGCCTAGCGGGCCGCCAGCCGGCTGACAGCTCGCGCACGTCGCCCCACGGCCCGCGGGGGTCCCACGTGGCAGGCCCTGGGGAGAGCAGGATGGGGCGAGGGCGAGGTTTTGGGCGGGGGCGGGGCCAAGGCCCGGGGGTGGGCCCGGCCGCTGACGCGCAGGCTTATAGCGGGGCATGCGCAGCGGTGGCGGGGACGGACGCAGACAGCGGGGCTGGGGCACGCGGGCTCCCTCCGCGGACGCACCGACTCGGGTACCGCCGGCGCTGCGGCTCGCGCGAGGGCCTGGCTTGTGAGGTTGCGCGGAGCACAGGTGGCGTCCTCCCGAGCTTCAGGTGAGGGCGGAGGGCGTGCGTGCGTGCGTGCGGGACCGCGCAGTGCTGAGGAGTGGGGCATCGCGCGGAGAAGCGGCGCGCCTCCAAGTCTCGGGGTCACCGGGTGGGGGCGGGGGCCCGGCGGCGCCGAGGACTGGGAGCTGGGCTCCGGATTCCGAAGCCTCGGGCTAGACCAGGGAGGCGCCCCGGGGCACCCGCACATGCGCCCGGACGCTGGATGGAGGGGACACCTGGCCGCGGTGCCACGATGGGGGTTAAGTTGGTGGCAGCTGCTCTCCTTTCGGCAGGAGATCGAGGGATGTGGGAGCCAAAGAAGGGTGTCCGGAACGTGGACAGCTGCACTAAAAGCCCAAAGGGCTTTCTGGAGCCCATAGATAGGAGAAAAAGCAGAGAGCAATGGGCAAATCTGGTGGGCAGCTCCGATGGGACACTTGTCTCTGGACTTTGCTTTCCGGGAACTGTGTCCCCCAGCCCATCCCACCCGGCCGAATCGCCAACCAGCAGAAGAAAAATGACCCAAATCTCCCGGATGACTAGTACCGAGAGCTGGAGGTACTGTGCGAAACCCTGACCTGGCTTACCCCGTGGGCATGGTTTTTTTTTTAGTTATTTTTGGTCCTGCCGACCAAGTTGGGCGATCTGGCCCAGACTGCCCTCTCTTGGTAGGTTAGGGCAATGGGACAAAATAGCCATCCAGTACTTTCACCTTGTGATTCTGAGATTCAATTAAAGCCAAGAAAATTTTCTCGACTCGGAGTTGTGGCTTCAGTTTTGAGAATCTAGTGTCTCCTAGGGTCTGGGGGTCCAATAGGACAGTGTGGGCATGATTTGATGAGGGCAGAATGCTCACCTGGGGCATAAGGAATGGTGGGGGCTTTTCCTGGAGCCACCCTGGATTTGGTTTTGACTTCGGAATCACTATTCCCAAGGAACCACAGGCACGTGGTATGCTACTGAGAAGTGGTGGTGATAAGGTGTACTGTGTACTGGTCTGGTTATCTTGGTCCCTGTCCCAGCTCTGCTCTTAACTTGCCCTGTGACCTTGGGAAGGGGTCAGTGCTGGGTCAGAATAGATCTCTCACCTACAGCATCTGTGATTAATCCTTAACTCTTGAAACAAGAGCCATAAAAGGTGAGAGGAAGTTGATGATGAAGCAAGAGAGAGGGTGTCCAAAATTGTGACTTTTAGAAGCTGTAATTAAAAACTACATACTCCATTTCTTGTTGGAGGCCCAGAGGTGGGCTTTTCCCAAATTGTGTGGTAGCCAGGAGATAGACTAGTGGTACTCTTTCTGCCTTTGGTTTGCAGGTGTGACTGAAGGGCATCAAACAGAATTAATGGCCTTGTCGTTTAGGCAAGAAGAGTAAGAACTGTAGGCTCTATGGCTCTCTGAGTAGTCCTCGTCTCTCTCAGTACGTCAATACACAGGGCCCAGTCTGTGCTCAGCTCTGCAGTGGCCACTGCCAGGTGCAAGGAGGGGATGAGGCCTGGCCCCTGCAGACTCCTGATGAGGAGAGAACATCCAGACGTGAATAAAGTAGCCACACAAGAGGGGCCACGCTGTTGTGTTCAGTTAAGTTAGGAAAAGACAGCACTCTACTGGAGATGGTGTGAGGTGGTGGGAGATTCTGGGCTTTTGAACCAAATCAATCTGCCCAAATCCTGGCCCCATTACTCTCCAGCAGGGTGGTTTCGTAACCTCTGTGGGCCTGTTCTCCCTACCGTGAAGCACGTTGTGATTGTTCCTGGAACACAGTAGAGGTTTCAGCAGCAGCGGCAGCAGCATCTCTGTGGGATGGGGTATTATTTAGGGGTTCTAGAAACTAGGTAGGTTGGGTTGTAGGAGTGGTTTCAGTGCAGACTTGGGCCTGATTCATCTCCTCCTTGGGAACATGGATGCAATTTCCCTGCCTCTGGTAAGCTGCTTTTCTGTGCCCTTCCAGGGATTGTTCCACAGAATCACTGGACATAGGGAAAAAGGGTTCCTCGCTACCTTTAGTTTTGGGAGCTGTTGTGATTTCTTTAGGTAGCAGAAGTACTCCTTTACTGGGCTGATAATGGGCTGGAAGGACTAACATTGTGTGTGGGGGCTTGCAGGTATATGTCAGTCACTGGACTGGTTCTATTTTCAAACCCTTCCCACAGTCTTCCTTTTTCCTTACCTGCTCATATCCCACTCAGTTCCGGGAGGAACCTGAAATCATGTCCAGTGTTCACAGGATCTTGGGATCTAAGTAGTAGTGCTGTGAATAGAGTTAATATGTCTGAGAATTGGGACCCCTTTTCTCCACTGCGTTAAAATAATTCAGCCCGTTAGTGTGAAAGAAGTAATGCTTAGGCATCTTGCAGAACTAAAGACAGCAGGATGTTGAACTGCAAGGATTTTGAGAATCTTTTAAAGTCTAGGCTCTTTGTTTTACAACTAATGTAACTAGATTGTTTTACAACTAAAGAAACTAGATCTAGAGAGGTTAATGGGTCACATTAACCAAGTCACTTTGCTTGCTAGTGACCATGAGGCTTAATGGCGAAGACCATCAAGGGTTCTGTTTTTATTTGTAAATGTGATAATGAAATTGGTAATTCTCCTTGAAAATGTGAAGAGGAAGGAGCCAGTTATCCCCTATGCCTACTTAGGGGGAAGAAATTCCCTTTACTTGCGTGGATAAAAGTTTCTTCTGCAGGAGTCCTTATTTATTTATTTATTTATTTAAAAAGGTTTTATTTATTTATTTGACAGAGACATAGTACGAGGGGGAACCCAAGCAGGGGGATGTGGGAGAGGGAGGGAGAGGCAGGCTTCCTTGCCCAGCAGGGAGCCCAATGTTGGACTTCATCCCAGGACCCTGGGATCATGACCTGAGCTGAAGGCAGACACCTAATGATTGAGTCACCCAGGCGCCCCAGTGCAGGAGTCGTCTTCTTCTCTTTCCAGAATACTTTGAGACATGTGAGGGTAGGGACTGGATGTGGAAGGGTCATACTGCTGGGGCCCCAGCCAGGACTGGCTAAATGTCTACAGTGGGACTTGTCTGACCTGGAGGCTGGTGTTTGGCAGAATGCCAGCAGATAAGTTGTTCAGAGTCTGCTGCCAGCCAGGGGCCTCATGCCCTCCAGGGAGCCAGCAGGACAGCCTTCCTACAAGATCTCTGAGACCCCGCTGCCTTGTCCCCACCCTTGCTGTGGTCATTGAGCCTTTCAGAGGCAGAATACACTCTGGGAGGCCCACAAAGGGGGAGGGAGAGTGGCCATAGAATCAGCCTGGAGAGAGCCTGGCATGCCCAGCAGTGGGAAACTATTCCCTGCCTTGGAAACTTCAAGGTCTGACTGCATTCTCAGGCCTAACCACCTTCCACCAGCATCTGGCCCAGGAGAATGTTGGAGTTTGATGGAATGAGAAGGTGACAGTCCCGAATTTGTTAACCATTGGATCCCTAGGAGCTCTTAGGCAAGGCACTTGGTGTTAGTAGTTAATAAAAAGTCAGTTTAAAGTGGAGGGTTTTAAAACAATCCACGTTTTAAACAATTCATTTTACTTTAAAAACATATGCATGTATTTTTTTACTCACCAAAATTGATTTAGGACTGAGGCCTTTTTCTTGAGTTCTGGGCACTCTAATTAAGTTTGGAAATTCTTTTTTTTTTTTTTTTTTTTTTTTTGGATTTTATTTATTTATTTATTTGACAGAGATCACAAGCAGGCAGAGAGAGAGAGGGAAGCAGGCGCCCCACCAAGCAGAGAACCCGATGTGGGGTTCGATCCCAGGACCCTGAGATCATGACCTGAGTTGTAGGCAGAGGCTTTAACCCACTGAGCCATCCAGGTTCCCAAGCTTGCAGATTCTATATAAAAATTATACATGCCACCTGCAGTTTTCTCACATTTCGTTTTACTCCTTTTTTTTTTTTTTAAAGAAGATTTTATTTATTTATTTGACAGAGAAATCACAAGTAAGCAGAGAGGCAGGCAGAGAGGGGGAAGCAGGCTCCCTGCTGAGCAGAGAGCCCCATGCCGGGCTCAATCCTAGGACCCTGAGATCATGACCCAAGCTGAAGGCAGTCGCTTAACCCACTGAGCCACCCAGGTGCCCCTCGTTTTATTACTTTTAAAGATTGTATTTATTTATTTGAGAGACTGAGCAAGTGGTTGCATGAGCAGGGGGAAGGGGCAGAGGGTGAGAGGGAGAAGCAGGCTCCCTGTTGAGCAGGGAGCTCCACATGGGGTCTGATTCCAGGGCCCTGAAGACACACGCTTAACCGACTGAGCCACCTAGGTGCCCCGACATTTCCTTTTATTTTATTAAATTTTTTTTTCACTAGGCTTTATTCACATAGTTGAAAAATCAAAAGGTTAAAAACAATGTATACATTCACACACACACTTGGTATTCAGTGCAACACCGTACCCTGCCCCCCCCACCCCTCTTTTTCACAGATGGTTCTGGTTAGCACGTTAGACGTGTTGTTTAGCCCCTGGATGTTTTCACCTAGCAACTGTGTTGGATCTTTCCATATGACACTTGGGTCATTTTTTTATTGTAGCCACACAATATTCAGGATATGGAAGTATGGTGATACTTTAACCAATGTACATAAGTCATCTCTCTCTGTCCCTGAACTATGTTGTTTCCATTATTTTGTCTATTCTGTTATTACCTACAACGCTGCAATGAATAACTTTGTACAAATGACTTTTCCTACATGTGTAATTACGACTTGAAGAAATTCTCAGAAGGGGGATTCTGGGTAAAAGGCCATATACATCTGTTCATTAGTTTTTCTTAAAGAATATAAAAGACATTTGCCTATCAGTCTGCATGTAGAAACCTACTTTTTTTTTTTTTTTTTTTTTTTTTTTGAGATTTTATGTTTTTGAGGGAGAAGGAGAAGCAGGTTCCCCGCCAAGTAGGGAGCCCAGTACAGGGCTGGATCTCAGGACCTTGATATCATAACCTGAGCCGAAATCAGATGCTTAAAGTGCCCCTTTTCCCCTCATTTGTAACATGTCTTTCTAGATGAGCAGTTCTCAGACTTTCTGATCCTAGAATTCTTTAATATTGTCTTTTGTTTATGTGCCAAGTCTTTTGATATTTGCTGTGTTAAAAATTAAAACAGATTTGGGGCACCTGGGTGGCTCAGTCAGTTAAGCATCTAGTTCTTGGTTTCGGCTAGGGTCTTGATCTCAGCGTTGTAAGATTGAGCTCGGTGTTGTGCTTTGAGCTTGGTGTGCAGCCTGTTTGGGATTCTCTCTCTCCCTCTCCCCCTACCTCCCTCCCAGATTAAAACATTTAAAAATAATAAATGCAAGATCATTACATGTTAACATAAAAAGCACATTTTTATGTAAGTACCTGTTTTCCAAGAGTTAAAAAATGGAGAACAGGATGGCATTGTTTTTTTTTTTTTTTAAAGATTTTATTTATTTATTTGACAGAGAGAGATCACGAGTAGGCAGAGAGGCAGGCAGAGAGAGAGAGAGGAGGAAGCAGGCTCCTGCTGAGCAGAGAGCCTGATGCGGGACTTGATCCCAGGACCCCGAGATCATGACCTGAGCTGAAGGCAGCGGCTTAACCCACTGAGCCACCCAGGCGCCCCAGGATGGCATTGTTTTTACATCTTTGCAGATCTACAGAATTTCAAAATAATGATTTATTAGATGATGAGATAGCAGAGATTGTAATAGGTATAATGTAAGTTTGCTGGTAAAGACTCAGTTGAAGTCTTGAAAACAAAGTGAGTTAATCTCTAAACACACATATTTATACCCGAAACTTCTGCCATAGAAATCTTTTAAAACTAAGACTTCTATATTCACCACACTTCATGTAGCCTCTGAAAAATGAGAGTGAAAAGGCTTTCAACATCTTAATATTATAATGAAAGTCGTTTTTAACTGGTAGACCTCCCAAAATGGTCTCAATGACCCCAGGTGTCCTCTAAGACCAGAATTTCAGAATTACTGTTCTAGAGCACTGAATTTTCATAGAAACCAAACCTTTTTCTTTCTGCACCTACATTTCAGTTACTGTTTAATTAAATTATAGTCACAAAAACAAACAGAACTAGTGTAAAAAGGTTTGGGCATAGGCACAGCAGACTTGCCAAATGTGACCTCTGCTGGTGAGAGCAGAAAGGTGATTTGCTGGAGGATGTACTGGGGCAGGGCAAACCAGTGGAGCTCAGCTGAGAGCGTCTGCCCTGTGAAGACAGGTAAACCTTGTCTCTGGTCTGAAGATGCTTGCAAAGGCCTTGCGGAGATGCACTGACAACATGTGGAAGGTTATGTGCTGTCTTGTGGGTTTAAGCTACAGTTGAGTGAAGCAGGTGGGATACTTAAGCAGACTGGAAGAAGGTGAAGTGCTTAGGGCAGGAGTGGTCAGGGAAGGCTTCCTGGAGGTGGAATTAAGTCAAATTTTGAAAGCTATGAAGAAAGGAAAGCTGGAAGAGGGGTCCTGGCAAGGAGGCACAAAGATGGATGATCTGGGGCAGGGGTGATCAGCATAGGCCGCAGGTTGGTAGTGATAGAAGGGCTAGTGACAGACATGCCTGGAAATTTAGGTTGGACCCAGGGCTTTTGAAGGGCTCTGGGGTCTGAGGTACTGATACTCACTCTGAGAAACCTTAGCTGTTCCATGTCAAAGACTTAACAGCTCTCTTTCAGCAGCCCTCTGTCTTGGGGTCCAGCCTGCTCCTACCTAGAATAACAACTCTGTGACCCCAGATCTAGATCTTTTGCACCAGTCCACTTAAACTGCCACCTCCTGCCTCCTCTTAGCCCTCAGAGGCAGGGAACACCTTTCTATCCCATCTTAACAAGGACCTCTCTACCTTAAAAGCCTCTTCCAGAAACTTTGATTAGTCATACTCCACAGCATCCCCAAGCAACTGTTTGGTATTTTTGAAAAAATTTTATTATTTTATTTTTTATTTTAAAGATTTTGTTTATTCTTTTTTTTTTTTTTAAGATTATTTATTTATTTATTTATTTGACAGAGAGACATCACAAGTAGGCAGAGAGGCAGGCAGAGAGAGAGAGAGGAGGAAGCAGGCTCCCTGCTGAGCAGAGAGCCCGATGCAGGACTGGATCCCAGGATGAGATCATGACCTGAGCCGAAGGCAGCGGCTTAACCCACTGAGCCACCCAGACGCCCGATTTTGTTTATTCTTTTGAGACACATACAGCACAAGCAGGGGGAGAGGCAGAGGGAGAGGGAGAAGCCAACTCCCCAGCTGAGCAGGGAACCTGACATGGGGCTCGATCCTAGGACCTGGCAATCACAACCTGAACTGAGGGCACCTAGCTATTCAACCAACCAAGCCACCCAGGTGCCCCTGAAAATTGTGTTTTTTTCTGATTGTCAAAAGTAACGCATTGTAAAGAAAACTTATTGTAAAGAAAAGAATAAAGAAGTATTGGAGAAAAAGTTTGTAATCCTGTGGCCCTGAGGCAGCCTCTGTTCACAAAATACCTGTTCCCTTGTAATTGTTTTTCATGATATGATGGGGTATCTATCTCCCACTGTATGTTGGCATCAAAATTTCTCCTGAAGCATTTAGTCTGCCTTTTGGCTCGAAAAATATCTTAGGCAGCCATTTCCTTTTAAACTTTTTATTTTGAACTAATTTTAGACTTAAGGAAAAGTTGCAAAAAAATACAGCAGAGTTCCTTCATATCCCTCACCCTGTAGTACAATTATCAAGAAGAGGAAATCAACATTGGCAAATATTATTTAACCAAACTGCAGGGCTTCTTGAAATGTGGCCAGTATTTTCGCTAATGCCTTTTTTCTCTTCCAGGATCCCATGTTGCGTTTAGTTGTTACTTCTTCTTAGTCTCCTCTAGTATCTGACAGTTCCTGTGTCTTTCTTTCTTAGAATGGGGTCATGCATTTTGGGCGAGAATATCACAAAAATGATATTGCGTCCTTTCAGAGCATCCTGTCAAGGCACTCAGGATGTGAGTATGTCTGAATACTGGTGATGTGTTCTTTCACTTGGTCCAGCTGGTGTCTGCTAGACTTCTAACACTGGAAAAATTACTATTTCTCCCATGGTGAATCCTTTTATGCCTCAAATCTCTTTGGCCAGGAAGAGCCTGTCTCTTTCCAGTGCTCACCTGATTAGTTCTGGTCACATAAAGTAATTTCTCTGTCTTAAGGTTAATGAATTTGGTCAGCTAACACCAGCAAAATCCCTTCTGCCAGATAATGTAACATAGTAACCGGAGTGATAACCTCATATTTACAGGGCCTACCCACAAGCAAGGGCAAGGGTCATGGGGGGTCATCTTAGAATTCTGCCAGCCATAGCAAGAGAACCCCAGGTAAAAACAATCAGGCATTAATTCCAGCACTGAAGCATTTGCTTCCCATGGCTGCTTTAGCAAATTTATCACAAATTGGGTAGCTTGAAATAGCAGCAATGTGTCCTCTCACAGTTCTGGAGGCTAACTTTCTAAATCAAGGTATCAGCAGTACTATACTCCCTCCAAAGGCTCTAGGGGAGAATCCTTCCTTGCCTCTAACAGCTTCTCTTGGCTCCAGGTGTTCTTTGGCTCATTTCAATGTCTACCTCCATCTTCACATATCCTTCTCTGTGCCCCTCTGTCCAAATCTCCCTCTCCTATATCTTGTAGAGATACCAGTCATTAGGGCCCACCCTAAATACAGGATGATTTCATCTCAAGATCCTTAACTAATTATATCTGCAAAGATCCTATTTCCAAATAAAGTCACATTCTGAAGTTTTGGGTAGACATGGATTTGGGGGGATGTTTTTGAAATCACTACACTCAGGATGGGGAGAAATGTCCTGTATAGACTGTCATTCACAGAGTTGCAAAAGAAAAGGGAGGTTTCTTTTTAGACCTAAGACCAAATTCGGGCTTTGCTGTTGAGGCCAGGGCCCAGGCTCAGCCTGCCTGCTCCCCTCCTTTGACCCAGATCTGAGAAGAAGCAGAAATTTGAAAGCTGGCCTCTGAGGTCCTTCATGCTTGGTATCCAGACCAGCAACTTTGCGGTAACAACGTGCGTGTTCATGGAGCTCTCACTAAGCACTAGTTTCCATGTAGGATGGGCAGGGTAGAGGTGGTGGGAACCATTTGGTAGGGAAAGGGGTGATCTGACTTCAGAGAGTTTAGATAAATCACAGAATGTTAATTGCTAGTCCTGTCTAGTACAGCAGTCCTGAAATGTCAGACCAGTGCCCCAGACTACAGTCCAGATGATCTCTCAGACCTAGATGTACAGATACTTGGATCTCATCGAAGAAGCCCTGATCCAGGAGAACTGAGGTGAGGCCCTGCTCACTTTAAGATTTTAAAATAAAACTTAAGATTTTATTTACTTAGGAACCAGGCACAAATGTAGTGCAGCCCAGGGCAGATGAGGACTGCAGTCCACCTCCAGATTCGTGCAGGGGAGGAAAAAGCCTTCTCACTTGGTCGTCATTAAGCCTTTCCTCTTTCCCAACTGGAGTCTAAAATTAACTTTCTTCTTAAAGTAATACATGTTCATTGTAAAAAATGCAGATGAATAAAACGATAACAGATGTAAGCATTAAATCCATCATCAGAAGATAACAATTATGCATTTTTAGTCTTTCTCTGAATGAATACAGCTTAAGATGGTCTGCTGTATCTACAGTTTTATGGGCTCTTTTTATTTTTTTCCATTTCCCATATCATGAACATCTTTCCATGTTAATCTTCCCCCAAATAACTAATATTAATTGAATAGTTACTGTGTGTTGGCACTTATAATTCAGTATCTCATTATCTACTCTTAAGTAGGGACCATTAGTAGGCTTTGTTTTTCTTTATAAGGACTGCAAGTCTCCTTGACCCAAGTTTTGAAGCTAGTAAAAGCAGACTAGGATTTGCACTGAGGTCTCTCTCACTGAGAGCCAAAGTGCCTAATCTCTGTGCTCAAACATGTTTTGTTACATGGATTGCCTTACTCTAGCAGTTTAAGTGTGTTGTACATTTATTTATTTTAAGGATTTTTTATGTTTATTTGAGAGCGCATATGAGTATGTGTGAGCATGAGTGGAGGGAGGGCCAAAGAGGAGGGAGAGAGAATCTTGAGCAGACTCTGCGCTGAGCATGGAGCCCAAAGCGGGGCTCAGTCCCATGACCCCGAAACCAAGAATCAGATGTTCAGATGTTCAGCAGACTGAGTCACCGAGGTACCCCTGAGTTTTTATTTCTTTTACTTAAAGATTTTATTTATTTATTTGACAGACAGAGATTGCCAGTAGGCAGAGAGGCAGGCAGAGAGAGAGGGGGAACAGGCTCCCTGCTGAGAAGAGAGCCCGATGCAGGGTTGATCCCAGGACCCCAAGATCATGACCTGAGCTGAAGGCAGAGGCATAACCCACTGAGCCACCCAGGCACCCCTAAGATTTTATTTTTAAGCAATCTTTACACCCAGTGTGGGGCTCAGACTTAACCCTGAGATCGAGAGTTGCTTGCTCTTCCCACTGAGATGGCCAAGCACCAAGCATTTAGATGGCTTGAAACTTTTTACCATTATGCTTTGAGGGTAAGGATTTTTGTTCATTTTGTTTATTGCTGTATTCCCTATGCCCAAAACAGTCAGCACTTAATAGATCGAAATCAACATGATTTCCATAGGATGAATTCCAAAAGGGAAGTATTGGGATTTGACAAGAGGACTTAAAAAGTTTTTTTCTGCAAGAATAAATGTACAAAAATCGCCAAAAACAATTTAAAGAAGAAATTAGTGAAGTTAGACTTGATTTACCAGAAGGGGAAATGGTGACATTGGTACAGGATAGGTGAATAGAACAAAATAGAAACCTCCAAAACCAGGGGCGCCTGGGTGGCTCAGTGGGTTAAGCCGCTGCCTTCGGCTCGGGTCATGATCTCAGGGTCCTGGGATCGAGTCCCGCATCGGGCTCTCTGCTCAGCAGGGAGCCTGCTTCCTTCTCTCTCTCTCTGCCTGCCTCTCAGTGTACTTGTAATTTCTCTCTGTCAAATAAATAAATAAAATCTTTAAAAAAAAAAAAAGAAACCTCCAAAACCAGACCTACCTCAGTATGTGTAGGAATTTAGCAAATAATGGTATTTCTGACTAGTTGTGGTCTGATTTTGGTCAGTATCTTCATCTATAAAATGAAGATGATGTAATTTTGTGGTGCTTTTATTTTAATGTTTCCAAAATAGGGAGTTGTTTTATTGATGTGTGCTTTTCGTGGAATCTTTTCCTACTCCAAAAAGGTGTCATTGATACTTTTACAATTATAGCAAAGTCCTGTGGACTCTATCAAAAGGGAGGTTGTTGAAAAGATCAAACGAGGATGAAAACAAATTGCTTAACTGTGGTGCCTAGCAGACAACAATAAATCTGAGCAATTCTTACTGTAAAATTAAGGAAGAAAGGATCGTGGATGAGTTCCAGGGGTGTTTAGTGCAAATGACAGAGTCCAACCAATGCCGCTTTGGGAAATGACTTGTAAAGCATGTGGCAGTTTTAGCTGTGTGAGGCCCATGCTCCTGCTCGGTGATGCCTGTAGGGTCCCAGGCTCTCCTTAGTGTGTCTCTCTGCTCTGCCATTCTTTGCAGGTAGGACTTCTGTCCTGTAGTGGTTACTTGCCAGCCTGTACCTCTGAGCAGGAAGGAGAGGAAATAGATGGCAACCACATCTTATTAGCTAGAGTAGCCACCTGTGCAAAGGATATGTTTGAATTTACCTCCGTTCCTACCTTTTATAGATGCTGCACTTGAAATTTATAAAGAAAATAGACATTATTAAATAATATTGGGATAATTGAGTATCTTTTTAAAAGTTAGATTCTCTTTCTTAGATTGTGTCAGATCAAATTCTAGATGAGAGAGATCCTGGGTGGCTCAGTCCCTTGAGTCTGCCTTCAGCTCAGGTCCTGATCCCAGACTCTTGGGATCAAGCCCTGAGTGAGACTCCTTGCTTTGCCAGGAGCCTGCTTCTCCGTCGCCCTCTGCCACTCCTGCTTGTGCTCTCTTGCTCGCTCTGTCAAATAAATAGATAAAATCTTTTAAAAAAAAATTCTAGATGAGAAATTAAAAATTTTTAAATGCAAGAAAATAAAGATATATATTTCTATAATTTATGAGTGGGAAAGGATTTTCCAAGCATGCTACTTTTTTTTTTTTAAGATATCATCTATTCACTTGACAGAGAGAGATCACAAGTAGGCAGAGAGGCAGGCAGAGAGAGAGAGAGAGGAGTAAGCAGGCTCCCTGCTGAGCAGAGAGCCCGATGCGGGACTTGATCCCAGGACCCTGAGATCATGACCCGAGCCGAAGGCAGCGGCTCAACCCACTGAGCCACCCAGGCACCCCCCAAGCATGCTACTTCGTAAAGGAAATGTGTGATAAATTTACTTTGCGTTATTTAAAAAATTTGTCAGTTATACCTATTAACAAAATTAGGAGGCAAATGATTAATTAGGAAGGTATTTGTAACACATGACAGGAGGTTAATATTTTTACCATACAGTAAGCTCCTACATACACCAATAAGAACAAAGATGAATGAATCTCAGCAAAAATGGGCAAAGGAGAGTAATAGTTTATGAAGGAAGAAATATAAATGTCAGTGAACCTGATAATATGATTAGCCACACTGAGAATCTGAGAAATGCAAATTAAAAGAATTGAAAGAATGATTTTTAACCTATTTGGTAAAGATGAAATACTATTTTAATAGTCAAGGGTGGTGAGAATCCTGAAACAGGCCTTTTTTATTTTTTTAAGAGCCTGCGTGTGTGAGTGGGGGAGGGGCAGAGAGGGAGACTGCCAGGCAGGCTCCACACCCGGCTATGCTTAGAACTGACAGGGGCCTCATTCCATCTCACAACCCTGAGATCACTACCTGGACTGAAATCAAGAGTTGGATACACAGTCAACTGAGTCACTCAGGTTCCCTGAAGCAGGCTTTCCTTTTTTTTTTTTTTTTTTTTTTAAGATTTTATTTATTTGACAGAGAGATCACAAGTAGGCAGAGAGTCAGGCAGAGAGGGGTAGGAGGAAGCAGGCTCCCTGCTGAGCAGAGAGCCTGATGCGGGGCCTGATCCCAGGACCCCAAGATCATGACCTGAACCAAAGGCAGAGGCTTAATGCACTGAGCTGCCCAGGCGCCACTGAAGCAGGCATTCTTTTTTTAAGATTTTATTTATTTGAGAGAGAGCAGGAGCTGGGTCTGGGGCGAGTTGCAGAGGGAGAGGGAGAAACTGGCTCCCCACTGAGCAGGGAGCTGGATGCAGGGCTTGATTTCAGGATGCTGGGATCCTGAAGGCAGATGCTTGACCAACTGAGCCACCCAGGTGCCCCAGTTTCGGTTTTTTTAAAAAAAGATTATTATTTATTTTTGAGAGAGGGCTGCACAGGGAGAGGGAAAGAATCTCAAGCAGACTCCCCAAAGAGCTCAGAGCCCGACCACATGGGGCTTGATCTCACAACCCTGAGATCATGACCTGAGCCTCAGCCAAGACAGACAGTCAGACTTTTAACCCACGGAGCCACCCAGGTGCCCGTGGAGTAAGTTCTTAGTAATTGTTTGTTGACTGCCACTATGGGGACAGGACTGACCCCCAGGTACCTTGCTACTCTATCTCACTGGTCCTTTCCTTCTGCAGAGATCCCCCTGTCCCCTGAGGACTCTCTCGGGTGTCCTGCTGCCAGGTGGAGATTGAGGGAGGAGGCAGCCCACTCTCCTGAAAGGCCTTTCCCATCACCACCTCCCTGGCCCCAGGACTGCTGAGCTGCCCTCCCAAAGGGAGAGTGAGGAGGGCAGACCCCACAGCTGGTTTTTTTTCCCTAAAAGGTTGGTTTGTGGGAGAAAGGAGTGGGGTACGTGTGTGTCCTGCAAGTCAAGAAAGCCCTGTAAATCACGGGGAGCAAGCTGAACTGTTGGACTACTGTCGTCCTTTCCTGGAAACTGGAGGGCTCCCAGCCAGTCCTACAGACTCTCGTTTTCTTAGAGCACAGAGTACGTGAGGCTTGGGGCAAGGGGGAGCCATGTCGGCCTGGGAAAGCTGGCCCTCTTTTTCCTCTAGGAGATGAGCCAGAGCTGTAAGGCCCTGACATCCCTTCCTGCCTCTTTCTTTCTCTCCCATGCCCACGGATGGCATGTCCTGTACTCAGCCATCCCAGGCCCAGGTGACACTGGCATGCGTATATTTCAGTGCTGACCTTTTTAAAATTTTTTTTATTTTTTTTTAAGATTTTATTTATTTGACAGAGATCACAAGTAGGCAGAGAGGCAGGCAGAGGAGGGGGGGCGGGAACCAGGCTCCCCGCTGAGCAGAAAGCCTGATGCGGGGCCCAATCCCAGGACCCTGGGATCATGACCTGAGCCAAAGGCAGAGGCTTTAACCCACTGAGCCACCCAGGCGTCCCAGTGCCGACCATTTTTTTCTCTGATGTTGGAGATGTTCCATTTGAGAGGCCAGGCAAATTCTCAGGATACCAGGTCCCCGGTTCGTTTCCAGGAGCTGCAAGCCACGACAGTTCTCATCACCTTTCCCAGAAAGGTGCAAAAAGTACAAAGTCACCCATGCCTCCAGACTCGGGCCACTAGCCAAAGTGGCCTCTGGTGCAACCTGACCAGCCCTAGGAGCAGAGATTGTGTCCCAGTTCCTGCTCTTCCCTCCTCAGCCACCGCCCCCTGCATCCGGCAGACACTGCGTGGGGATGCCTCCCACGGCAAGAGGCCTTGACCGTGGGCGAACAGAGGTGTGTGCACAGTTCTGCTGGCCAGATTATGCCTGTGACCTTGACTATTCTCTCACAACTCCCTCTTGGCAGCCACTCACAAAGCCCCTCCCCCTGCATTTCAGGATGTGTGCAGTTGGCACATTGAGAGGTTATATGCCACTAGGCTGAGACTCAGAGTTTCCATGAGCAGCTGAGAAATTCTAGAAACAGCCTGTACTTGTGGGGTTTGCTTTCCTTTTCTCCCCCTGCCATGGGGAAAGTTCACATGTTATTTTTGGCGGGATTATCAGATGGTTGCCCATCCTCGGCACATTTGTCATCTTCGGGATTGCTGGGAAGGGAGGCTGCCTGCCTGCATCTGCTTCCCTCCTACTACCTTGCTCTTGGACCCCCTGCTGTGGTTTAGGTTTCACTTTAGTTTCTCTGACTGGTGTTCTGTATTCCAGCTCCAGACAACCTTCTGGCTCCAGGGGAGAGGAGCTCCAGGAGAGGAGATCTAGCCCCTAAGTTTGCCAACAGTTCAGCTGTGGATAGGGACCAAAGAACAACACAATTCTGAACTGCCTGACACTGTGACAATGGGCGGTGGGAAATTAATACTTCCATTCATTTTTTTAGAGAATTTTTTTTTTTTTTAATTGAGAGCACTTATGTGCAGAGGGGAGCAGCAGATGGAGAGGGAGAAGCATACTTCCTGCTGAGCAGGGAGCCTAACCATGTGGGGCTTGATCTTAGGACCCTGAGATCATGACCTGAGCCAAAGGCAGTTACTTAACCCACTAAGCCCCGCAGGCACCCTATGAGAACTATTTTATTTTAAATTTTATTTATTTATTTGAGAGAGAAAGGGGTAGGGGCAGAGGGAGAAGCAAGACTTCGCATTGAGCAGGAAGCCCCATGTGGGGCTCCATCCCAGGACTCTAGGATCACAACCTGAGCCAAAGGCAGACGCTTATAGTGACATACACTAAGAAGAAAATAAAACAGTGTGTTGGGATTCTGAATGCCGGGAAGTGAGCTTACCACCCTCCTCATGAACCACGTGGGCATCCATACCTTTGTAGAGGTGACATTTGAACTGAGACCTATGAAGATCTAGGGGGAAGGCACTCTAAACCAAGGGAATAGCAGGTGCAAAGGCCCTGAGGTCAGAATGCACATGATATGTTAAAGGGGCAGAAAGAAGGCCAGAGTGGTTGGATCCTAGTGAGTGAGAGGGCTCAAAAATGTCAGTGCAGTTGGCAAGGGCCAGATGACACGTGAGTTTTAGGCCAGGGAAGGGAGTCTAGATTTTATTCCACTTGTACTGGAAAACCATCAGAGGGTTTAAAACAAAGATCGTGCTGTGATCAGATTTGTACTTCCAAAGGGTGAGTTCTTTCATTGAGCTGTACACTTAAGATTTGGCACTTTACATGTGTGTATGTTATACTTTAAAAAGAGAGAAAGGGGGGCGCCTGGGTGGCTCAGTGGGTTAAGCCGCTGCCTTCGGCTCTGGTCATGATCTCAGGGTCCTGGGATCGAGTCCTGCATCGGGCTTCTGCTCAGCAGGGAGCCTGCTTCCCTCTCTCTCTCTCTGCCTGCCTCTCCGTCTACTTGTGATTTCTGTCAAATAAATAAATAAAATCTTAAAAAAAAAAAAAGAGAGAGAGAGAGAGAGAAAGGGCTGACAGTATGGGGGTAGGTGCCCAGTGGAATCTGGAAGGCTGGTTAAGAGGTTTCATTTCATTTCAGCATCTCCTCCACTCAAGTTTCCTGTGCCCCGTCAGCTTTATGAGGAAACCCGAACGGGTTCTTGTCCACAGGGAATACAGTGCAGTATCTTCAGATTCAGACCATCCTTCCCAACCTTCCTGGAGAAGAGGTCTGGAAGAATGAGTGGCATTCACAAGGCAGTTGTTAGTAACATCTTAGAATGTACACACTCAGTGTTTGTGTCACTATGGTTAATTCAGTCTTGTATACTGTTCCATTGTGAGAATTGGTTCGTTTATTCATCCACTCCTGCTGATGGGTTTTTGGGGTTGCCTCCATGGTTTTTATTATTGTGAGTAGTGCTCCCCCAGAATTATTCTTTTTCTCTCTCTGTTTGGGGTGGAAAGTCACCCAAACTACAGCACATCTGAGTAGCAAGCTAAAATCAGAAACCCTTTCCAGGTGGTAATCCAGTTGCCCCTCATGGTTGGGGTTAGGGTTGGCCGGAGAGGGGGTAAGCCTTTAAGTCTGGTCAGAATGTTGATCCCTTTTTAATAGGCAAGCAGTTTATAGGAGCTAGGGAAGTGGAAATACACGCATAAGTAGTTTTGTTGTTAGGGAAGTCACTTCTGCAGCTGAAGTTCGGACTGCTGCGGACCCACAGCCTTGAGGGTGTTTTAACCTGGGAAATGGAAGCTTTGCCTGTGTGATTTTTTTTCGTTGGTCCTGGTCTGGATCTGAGTGTGAGAGGACCCAGAAACCTGGTTGTCTTTGCTCTGGAATCCATCTGTGTGCTCTTGACAGCCTCTCTAGAGCTCTGGCAAAGAAAGGACAGTTTGGAGGGCAAAGGGTCGGGTCCTCATGCTCTCCCTTCACCCCTTTATAGAGAGGCCTTTGGGAAGACACTCATTTGCTCCTGCCCTTGATCCTGCAGCTGAAAGTGGGGCATCTTCAGCGAGGTCTGTCCCAGCCATTCTGTGATATCTAGAAAAGGCGGGGGTATATCTGAGTCCATATGCATTGGTATATATGTGTTCATGCAGCAAGTACTTACTAGGCTCTACTGGCCTAGGACTGTTATGAAGCAACCTGGGAAGACAGTTGAAAGTACTAGAACCAGCCCGGCCTTCTAAGACAGTGTATAGTTGAGACAGGAGTGGTGGGAGCCCGAGGAAGGTGCTTCCTTGTGTGGTGGGACTGGTGCTAGGCAGGATTTGGGGTGGGTCAGAGATGGGGCTTTGCCTGCCCCCCCTTCTCCCTCTTTTCCCCTCTTCTTCCCCCCTTCACATCCAGGCCCTTCATACCTTGCAGAGAGAGTGCTTGAAACACATCCAGACTTTCTGACAGGCATTTCTAACATGTTAATCAGACTTCTAGCCTGTGGCTTGCAAAGACAGGAGGTGCAGGGGTGAAGTGGGGTGTGGGAGGAGCATTCTGGGTAGAATCCAGGGCCCAGGCCAGAGAGTAAAGGCGGGGGATGGTGGAAGCGATGGGGTCTAGTTGCACGAACTCTTAACTACAAGCAGAAGGACTGACTTGCTGTTGGGTGGAAGAGAGTGCTGGAAAGGTAGCATTTTATCAGGAGGTAGGATGGTATGGTGCAGGGGAGTGGAGGGAAGGGAAGGGGGTAGGTATGTAAGCAGATACAGCATGAAACTGTGGGTGACACTGCATTCTCTTTGGGATTTGTAGGAAGAGGGTTGCTCTGGTCACATGGGGAGGCCCACAGTGAGGAAGCAGGATGTGGGGAAAGCCTTTTGCCTCAGTAATCAGATGGTGACTGCCAGTAACCTTGGGTCAGTGATGAGCCACGTGGGCAGTTTGGACAGTGGGAGGGAAAATGGGAGGAATGATGATTCAGTAGTGTAATTACTTAGTGTCCCTCCCTTTCCTGTTACTTTCCCCAATTTGGAAATACGGGCTTTTTCTTTCTTTTCCCCTAGAATCTTCTTTCTCATGAGAGTTGGACTCATGTATGGCTCTGCTGAAAATCAATGGCTGCTGAAAAATCTAAGACCCCAGATGGAGCTTGTGCCTTTCCACTGAGGTGGAAAGTCGCTCACATGCAGGAGCAGTGGCTGGGCAAGAGGGGTTGCCCTCTTTGGTGAAGAAATCTGGAAATCTAACAAAAGCTCTGGATCTTCCTCTGAGAACAGTGGTCCTTAGACTTTAGGATGCATTGTGATCACCTAACAGGTGTCCTAAAATGGATTGCTGGGCTCCACCCCAGATCTTTTGAGTCCTCAGGTTCAGGTGCCACTGAGAATTTGCACTTCCAAGTACCCAGGTGATACTGCTGTTGCTGGTTCAGGGACCACACTTTGGGAACAACTTTTCTAGAAGAACTACCACACGGTCCGGCATCTCTGCTATAGAGATGGGCATGGTCAGATTCTTTGGGGGAGGAGTTGGGGACTTGAACGGGCTTAAGGATCAGGGTTGTTTAGGGGGAGCTAGGGTGCAGAAGCCATTGAAGGGGAAGGGCGTGTGAAGCAGCAGGCCTCAGTTCCAAGATCGTCTTACTCCGCGGAGCCCTGGAGCTGCCCAGGGCCTGGCTTCTAGTAGAGAGAAGTTCACTGCACCAGGGAAACCAAGCACACCTCTGCCAGTTGTGGCTCAGGGTCTTACAAAGGCTGACTGTTTGGGAAGGGCCCACTTCATCTCCCAGAGGGAGCCTAAGGCTCAGAGGGTAATTCGTACCCATTTTGGGAAGAAGGCAGCATAAGAGACTTCTAGTCAGGGTGGCAAATTCTGCCTACAGTGTTGCTGCCAGGGAGCAGGAGCTAGTGTTTATAAATGGCCCTCCTGTGACAGCAGGACAGCGGAGCTGACTTGTTTCAGCCTGATTTAGGAAATGATGGCAGGAGGTAGGTTGGTTTTTTTGAACTCTGGTGCTTTGGGTGATGAGGACAATGATGTGGCTTGTTCCTTCCTGGTGGCTGCTAGAGAGGGCCCTATTCAGTTTTTTAATGGAAAACTATGTGACCAGCAGCTTCAGGGGCAGGGGAAGCGCCCCAGGCTGGCTTTTGAAGCAAGGAAAAAGAAGCCTTGCTCTTTAGAACAAGCTGAGTGCTGTGCTCTCCCACCCAGACACGAGACAGCCTCCTGGTCTCCCAGGCTCAGGGATTGACAACCTTCAATCCATTCTCCAGACTGTATGCTAAAACCACCAGTCAGATCACATCGTTAGTGAAAATTAGGTCTTGTCACCTTAACAAGGCCTACTGGACCACTACCTTGGCCCCACTGGACCTGGAAGTTCTTACATGCTCCATCTTTGCAGCTACATTCTAGAACATTCCACCCCACCCATACCCCCTTGACCTTTACCTGGCCCACTTTTACAGCCCTTCATGTCTCTGCTAAAATAATGTTCTCTTTTTAGAGGTCTTCTCTGACGCTAGATTTGATTGCCCCATTGTGTTCTCCATGGCTTCCTGTACTTCCCCATGTCATGATCTATGGTGTGTGGTGTGCTTGGACTTAGTCACCAGGCATCCATGCCAAGGCCACTCTGTGGTTTACTCCTGTTCTCCCCATGTGTTTGTTCACGGTGCCTCCTTTCACCATCAAGCACACTGCTTTGGATAATTATGGTCCAACCCTATTAAAAGAAAATAAAAAACTTGCCAGGCATCCTTGCAGTAAAAGTCCCACTGTGACTTGGATTTGCCAATTAGCGGGACGCGATCTGGTCTTAAGTGGTTGGATATCCTCTTCCTCAAGATGGACCCCAGAACATCCATTTTGCTGGTGTAGATCATGGCAGGGGCGACATGGCTCTTGAGTGGGCAGCTTCTTGATGCCATACTATCTCATGCAGCAGGGGCCGCTGCTCCTGGGCGGTCCATGTCTGCACTCTGATTTTTGGGAGTAGCTCCTCAGTCTGCAGCGTGCTGTGGGTTTCTTCAGCTCTTCCCATGATTCTCCAAGCCGTTAAATTGCCTAACTGAACCCTGAACAACATGATGACCCTTGTCACCGTTGTTCTTAGAAGTTGTTGAGTTGTTTGCTCTCCCCACTCAGTGAGAACAGCTGCTAGGCATTCTCATTACCTAGCTTTATTTCCGGGGTGAAGCCAGTATGCAATGAATATTTGTTGAATAAATGAACTCTTGGGCTCAGTTTTTCAAAGTCTGGTAGGTGTAGCTAGCTGTTAGCTAATAAAAATGAAATTGAAGGAACAGGGATGGATTAGGCAAAAGAAGAAAGTAGTAAGTGGTGTTGGCCTCTGAGCTCAGATAATGTCTGAAGGCCCCAGGTCAGGAGGACAGAATGTCTCTGGAGGGGGCCTCTGAGCTCCCTGTTCCTCATCAAGCTGTAGGGGCAATGCAGGCAAACATCATTTAGAGGAAACATCATTAGAATGAAACATCATTAGACATTGGACTAAACATCTTCCAGCAGAAATTTGCTGCTTCTGTTTCCTTGTATGCTCAGTACTGGTCCAGGCACTGTGTTCTGGGGAGAGGTAAAGGGAGGCCCCTCCTGGCCTTTAAGGAGGAAAAATCTGTTGGGAAGGATCCCTGGAAGACCAGATAATGAGGAGTGCAAAGTAGTTGAAGAATACCTAAATAGTGGTCCAAGAAGGCTTCCTGGAAAAAGGATCATTGAGCTGCTTTCTTTCTTTACTTTATTTTTTTTTTTTTACGATTTTATTTATTTATTTTAGAGCAGTGGCCAGAGAGACAAGCGGACTCTGCACTGAACGGGGAGCCCAACATGGGGCTTGATCCCAGGACCCTGAGATCATGACCTGAGCTGAAGTCAGATGCTTAAGCAGCTTGAGCTCCCCAGGCACCCCCATTCAGCTGCCTTCTGAGAACTCGCAGGAGTCAGTTCTAGGGGAAGGGATTGGCCTGAGAGCTTCAGGGAGGGAACAGAAGGAACATAGCACTGGGCTCTGACCCTTAAGGTCTCATTTATCAGGGTGCCCTTGTGAGGTTGGACATTTTGTTGCTTCATTGTACTAGGGGCACATGGAAAGTTAGTGATAGGCCCCAAATTTGAACCTAGGTCTGCCCATCTTGTCATGTTGTCTGTTGATTTAGCCAGTAGATCATATGCTTTTCTTATTCATTGGACCTTGAATAACAAGTCCGGGAGTTTTACTTCAAGCAGGTGATGCAAGTCGTGGATGGGAGCACCATGTTTCCTAAGCCACATGTCAGGCCCCATGGTCTGACAAAACAGGAGTGGACATAAGGGACAACAGGTCAGAATTTTGCAACCGAGTGTCTGGGAAGTGGTGATGGATGAATGATGAGAACAGCAGTGACTCTTGCCCTGGCCTCTGGTGGGGAAGCCCTGACTGGCTGCTGCTCACCAGGCCGCCTGACTCACTCAGTTAGTTTTGGAAGACTCCTCTGCTTTGTCCAATCCAGCCTCCGCCTGAATGCTGGAGCCTGGCAAATGTACTCCCTTTCTGCCCTGGTCTAGCCCCTGAGCCTGGCTGTCATTTCCCTCACTCAGGGCTCAGCAGGTGGCTAAGTCAAGCCACCAGCCTCCCCCTTACCAACCCCAGCTGTCTGTGCTGGGCCCTGACACGAGGCTCTGCCTTTCTCAGTCTCCCTCCCATAGGCACTGACACACACAGTGGGGGCTCGGTAAATATTACTCAATGAGCAGCAGGCTGCTGGTTCTAATTTTGTTCCCTGCTTCTGAGTCCCCACTGATTTTTTTTTTTTTTTTTTTTTTAATAATCTTTCCATCCTGCCCCTCCCAGCAACGGGGATTTTCTGGGGAAAGTAAATGGGCCACCACCTCTAGGTAACACCACCCTTCTCCCTCCTGCCAGGACCGCCCCCCTAAGACCTCCTGCAGTGTTTGCAGAAATCTCTCACCCTGGGTGGCCTTTGGGTGAGCCAAAGCTTGAGGCTAACGTTCTGGGAGTGGGAACTGGGAAAAGAGAAGATGTCCTTTTAGGGTGTGTAAGAGAGCAAAAGCCCAGAGGGGGGCAGAAGAATGGGCCCATTGAGACCTGGGCCTCTTGGGTGAGGGGGAGGGCTGGCTTGCAAGCTTGAGTGTTTGCACTGTTACTTGAGGGGGTTTCAGCTTGCCCCAGAGGAGAGTGGTTTCTTGGACTTGGTTCATTTGGTGGGTGGAGATGGCTGCAGACTTGGTAGTTGTTCTCAAAATTCTTTGGAACTCCAGAAAGCCAGTGGGCGGTATTTACCTGAGGACCAGGCTGTGAGGCTACTGGTTTTCTCACTGGATCTGTTGGTACTTAAACAGATGACTGTATCATTATTAGTTTGAGCACGAATACTGGAAGTATACTAATTTATAGAACACTGGGCAGTTTTTGTAGTCAGTCGTCCTAATCATTGCTTTTATGGGTTGTAGGTTTTATGCCGTACTTAGAAAGTTCTCCCTAACTCCTTGACTATAAAAATAACCATCCATGTTGTCGTGTATTGCCCTACCCCCACCTCCCATTGGGACACATCAATGAGTTGAAATTAAAAAAAAAAAAAAAAAAAATAGAAACAAATACTCAAAATCCCATCACTGAAATAGTCCTTACTACTTTAGGTGAATACTACTCTGTAATCTTCCAGCTTATTCACAGATAAATGCATATGGAGAAAAAGAATAATCTTACACCGAAGTACTTAAAATTTCCCTGAATATAAGCGAAGAAAAGAAACTAGTAAAATTAAAGGAATTATTAAGCTTTAAAGAAATGTATTTTTCACCAAGAGATTATTTTGTAAAAGAGGCTTAAAAAAAATCTTTGTGAGTCATATCTATAATTACTTACCCATTTTATATAGTATTTACTGACTCTGCTATGAGAGATTGGACATTAGCATTTCTGCCTTTTTGTCTCCTCATCTTTTGCTTGCACTAATTATTAGTAGTAAATAGTCCATTTTATAACCCTTAGATTCCATCCTGTAACTGTAATCTCCAAGGTTTTTTTTATTATTTCTTTTTCGAAGGGTTTTAATGATTACCATCAGTTATTTTCCCATGGTTTCTGCATTCCTGAGACCTTTATTTTTATTTCTCTATTAATTAGCTGCATTTCGTTCTCCTGTTTTTTCACTCTAAGAAGGAGAATGTAGCCTCTGACTTCTTTCATGCTTGAGAATTTCCGCCTGTTGTCCTTTCTAGATTTGTGCGACATCTTGGCCAGGAATAATATCTCCAGTTTTTTTTTTCTCTCTCAATAATGTAAACACTGTTGCAATTGCTTCTAATACTGAATGTTACTCTGGGGAAGAGGAGGGCAGCCTGAATTTTCTGCCACTTAAGAGAAGTTTTAATATGTTTCACAATTTTTGTAATAAAATATTTTGGCGGGTGGGGGGGATTTCCTTTGTAATGCCTGAAAACGTCTTTCAAGTTCAGCATTCAATCTTCAGGTTCTGTTGCTCCTTTCAATTCAGGGAAATCGTGTGTTCTTTATTTTTGAACATACCTCGTAGTCCAGTCTCTAGTTCTGTAGGAACACCAGTTATCCTATGTTTGGTATCTTTGTCTCATTACATGTTTTTTAGTGATCTCTACACCCAGCCTGGGGCTTAAAACTCACGACCCTGAGACCAAGTGTCTCGCAGGCTGCGCCCACTGAGCCAGCCAGGTTAGGTATTTGTTTGGTTGTTTTTTTTTATTTTTTAAGGATTTTTATTTATTTATTTGACAGAGATCGCAAGTAGGCAGAGAGGCAGGCAGAGAGAGAGGAGGAAGCAGGCCCCCCACCGAGCAGAGAGCTCGGTGCAGGGCTCCATGTGGGGCTGGATCCCAGGACCCTGAGACCTCAACCTGAGCCGAGCTACCCAAGCGCCCCTGGTTGTTTTTTTTTTTTTTTTTTAAGATTTTATTTTGAGAGACACCACAAGCCGGGGGAGGAGTAAAGGGGGAGGGAGAAGCAGGTTCCCCACGGGGCAGGGAACCCAATGGGGCCTCAATCCCAGGACTCTGAGATCATGACCTGAGCTGAAGCAGATGCTTAGCCGACTGAGCCACCCAGGTGCCCCTCATTACATGTTTTAATCTGTCTTCCACCTACGTTCACTGTGGTTCTCTCAAACCCTCCTTTGTTAGTATTTCTGTTTTAAATTACTGGCAGAAATTTGTTCTTTGCTCATTATAATTTATTTATTGGTTCTTTAGTGATGTTTTGTTCTTTTTTTTTTTTTTTTGTGGAAGCCTTCATTCCCTTTGATCTCATTTTGTTTTGTAATTTTCATCTGGTTTTATTGCATGAATATTCTGCAGTTAGGTGAAGTGGTCGGGAAGATTGCTTCTCTGGAGTTAGGTTTTACTTTGGATTGACATCTTTGTTTTTTTGTATGGTTTGCCTGCTATTCTCATCGTGTTCATGCTAGTGCTGTTGGGCTTGTGGGCTCTAAAGTAAGACCTGTTTTCTGTAGCCTGTACCATATGAGTGCGGGGCTGAGGTGGGGGAGAGGCAGCTGTCCCGGATTCTGGGTTTGGGTTTGGGTGGCAGCCCTGTGGCGTGGCGCAGCCCACAGATCTAGGAGGTGTGCTTCACTTCTGCTGGGGAAGAATGCCCGCTGCAAGTGGATCATTCCCCCAGTTCAGTGTGTGGCCTTGGAGCCCCAATTTCCTTCACAGGAGGGTCGCTCATTGTTCTGGTTCCAGTGTCACCTGTTTTCCCAGCAGCTTTTCCCACCACTCCTTAACTGAAGAGGAAAAAGAATTGGCAGCTGTTGACCTCTGCAGATTTGGGGGAGGTGGGTGAGAACTCTGGCTGTTAGGGCTGGGCCAGGCCTAGGAGGTGAGCCATGGGTGCTGCCCCCTGTTCCTCTTAACTTGGCTCTGGTTTTAAAGTTACTGTATTACAGTATGCCTCTTTCCTTGTTTGCTTGCCGCTAGTGACTTTTTTTTTTTTTTTTTTGGCTAATGTTTTACTCAAATGTTAATGATTAAGGGAAAGGAAATTGTGAATACCATTTCAGTTCTCCATTTAAACTCAGCCATATTTTCATAACGTACCTTTTCTTTCTTAATATTCAGAAGATTGCGGGTTTCTTTTCCTCTTTCGGGAACTAAGGAGACAGACGTAATGAGATAAGGGTATTGCATGGAGTTGCTGTGAGTTGGCCTGCTCACACCAGATCCAGTGGTCCTTCTGCTGCCAAAGCCAGCACTTCCTTTGGGCCCCGGGGTTCTTGATTTCTCAAAGACCTACCCACCCTCCCTCCCCTTGGCTTTGTCTTTGTAAGTTTCAGGGTTTTGTAATGGAGGCCAGGAGTGTTGCCCCCTTGACTCCCCTGGAGCCATCTACCTTTGTTTACCTTTGTAGTTAACCCTTAGTGGGGAGTGTTCTCTGGGTCCTATTGGGCCTACCAGGTCTGGCCCCCAGTGTTAGAATGGGACAGGGATGGAGACTGGAACAGGACCCGTCTGTTGGAAGGTATTCTACAGAAGTGAACTCTTGACCAGAAAAGAATCCCCAGAGGGGTGGGGAGTTGACTTGTGGTTAGTTGGGGGCATTGGTGCTCACAGCCCTGGAGCCCTGGCTGTCCTGAGGTCAAGGTGTCTTAGAGAGCCCATGCTATCTGTCCCCAAGAGGAACATAAGGGAACTACACAGCTCTTTGGATATCCTTTGGATTTTAGGTGGGGAAGCAGGCAGTTGAAAGGAAAGCTTAGGGGCACCTGGGTGGCTCAGTGGGTTAAAGCCTCTGCCTTCAGCTCAGGTCATGAGCCCAGGGTCCTGGGATCGAGACCCACATAGGACTCTCCTCAGCAGGGAGCCTGCTTCCCCCCTCTCTCTGCCTGCCTCTCTGCCTACTCATGATCTCTGTCAAATAAATAAAATCTTAAAAAAAAAAAAAAAAGAAAAGAAAAGAAAGGAAAGCTTAAGGTAATTCGCTGGAGCCCACCAGTAGAGGGGCCAGGGGCTCTAGGGAGCCATCCTGTGGATCTCTGTGGCCTCCTCTTCCACCCCTCTAGCCCCTAAGGTCATTCTTGCTTGCTTGCTTTGGTAGGAACAATCAACCTTTTCTCAATTTTAAGTAAAGTGCTGTGTAAAAACCCAGTTGATGCCCTTGCCTTGATGGCTACCCTTCAACCTTCAGCGAAGGCCTCAGCTTGAATTTTAGCTTTATATAAATTCGTTGTTTTCCCATATAACCCATCCTTTGAAGGGGCACAGAGCAGGCCCAGGGAGGTGTGCTTACAGACATCTTTCACCCACTTCCTGTGGCTTACCAGTGGCCGTCTCTGGAGTACTTGGTCTTCCCTGTTTCATTCCACAGCTCAGAAGACCTGAGAGTGAGTGGGGTGGGTTACCTGGCTAGCTAGTGGTCAGGGAAGGGAGTGGATGTTTGGAGACCTGGTAGCTCCCAGGCTCGTTGATCGGTTCCCGAGCTCCAGCTTCTGGATTAGTAAGCATCATGAAGAGTTGCTGCTTCGTTACCCTGGGGAGAAGTCCATTTTCGCTCCTCTCTGACAGGGGGTGGGCCTAGAAAACAGGCAGCATGGTAGATACAACAGTGGGACTATGTCCCCAGCCCAGAAGTGCCGTTTGTAGGATAAGATACTTCTGAACCAAGTGAAGGCATGGCAGGCAGGTGAGATTCTGATTTAGGAGCCCCCCAAGATGGTAAGGAGACCTAAAGTCTCAGGGTCTGAAAGCAAGCATCTCTCACTGACTTTCTCTTGGGTTTTTTACTTCCCCTAGGAGGACTGGGTCTGGCGCCTTGGAGGCAGACCTAAAGGCACTAAAATAATTTACTTCTTTGAACCCAGGCCAAGTGAACAAAGGAGTGGAGAGACTCCAACTTCTCTTGAGTGGGAGAGACTAGTCCTCTGAGCCAAGAGCACATTTGGACCTTTGTCTCTTTCCAGCTTGTTTTCATGTCCTGCCCTGTGTGCTTCTCTTACTACTTCTGGAAGGTGTCCTTGAGGGCAGCTGGCTTGACTCCCTGGAAGGTCTGGAGGGGCCCACCCAGGCCCTACCCATTTCCACAGATTTCTAATAGATGGGGCTTCGTCCTGTAGCCGAGCCCACACTGGGAGGACCCCTGCTCCTCCGACCCCTGCTCGACTTCTCCATCCAGCTGCATCAAGAGCTGTATGTGTTCTCTTCCTCTCTCCTTTCTTTCATTCAAAGACTCTTTTGTAAACTTTTTTTTGCCCCTAAGAATTAACTGATAGCTAAAGAAAAAAGAAATCTCCATCGGAGCAGAAAGCTCCCCTTTTGTGTCTGCCAGAAGGCCAGGGTCCCTTGGATTTGAAGTGTCTTTTAGCAGCTCTAAGATCCCTGGACCGGGACTTCTTCCTGCCCTGCAGTTTTTTTTAGGTGCTCTAGTGAGTGGGTCATGTCATGAGTGGTGGGTCAGGGAGCAGGTTCCGCTCAGCTGAGTCTATTCACGCACTCCAGGAGGCTGGACCAGCCACGCGAGGGGCTGAGGGGCCACTGGGGCAACAAAGAGCAGATGTTTTGTAAATGCTGACTTTGACCTGAATGCCTATCCAGGTAAAGCCGCTGAAGTTCTGTGGGGTGACCCATACGTGGAGTGATTCTGTGTTTCTTCTGAATGTTTTGAGGTTGCTGTAGATAAATCTGAGAAATATGGCAGCCTGCCATAATGCAGCCTGCCCTCTAAGGTGTACCAAGGGTGGTCCCCTGCATAGGTCTTCCATGACTGGATTTGGGGTGCTTCTTGGGGCTGATAGAAATTGGGAGTAACTGGGGCACTTAGCTGGACCAGGTGGTAGCACGTGTGACTCTTGATCTTGGGTTGTACAGTTGAACCCCACGTTGGATGTAGAGATTACTTATTTTTTTAAATAAGATTTTTATTTATTTGACAGAGATCACAAGTAGGCAGAGAGGCA